>NC_039243.1:6071286-6390649 GCF_003368295.1 Carassius auratus
CAAGCTGAAACAGACTTCAAACATAGAAAGAACTACAATATACATATCCATCCGAACATCACACATGATTTTGCCGGCTGAGCTCCTAACACCCGGAGTAGACTTTCGCTAAATTTGTTTGAATGCACATCAACTTGTGATGATGTCAAAGTCCCAGTGGGACCAATGTAATGTCACCAGGACGAAACAAAATTGAGCTTATGGCAGCAGTTCACAATTAGTTTGCTTTAGGAGCGGAATTATAATTCATCAAATAATTTCACGTTGATTTCTTCCTATAAGCCAAAAAAAATTTAATAAAACAAAAGTGAAAGGAAATAAAACATCAGTATTCTTTGAAGCACCATTGGTCATGCGTTCTGTCTTTAAATATGGTCCTGATTTAACTCATGACAAAAGGCCAGCAAAGTCATGGAGAAATGTGCGATATTCCTGCTGATGTTCCCTTCAGTCCAAGCACTACAGCTTACATGAAACGCTGCAACTAAACTTTTTTTTGGTTTGTTTTGTGTTTTTTTTTTTTTTTTTGGGGGAAAAAAGTGTCTTGAATTCTATGTGAACTGTACAACATCTTTGCAAGTCTCTCCCAGGGCTGAGGACTTCAAAACTCTTCTCAGAAGCCTTGTAACAGACCCAAACCAGCCTTAGAGAGCACACACAGAAAAGAGAAAGAGAGGTAAGAAAAAAGCAGTAAGCAAAAAAATCTCTAAGAAACTATAATTGAAAGAAAAGGCCAAAAACTCTGGGTTTTAAAGCAACGTCTGATCAGATGAAATAAGCGCACAAGCCTGTTTTCCCCCTTCCTTTCCCTTTTCTTGCAGCTAACTGAAACAAGGCATTTCTTTTTTCCATCTGATTGAATGTAAGACTAAAAGAAGACTAGACGAAGCGAGACCAGCTTGTGTGTGCCCACTAGCTTTTAGTCCATAGCCTAATGAGTTCCTGAGGGAAGGGGCGCTGTCAGTCATCCAGGGTTCCCTTTTTTCATCTCCCACCAACTCTGCCTGTACCGCAGAACTGAGGGGCATGACATAATTAGAGATCACTAAGTTACCACAACTTTTTCCCTTTTTTATATGCCTACATTTAACATGGGGGGAAAGCACTATGATTTGATCATTTACATGATGTCCAGAAAGTAAAAAAATGTAGGTGTGCTGGTTTCATAGCAGGATCGGGATCCTTTTTTACCCCTAAAAGTCATCCAAATACAAAAGGCCTGAGGGTTTGAAAAGAGAATGAGAGATAAAGAGAGGGATATTATGCTGTTTTCATGTGTTGTACTCTAAAAGGGTGGCAGTAAGAAGAGTAACAAACAGATGGGAGGAGTGCTGATTGATGGGTAACGGGAAACAAAAACAAGACAGGGATTTGGGAACATCTGCATGTGAATGGAGCTCGCTTGAATATGCCGTCGCTAAAGAACAGACGCTAGCAGAAGCTTGAAGTAATTGCCGATGAGCAATATCAGATAAAATTGGCTCCAGTGGAGAAGACAAGAACATGTATAGCGCTCAAGAGGAGGTGTGTTAAACAACAGAGCTGGGAATTTGAATTGAATTAGCCTGACATTACATTGAAATTTAATGATAGGAAGAGGGATTTATTGAATTTTATACTGCCTTCAAGTGCACTGAAGAAACACATGCCTCCAAGTTGGGCATTTGTGGTTTGTTATGTATGTTGAGGTGTCTGTCTGATGTTTATCATGTTCATGATGTTCGCTACTGTAATGAACGTATAGCTTTTAAATAAGTAGGGGAAATTCCCGACATATAAAATAATAACAGTTTACATGCCTAGTGTTTGCATTGTAATAATGTACAGAGATACTTCAAATTTATAAACGCTGACTTGTTAGGTGACGTTTTCTCATTAAAATCATACAGTTTCCTGTCAATTCAATAGAATGTTTATGCACACTAGGGATTACCAATAATCTTCACTTTCATGACGTCATGAGCAATCCAGTTCTATATTAGAGATCAGTGGTTTCAAAGTGCAAGTTTTTGAAAAATGGCACCGTTATCGTTTCCGTATAAACACCCAAAACGGGAATCTTTGAAAATGAATGATGAAAAGTAAGTGTTAGGTATGTAGACATGTGCAGTATGTGTTCATTTTAAAGGAATGCGCGAACAAACATACACAACAATGGCAGAATAAATGGTATTGTTGTTGCTGCTCAAGAGTTTGCTAACGCTTCTTCAGCAAAGTGTGGATGATCATATAATCGTCAATTCCCTACAGGTACTGTTTAGTAACAAGGTGACAGCTCCAACTACTGGCCTGGCATATGTAATACAGGGTTTCTGGACGTTTTCTTTTTTCTTTTCTTTTTTCGTGTAAACATAGCCTGATTTCCATTGGGGAGAAAAATAGCAACCCAAGGTTTTAGAATGACATGATGGTGAGAACTATTCAAATTAAACTATTGGGCAAAAAACAGAATGCCAGTGGAAAAGGAAATTCATTTGGGAATACACAGATCATAAACAGAACCAAAAATGCCATTTTTACCTTGGCAAATATCTACATTTTAAAGCCAGGCGCCTCTTTGTGATAGTATCATGTCATCCCATGTATGCAGGATTCATATCAAGCTCGTTTTTGACCAAACAGTCTGGGCCAAACATGCACCATTCCCATTAAGAAGGAAACCCACAGCTCTTGGGTTAATTACCCCACTGTTTCTCCACAATCGAGCTGCGTTGATCATTCTCATCTCTTGTGAAACTCACTTGGCACTCTGGCAGCCAGGCCATGGCTGTGCCAACAGGGAGGAGTGTGCCAGCCTGTGAAAGAGTTGAGTGTGGTTGACCCCCAGGGGTTGTGTGGGCATTGGACTCAGATCAAAGGCTTGGAGCAGTGGAGAGGGGAGGAGGTGAACAGCTATGGTGAGGGTGGGAGATGTGCCAAGTCGGATTTGCATCCCTGGAGACACAGAGAGGTGTGAGACAGAGAGAGGGAGACAGAAAGAGAGATACAGATTTCCATCTTCCTCATTATTTGCTTGCTCATGATAAACCCAATGATTCAATACGAGAGGTGTCATGGTTTATTTGATTGACAAGCAGTCGAGTCAGGTTATACTAGTTTGCATAAAGCCATCTACATGTCTCAAATGTCCAAACTGTTATATAAATCAATGTAGGATGTCTTGACAATTATTAAAAACAGCCTTGTATAACCACTCTTGCTGAACAGTCATCTGGAGAGAAAAATTTATTAATCCCTTTTAATGAATTAATCCACTCATTTTACCTCTACATCACACACAGCGTGAGATTTATTCACTTATCTGATCACTAATATTTATTTCCTCACTGTTTTCCTGCTTACCCATTCTCCGGCGCTCCCCTGCTCACCTCCACACCTGAGTTTGACACAAGGGCCTCTTTTAGTGTCAACTTGTGTCTTCTCATTAATGATGGAGGGATTAGTGTTGTGCAAATGTTGAGCACCCACACACACACACACGTGTTCCTGCTGTGAGTGTCTTTTTAAGAGACTGAACAGCATCACTTTGGCATACTATCACTGAAGCTTAACATGACTTTACCCAGCATGGGCCGCAATTTTATGGCTCACTCAGATGTGTTACAGTCTTGTCATGTCTAAATGGCTATAGGGATAACAGAGGAAGAGCTAAAGCCCCAAATGCTAATGTCTTAGCCCTCAGTGGGAATCAGTGGGAATCTGGTTTCAGAAGTAAAGGAAATTCATATTTTGCAAAGGCGATCTCAAGATTTTAAAATAAACTCAAACTGAAGGTTGAAATAACAACGAAGAAACCCAGCTCCCTGAAGTACTTGGAATCACATTTATAGCAACATGAGAACTAAGAAAAATGTATTTCATTCAATTCCTCCTTCCTCTTGTTTATTTGTTGAATGGTTTGTGTGTTCCTTTGAACAAATTATTGGACAGCTGAACAGTTAATTTGTTATTTTTATACTGTATACTGATTTGTTATTTATACGGTTCAGGTATATGGCATTATCATGGTGCGTATACAACCTGGTACTTTTTTTCAACTCAATTCAAGTTTATTTGTATAGCGCTTTTTACAATACAAATCATTGCAAAGCAACTTTACAGAAAATTACGTTTCTATAATATTTAGTAGTAGCTTATAAGTGGTGATCAGTTTATGTGCATATGACAGGAATTTTCAGAAAAATTAATACAAGACGTAGTCAGCTACACGATGAACACTATTAACAGCCATTATAATGTGATTGCATAGTAAGTAGCAATATTTGTTAGTTCTGTTGTTTGAGGGTTAGCATCATCTGGGGTCCTCTGAGGGTCAGCATCATCTCTTCTCAGGTGTTCTGGATCCAGACTGGAGCTTGGGTAAATTCTACCCGTGGCAAAACAGAGAAACAAATAGAGACATCATTAGCGTAGCTGCTGTTCCAAAAAAGTAAAATTAATTCATTCAACCCTAGCTAAGGAATAATAATGTGCATTTGATCAGATATTTAAGAGGTGCATTATTTGAATGCTTTGCAAAAGAGATGTGTTTTTAATCTAGATTTAAACAGAGAGAGTGTGTCTGAACCCCGAACATTATCAGGAAGGCTATTCAAGTATTTGGGAGCCAAATCCGAAAAAGCTCTACCTCCTTTAGTGGACTTTGCTATCCTAGGAACTACCGGAAGTCCAGCGTTTTTTTTGACCTTAGGGTGCGTGATGGGTTGTAGCGTGGTAGAAGGCTAGTAAGGTACGCAGGAGCTAAACCATTTAGGGCACTATAGGTAAGTAATGATCATTTGTAACTGATACATTTTCTGCCAGTGTTAAGGCCATTCACACCAAAGGCATTAATCTTAACAATAATTATAACTATAACTATATAAGTTTTAACAATTGTTCTAATTCTATGAGAATAGTTAAGTTCAAACCACAACTATAATGATAACAACACAGAGCAACAATATCACTGGAATCAATTTCAGAATTATTTTTTTGTCCAACTGATGAACTATAAAAACATTTACAGCCAATTAGAATCCATCCGACGCGCTTGTGCATTTAAAGCGACAGATGACAATACTATAGTCCAGGCTTGGAATAAACTGAATTTGAATATATCATCCACTGGTGTGGACACTTATTCATAAGAATGATAACTATAAAGATAACTATAATTATGAATATATTAACGTCCACACCATAATGCAATAAAGTTCTGCATGTAATTATAAGCATGTGGTACAGTTATGTAATTTGCCATTTTAAATGCTCAGGCTTTAAATTGTTGGAAAGTAATTCCAGAGATATAATTCCTCTGTGCTGTTATTGTTATAGTTGTGGTGTGGACTCTGCTACTCTGCTACTCTCCAAAAATAATTGGTGTGAACAGGGCTTTAGACAACACAGTCGTCCCCTCAGTAAGGCCTCAAACACTTGGAGCAACATTAAAGGGTCACATCTTCAACATGTGACTGCTAGTCCTATGGGAGAAAAATATGTAGAAAAGAAATTGTATGAACACTGAAGAAAAATTCTTAAATGTATGCAAGTGGGGAAACTCCCTTTTGTTTTCCGGGGGGTCTCAGGGTGTGGCTTGCTTCACAAGAATGCGATCAGCTCCGCTAAAGGGTTATGGATTAGCTTTGGTCTGTGCTAACAACACAGAGCTTTTCTATGTGTAGGCCGATACCACCAAAACAATTGAAAAAGTGTTTGCTCAAACCCCTCCCAAAGTACAATCTCCAACAAACAGCCTGGTCGGAATTTCCAAGGAAACTGCCAAGAAAAAAAAAAATGATGGGAGATCCCACTTTTTGGGACAAGGGTGCAAATGGCAGTATAATATTTTAAAGAACTCTGTTCAGATTTTTACAACAGATAAAACCAAATAATAACATGATTACTATAGTTAAACCATGGTAACAATAACTTAACCATGGTTATAAAATGGTAATCAATACTATATATATATATATATATAAAAAAACATAGTTACACTTTTTTTTATAATAAAACCATGGTTAATTTTCATAAAGGGTGTAGCATCTAATAATCATGCTGAAATTCAACCATTTTTATATGACAGAGCGAATACTATATAATTTACAATATTTATATACAGCAATGGTGCAGTATATTGACAATATTCTCCTTTTTCCAGTTAACAAACTTTCTTGAGGTAAATTTAACGTCAGATGACATGTTGTTCACAAACTGATTTAGTGAGGTCTTTCGCGGCTAAAACCCTAATTGTGCGATTACATGAAAGACGATATGTTTCAGTAAGTTGTACTGTATCTTTCAATGAACCTTCTGATTCTCATTCTCAAGTTTCCTTTACTAAAAAAGTTTAAAACACCATCCATCCTGCTGTTTGGACTGATGCCGAAGCTAGAGATCTGTTACAGCACATTGAAGAGCGCCAAAAACATTTACTGTTTGAATTTTGCGATAAAGTTGATGTAATTGGAAAGCCGAGATTTTGATTAATCAAAAAGAGTCAAATTAATCCAGGTCCAATAACTCATTGCGAACTGATTGACACAAGTGAGTTGGATTAGTGTATTTTGAGTTCACTCTAAAAAATGGCTGTAGTTCCGACTCATTTGCAGTTCACTCATCATGCATTAGCGTATATAATTAATGTTATTTTGTTTAACCGTTTGACAGTTTCCTTAAGAGTTATCATGATTGTGTTGTCACAAAACCGCTTCTGATGTCAGAATGAATACTGTAATTAGGTCTTTAGGTCCGTGTGTGCTATTTTCAAGTACATGCTAGTCCTAGTGAAGCAAAGGAAGGTTGTGTGTTTCATGAAATGTATTACTGTAAAACTGCCCACATTCAGTGCACATTGAAAAAAAACATTAAAAATGTAATGTATTTACACATACAGTAAATATTTCATAATCTGTTTAAAATAAAGCGATTTTATAGATATCTTTTCGAGTTATACATCTCTGAAATTGATTTACAATTAGGCTACAGCAGATTTTAATTCATGGCAATTTGACATTGTCAGTTCAAATAAGTAATTTTTTCAAATTCGCTAAGTATATAACTTCAGCTCATGCAATTGTTTTTAAGTTCTATTCATTTTTTTTAATGTCATGTCTTCCACTGTCAGTATTGTTTGAGGTTGCCTGATGAATAGCCTACCCAAAAGATCCCAGCCTTCCGCTGAGCTAAGCAACTGAGCTCTCGCACAAGAGCCAGATTAAAAGGTTTGGTTGGAAACATGACAGGGAAAAAGAAGGGTTGCCTTTTCCATTGTCAGCAGCTTTTATCCCTCGCAAGCTTCATTCAAAATTAGCTGTCAAATTTGGCGAAGAGAATCGCACACACTTGACAGCAGATTATCGTGTGACAGAAAGCAAGAAAATACATCAAGTAATTTATTTTGTTGCGATCACGAATGCAGCTGGTGCTACGAGCAGTTGAGATGAGCTGTATTTAACCACCAAAATGGGCCATTTTAATTGAGCCTCATTTTTTGATTCTAATTCTTCCTATCACAGCCTTTCATAGGATTTTTAACAGCCACAATAAAAAAGCACATTGCAGCCAGTTATTCGAAAGATTTCTGTGCAGTATAACGAACCACAGAAAGTTTTAATTGGAGAAGAAGAAAGCATCTTCCCCATCATCTTGAGTGAACTGGGCAAATCAAAGTGACTGCAAAGTAAAAACACTCTGAGCACAGGCTTAATGATGAAGGAAAAATATGCTTGAGCATGTGAATGAGTGCAATATAGAGATTTGGTTGTACAGTATACTTGAACATATGCATTTCTAAGTCTACATGTTAATATATTTGGGTGCGTATATCGAGAACATTTATGAGTGTTCTCTATTTTTGGTAGGTCATTAAAAAAGTATTTATAAAATAGACAGTTGGACAGGTATTTATTTCTACAAAGTATTCCCAAATGCATTCTTCTGACTAAATCTTGCCTAAAACTTACAACAATAACACTATATACTGACAAAACAGTAGTGAACATTAAAAAAATCTCTATTTACAGCTTAGCTTTATAGAAGTACAATAAAACCAACAAAAAAACATGAGGTGCTTAAAGGTTGTTTTATATTTGGCACAAATCTGACAGCTTTGTCACAGACTTCTTTTCCCTTTCTGTACTGATTTCATTTATATTTTTATCCCACTTTTAAAATGAATATTTCATTATTCTGAAAAAAATGCCAGTGATGGTCTTTGAAGCTGCTGTCTTGTCATGCGAATTTGTGACATTGCAGGATCCCCAGAGAGATCCATCTCCTCCTCTGGTTAGAAAACATGAAAAGGTATGAATGCAGGACTAGTAGATGTGTTTGGGCAGCTTATTGTCTAAAAAATAAAAAATAATAATAAAAGTGATGATGGCTGCATATTCATACAGTAGTTGTAATTTAGGAGCCTCTTAATATAGCCGTTTCATCTGTGGTTGTTTTTAGAAGGAATCTAGGAAAGGAACAGTATAAAAATCTTACTAACACACACATACACAAACTCTCTCTCACACACATGCAAAGAGAGACCAATCTCTTTATTTTGATTAGGGCTAACTAAAATATTTTTTTGTCATTAAAAAGAAAAAGTGCATGCATACTTTTGTGAGTTCACTGAAGCACAACTGTGCAAATCTGTGGGTGATTAAATCAAAGCTGTGAGTATGAGTGTGCGTGTGTATTTTATGTGAGTATGAGTGTGCGTGCTCACTGTAAATCACAGATTGTGAGTGTGAATGATATATAGCTCCAGAGAGAGTTCAGAGTCATAGAGAACAGCAGTAACAGCCCTGAGGTGTGGAAATCCCCCTCTACACAACATTCACTCTCCAGTTAACTCTTACTGCCAACACCTGTGACATCAGACAGACTGACAGACAGACAGAAAGACAGATAGAAAGACAGACAGAGAGACAGATAGACAGAGAGACAGACAGATAGAGAGACAGAGAGACAGACAGACAGACAGAGAGACAGAGAGACAGACAGACAGACAGACAGACAGACAGACAGACAGCGAGACAGACAGCGAGACAGGTAGACAAAGAGACAGACAGAGAGACAGACAGACAGACAGACAGACAGACAGACAGACAGACAGACAAAGAGACAGACAGAGAGACAGACAGATAGAGAGACAGAGAGACAGACAGACAGACAGCGAGACAGACAGACAGATAGAGAGACAGAGAGACAGACAGACAGAGAGACAGAAAGACAGATAGACAGACAGACAGAGAGAGAGACAGACAGACAGAGAGACAGACAGACAGACAGACAGCGAGACAGACAGCGAGACAGAGAGACAGAGAGACAGAGAGATAGACAGCGAGACAGAGAGACAGACAGACAGACAGGTAGACAAAGAGACAGACAGAGAGACAGACAGACAGATAGAGAGACAGAGAGACAGACAGACAGAGAGACAGAAAGACAGAGAGACAGACAGACAGACAGACAGACAGACAGCGAGACAGAGAGACAGAGAGACAGAGAGATAGACAGCGAGACAGAGAGACAGACAGACAGAGAGACAGACAGACAGACAGGTAGACAAAGAGACAGAGAGATAGACAGCGAGACAGAGAGACAGACAGAGACAGATAGATAGACAGACAGAGAGACAGACAGACAGCGAGACAGCAAGACAGTGAGACAGAGAGACAGACAGACAGACAGCAAGACAGACAGAGAGACAGAGAGAAAGACAGATAGACAGATAGACAGATAGATAGATAGATAGATAGATAGATAGATAGATAGATAGATAGATAGATAGATAGATAGATAGATAGATAGATAGATAGATAGATAGATAGATAGATAGATAGATAGATAGGACAACAGATGGATGGATGGATGGAATTATAGAACAATGTAAAGACAGAATGACAGATCGACAGATGGATGGTTATGGATGATGGATGGATAAATTGATGGTAGAATGGTAGAACGATGGATAGACAGAATGATAGAACTAGAATGATAGAGTAATGGATGGTCACAATACTACTTGATTACTATGGTAAATTCAGGATAGAGTTATTTATTAAAAGTAAAAAACTTTTTTATTGTAAATCCAGTTCCATTTAGGCTTACTGATCAGTATTTGTTGATTGGTTCTTTTCATACCAACTCCTTGTGATTCAGAAACAAAAGCCTCTGTTTTAATATGACACAAATTACATTCAAATACAGAACAGATGATTCAGCATAAGAAATGTGAGCAGTGAGGTAAATTAGATCCCATTGCGAGAGGGCGGATTGTAATGTACAAAACAAGTCCAAACCGAACTTGATAAAATAATCATAAGTGGGTAATTTTCTTAGCAATTCTATGCTACTACTTAA
Source organism: Carassius auratus (assembly GCF_003368295.1). Lineage (NCBI taxonomy): Eukaryota > Metazoa > Chordata > Actinopteri > Cypriniformes > Cyprinidae > Carassius > Carassius auratus. Next base: position 6,081,628 of record NC_039243.1, read on the forward strand.
AACCTTTCTGGATGCTCTCACGAGTCCAACACAACACAGGCAGCCTTTTGTTCACCACAAGGCACTGATGTACTTTCAGTTTCCATGCCAACAGACTTTCATCTTTCATCTTCCTTACCAGCTCATCCTACGCTTCAGATGAATTAGGTTTGTTACAAATTCTTTTGAAGTGTGGAGGCAACCCCTCATCCCCAACCCCACTTCAGCCAAAACAAAACAAAACAAGCCCCCAAAAAATAAAGAAATAAAGAAATAAAGCATGCAGAGTGGATGCACGTAAGCCAATAATCAGTAGCTATTTCACCGACCAATGGCATTGTGCACGGGAAATCACATCTTCATTTCGAGGCTGAATATTCCTCAGCTGCTCCCCTTAATTTTCCCGAGCAGCACGCGTTGAAGTGTACCCTACTATTCAACTCCATTATAAAGCCCAAGCTCTGTCAAGATGCATTGTGGCTGCGTAATGATCTTCAATTACGCTGATGTTGGACCCGTAGGGAGATGTCGTGGGGCAGGGGGGCTATCAGGGAAGTGTATCCAGAACAAAGCCTTAAGAGCGGGAAGAACCTCCACGTCCTCAAATATGGACATCTCTCAAGATGCTGCGGAGAATTACACCTCTAGACACAAAGAAGCAATTTTACGAAACCCCGCATTTTAGAGTGCTCCAAGACGAAGAGAGCATGAATGCTGGCGAGGCCAGTGTCTTTGAAGAGTTCCCACAAAAGCAGCATGTTCAAAAGCCTGTCTTTCTGACTTCATTTTCATTTGTGCTCATTTCAAATGTTTTTTCGCTGAGTGCTGGGCATTTTGCAAATGAAAAGGGAAGTGTTTTTGAAAGTATGACAGTTTGTTTAGGTGAACGACAACAATATATTTTGGACTTGAACAATGCAGAAAAAATCTGCACCTTCAAAAGGCGACTCCCATTCCAGAACTTTTATTTGGACCAGTTATTTCTTCTCATGTCATTTGTTTCTGGTCTTAGCTGATTTAGTCTCCTGGGCTTAAACTAGCAGACAGACCATTGAAAGTCAATCAAACCAGCTCAGGCTGGTCTTAGATGTATTTTGGATACATATAAATGTATTTTGGACACATCTAAATGAACTGGAAGCTTGCATGACAGTATGACAGTTTGTTCAGGTGCACAACAACAACTCGTTTTGGCCTTGAACAATGAACAATCCCATTTATGTCTTCTTATGTCATTTTTTTTTTCATCCAAATCATGAAAGTTGCTTGCTCCAATCCCGCAGAGAAAAGCGCTACCGATTGCTGGTGACATCAAGGTGTCTTGCGCCTTTGTGTGCACCTTTTGAAGTTCACTCAACTTGAGGGAATAAAGAAATCAACACAGCACATTAAAACACTATCCAGGTTTTGGAAATCTAGGTGAGGTGTCTGCAGTTTCAGAGGTGAAGAGGAGGGCTTTGAAAGCAGGAAACGGTGAGAGGAAGTTAGCAGAAAACCAAAGGAATAAAAGAAAGCTTTCATTCTGTCTGCTGTTGCAGTTAAATTTAGAGAGCGTTTCAGACTGCAAAAGGCCTGGCTTTATGATGCCAGCTGAGGGAACCGAACATCTGATTGTATTTGTCTGTGGCACAGTGCTCGCTGAGTGTGTCTGATTATTAAAAGCTCTTCTTGAACGATCTCTCATATTGTGTGTGAAATGAATAAAACCATGGTCTCTAAACACTTTTTCATTAGCATTTAAAAGACTGGCAGCATATGGGCACAAGGGACTATATATTTGCATCAGAATGAAATGTTATAGATCATCACAAAGTGAACAGACACAAAAAATATAGACAATAATTAAGCCGCAGTTTCATTTTGTGACGTAAAGGTAAATAGTCTTGCTTCTGACAAAAAAATTAAAATAATAATTATATATATATAATGCTGCTTAATTATTAATCATCCACGTAGCAATCACTATTGTACATGTACATAGAAATTCAAGAAATGAGTCCTGCTTTACAGATAAAAGAGTCAATTGTTGTTTCACAAAAGTGCATTAGCTAGACCTGCCAGAAAAATACAACTTTTCAGCATTTTTTCTTCTGTCATGCGTCAAAAAATAATGTATAGCACCCTCCTAATTTGGTAACATGGTATTTGTGCAACCATAAAATGCAATTAACATAATCTAGAACCGTATGTACAAGACTAGCTAAGAATAATGAGAGTAAAATATGGAGATGATGAAAAAGGCAGCAGCTATTCCCAGCAAGATTGTTTTTCTTTCTAAAAATATCATCCAATGTATAAATCAGTTAGTTTAATTCATTCAAAATTTTATTTGGTATACTAACTGCTAAACCTAAGGCGATATGAAATCTTATTAATATTGGCACTAGTAGTATTATATGAAACAATGCAGGCTCATTTGAAAAAAAAAATATTTTGACACTTTCAAAGTGGAATTTCCAGTGAGGGTTATGAAAATGAATCTGACGATGTTCGCTTACATTGGTTGTTGTACATTTCACAGCAGTTCATAAATTAATATACACTAAGTGGCTCTAAAAGGTTATTGCTTTATTGCATTAGAGAACAACGTACCAACTACACTAAACCTGACCCTAAACCAAACTGATAGTGTTGACAAAGAAACTTGAGACTAAAAGTTGAACACCTGAGTTTGTACACATTAAAAAAAACTGATCAAGAGGAAAGTGAAGGAGCAGGTCAGTGTAGCACACGGTGAACATTGCTTGAAGAACATAAAGATAAGAGTTTAATCAAAGATGGGCAATCCTTGATTTGAAATATCTCTGGCCCTGCTTTTCTTTTTTCTTTTTCCCCCTAAACCAAACTGACTCATTAACTTCAAAGCCACTGATAGAGTTTTTAATTAAGAGGAATGTAACACTGAAGCACAGATAAGCCTCTCCATATTCTCCTCCTCTCCGTCTCTCCTTAAACACACATCATTAAAAAACTCACTGTAGGTTTACACTGCAGAGCACTAATCACATACAACCTGCACTGCTAAAAATACGGCTTTCACCTGACACCATGACGGCTCAGATAATTAGAGAAGCTCTTACTGTGAGTGATGTCACTTCCTGTGGGGCAAAGCTAAGAAGCATCCAATTTTTTTCAAAAAGCTTAAAGCCGTATTTTTTTATCGTCAAAGTTCAAAATCAATCTTGTTATTTCAAAATCTCAAAATATATACAATTTATTTTGTCAAAAGAATCATTAGATTTCTCTAAATAATACATTTTATAAAAAAACACATTTTTTAACACTTTTGAAAGAAAGAAACAAACAAACAAACATAGAAACAAAGAAAGAAAGAAAGAGAGCTATCGTACCACAAATTAAAGTAATAAAAGCAATATTTTGGATATCATCAGGGTCAGAAGGAATACATCATCAAGTTTTTCAAACAAACTATAATAATAATGACAATAATAATTATATTATATTTGTAAATAACTATATAAATAAGTAAAAAAACAAAAACATTAGGAATGAGTTTTACTACAACAAAGAAAACCTATCAGCATATTAGTAATTCAGACACTAGAGATTTCTCACTATCCTCAGTCCCACTTAACTATCAGCTTCAGTGGCAAACCAGGCCTTTCTCCTCCCCTACCGCAGGGATCAGTGGCAGGCCGAGGGGAGCGGGTCTCGCCCACAGGGAAGGCCAAATTAATTGCAGGTTGTGACTGAACATCACTTTGGGAACACACACAAACACACACAGAGACAGCTTACAGGCAGCACACCCCGTATCATGCACATGTCTGTACACTCATGCATGCATGCACGGCCACACATGCACACATCATAGATATCATCCATCAGCATGCTCGCTCCCAGATGAGCATCTGCACCCACCCGGAGGTGCTGCTCCTTTGTCTCCAGGTAGCCGAGACCTGGCAAGTGGCCCACTGCATGCTCCTTTCATGTGGGCGAGGGGAATTATCTCCCTTTATGTGTGTGTGTATGAGTGACTCATTCAGAGGTAGCTTCCATATCGGTGCTCTGGAAGCGGGCCAGCCACCTGTGTGCTTTGTGTGTGTGTGTGTGTGTGTGTGTGTGTGTGTGTGTCGGGTACATGATCTCCAGAAGCATCTGAAACAGCGGAGTAGAGCGAGGCCAGAAGCCTGCAGGGGACAGAAGATTAAGAGGAGTGCTTTCACAGTCTGTGGAAAAGTGGGGAATAACAACTTGCTTTTAATTACTATTACTGTGAATGTGTTTGTATGTGGGTTTTCAGAGGAAACCAAGTGACTTTCTAGAAACAAATGAAAGTTAAAACCTCAGAATCTTTCTATCAGCTTTTATCAAATGGTAGAATCGGCTTTTTAAGAACAAAGAATAAATTAAAATCTGATTCATATATACATATACACACACACACACACACACACACACACACACACACACACACACACACACACACACACACACACACACATATATATATATATATATATATATATATATATATATATATATTAATTATAACGATTAACGAGTTGCTCATTAGCGTGTATATTGCTAGCATATTGGCTGCATATTAGTACTTAAAAAGCACACATTAATGCCTTATTCTGCATTACTATATTCCAGATCCCTTAATCCTCCTATCGAATACCTAATCTATTTACTAAATATAAATAAGCAGCAAATTAGGAGTTTATTGAGGCAAAAGTAATTAATTGTTAGTTAATAGTGAGAATTGTTCTCCAAACTTTTGTGTAACTGAATAGAAACATAGAGAATGGAAGCAAGCAAGACTTTTAAATGGTTACAAAAATCAAATCTATTTCAAATAACTGCTGTATTTTTAACTTTCTATTTATTAAATAATGCATACAAATACATCATAATTTCCCCCCAAAGTGATAATAATAATAATATTTCTTTATCACCAAGTCAGCATAGAATGATTTGACACTGAAAACTGGAACAATGATGATGAAAAAATCAGCTTTGCATCCCAGGAATCAATTATATTTTGAAAAATATTCAAGTAGAAAAGTTATTTTTGGTGGGCAAAAGAGATATTAAAATATTAGTGAATAATTGTACATGTGTGTAAGTGTGTGAGTGTGTGTGTGTGTGTGTGTGTGTGTGTGTGTGTGTGTGTGTGCGTGTGCGTGTGCGTGTGTGTGGAGATAATCACAGTTATTGATTGAACATTTATTTGGGGTGGATGAGGCAAGTGTATTTTTTTTTTTTTTTATTTTTTTTTTGCAATTTTCACCAGAAACCACTGGCTCTTTATGGTTTCTGGTAAACTTGTGAAAAACCCAGCCAAAAAAAAAAAATCTCAGTATAATATGCTTGCCACATCCACCCCAAATAAATGTCTACACCTGTGAGTTCTCCCATTCTTCCATCAGCACCGCAGGTATGTGTAGTCTGAGGTAAAATAAGACGAGCCAAGGACCACAGGTGGCCCCTATAGTGCAAACAAACGCCTCCAGGTTGTTGATGACTTGTTTGGGGGAAACACCCCCATTCTCCCCGGGTGCACCTGCGTTATGTGAGGTACACCCACCGCAAACATGTCTGTGTGTCTTCGGGTCCATATTAAAGTGTGTGTGTGTCTGGCCACACAAGTGTACTTCCCAAGAGCTCTCAAAGGATAAAAAGCTCTGATCAGATTCACCATCTTGCTTTATTGCATATGGCCTATAAATTTTTGCAATCATAAAAGTAGATGAACGTAATGGTACATAATGAAATCTAGCAAGTGACTGGCCTCAATGAAATTTAGCATCATTGCAGAAAGATCAAAGAGAAATGCTTCATTGATTGCTGCCTAGTCACTAGCCTCCTCGGAGATAGAAATCTATCTAAAGAAGGTCTATGTGCTTTGATGTGAGGGTGTCTGGGTCTTACATCAGAGCCAAGGTCGACAACCTTGAAAGGCAAGCCTATTAAGAGAAAAGTAACAAACACGTCTCCCTGCTTTTAGGGCAACGGGAGCGAGGGCAAATTTTCTTCTGACAAATAAACTTTCACTGTAAACCCCATCATAATTGCTGTGATGCAATTAAAATGATGTACACATATTTTCTTGACTCTAAACAATTCAGCCACACATACGAGATGCATCATTTCATATCAAGATCAGTGTTTGCACACTTATGTGTATGTGCTAATGTTTGTGATGGAGAGAAAGGCTTGTGTGCACATCAAAGCGGCGGTGGTCTTGCCGGTGGATAAGGCAGGTAAACTGCTCTCCGCTATTAAAGATCCCGGCAGTAACTCCATGTTATTTATCTTCATGCGTTTTAAGTTTCGCTCTAGACTTTCTCCTCTGAGTCACAGAAGCAGCTCTTTAAAAAAAAAAAAAACTCATTACCGGCATATCTGAGCATGTCTCTTGAATCTACCCTGATGTTTGCCTGCAATGGATTTATCGGCCTTATAATAATTTGCTCGACTGGGATAGAACGCTATGTCAGATTTGAAAATGCATCATATTCATTAGCTTTAGTTTTCACCCTGATGTTAGCAGATTTTTATGATACATTCTCAATGCAACAGAATTTTCAAGGTGCTTCTATATTTTTTGATAAAGAAAGGAAAAGGAGATGTATATGCAGTTTTCATCTATGGACAAAAGAAAATATTGTATTATTTATTATTTATAAAAAAAAATATTTCTTCTTACCCATTCCACTTTCTCAAAGTTTCCATTGATGATTCTTTTAGTAGGAATAAATATTTGGAAAAATAAATTCAATTTAACTGGCAAATGGTGAGCTATTTGTCTAAATAAATAAAATAAAATCTACTCTGTAAAAAAAATGGTGTATTAAAATTTTTCATAATATTTCATAATAAAATTCTAAAATTTCTAAATTTCATAATATAGTTTTAAGAAACAATAAGTAATGCATAGAATTTGAAGTAGAAAGACTGGAATATATATATATATATATATATATATATATATATATATATATATATATATATATATATATATATATATATATATCACTTTTTTTTACATAAGCGTATGTATTTTGTGCATTTAAAAATTTATCCTGACAATTGTGATTATTTCAAGGATATTCGATGACTGAATAAAAACTTATTTGACAGAAGAATGATTCATTCAGCAATAACACAAGCCTGGTTGCAAAGTATGTTTCTGATTCACTAAAAGAGTCATTCATTCTGTAATTGGACTGCACTGATGCAGCCTGATTCTCAGTTTCCAACACTACTCTACACAAAAATAACACAAAGATTATTAGATTACATTTGACAACAAAATACTATTTCAGTCTTTCTTCAAAATCTCACATTTATGAACTCAATGCGTTCCAGTTTCTTTAATTGTGATATTGTTTCTACAGATTTTCTATCCCAGCATTGCGAGCCAATTTAAATAACATTACAGGAAAACTGCAAACAAAACAAAAGTTGTTCCATGCAAATGTGTTGCTATAAACAATTAGTAAGCTCTTTTTGAGCAGGGCCGGTGCATAAAGTGGGTTTAAAAAGCACTGGGGTTTCCCCTCCTCACCCTTCTGTGTCTGAACATGACTTCCTACAGTACGTCTGAGAATACGGTATTAATATATGGCTAAGAGCACGAGCCTCATATCCTGTGTAGTTTCCATACAGATGGAAATCTTTTTTTATGACCTCACTGCTAGTTAAATGCTATAGACACATGAATGAAATATGCCTTTGATAGAGAAAGAGAACTGATTTATGACTTGACTTTTATCATTGCTCCCTCATAACCTGTTCACCCTGGAGCGCAGCTCTCGGTGCAGACGTCTCACAGGAGAGGAAACCTGCTTTGATTTACTGACAGAAGAAACAGGCCATCGACTCAGATCTTCCCAAACATCTCAACACTCAGCCAAAATGAGTTAGGCTACTCGTGAGATGCTTGATGCTAATATTGATAGCATAAGACGGCTAACTAACCTCCCAGTGGAAAATTCAAGTGATTCTGCAATGGTAAAACCGTCTCTTGTAGCACCACACTCTTAAAATGTTTTGTTTATTGGTATTGTTCCATTAAGAACCTTACCAATGTTTTCTGAACTGAAATCATTCTTTTAAAAACTGTTCGTTGATATGTTCTTTGGGAGCATTGTGGCATTGCTGTGAAATCCCTCTTCCGGAATGTTTAAGAGTGTGTGGAGGAGAATGAAAAGGTTAACTGCTTTTATACGGCTAATATTAAAGCAACCTGATGGCGCCAAAGCTGGTGCAATCTGCATTGGAAATGAACATATAGAAGGCCCTGTGGGCACTGCTATTGTTTGACGGATATCTGCACTCCTACTCACTGGAGTGTGGGGGCACGCCGCACTGCACCATGGGATCTCTGATCACACAGCTGATAGACATCGCAGCACAGATTCAATTAGATTCCAAATTAAAACAGGCACTTCAAAGAGCACAGAAAGAAAAAATAGAGAAAGAAGGCACCGCGAACAAGACATTTTGCAAAGTTATGGTGCACGGCCCAATTCAGAGCACAAAATGCATTCGCTTTCCTTGTTACCATATTTACCAATGATCAAAATCATATTAATTACAAATGATCTAAATTTAGCCATCCAAAACGATTCAACAATTTTTAAAGTAAATGATTCAGTCTGGTTTTGTAATACATTTTTTGGACTTGTTTATATGCTTAACATTGGTTATTTATATGAAATATTTGATTTCACAGGTCTCTGGGATACTTCATTCTGATTGGTCAGTCACAGAATTCTAAACTTCACAAATATTCTAAACTGAAGTCCATACATTTGTGATGTTTGCAGCCATTTAAAAACAGCAATATTGTGAATTGTTATTACATTTAAAAATAATTGTTTTCTATTCTAATATATATTAATACACAGTATATTCCTGTGACGCAAAACTGAATTTTCAGCTTCATCACTCTAGACTTTAACAGTTTTAGAGTTTTAGAATCCTTCTAATATGCTGATTTACTGCTCAAACTTTTTGTATTATTATTTTAGTATTATTTTATATGATTATCATTTTTTTTTATTATAATTTTGTATTATCATCAGTGTTGAAAACTGTTTTGTTGCTTAATATTTTGTGAATTTGTTTAATGCATCTTTTGTGAATGAATTGCTGAATAATAAAAAAAAAAAAAAAAAAAAAAAAAATAAACCTTTTTTTGAGAACAGAAATACTGTAATAATTCCAGTATAATACAAAATCTGTATTGATCCATTTTGCATTGACCGTCTGACTGTAAATGATCATTCTAAATCTGTTCTTACTCCTGCAAATAAATTCTCAGGCTGGTTGTTTTGATATTCTATTTCTTGTTAGATTATGCTATTTATTTATCTATTTTTTCCGTCAAGGCTGGAAAATTCTTGATTGGATCCCTGGAGTTTGGCTGACCAGGTTATCAGGAAAAGATTAGCAAAACATTTCTCAAAACTGGAGGTAGAAGAGTGCTACGTGACCTTGTTGTGATCACTGAGTGTGATTCTCTGGCCTCTTCTACAGCAAGGCTGATGCTGCTGTGGATGATGGGGCAGAGACCCTACAGCTAGCTGGCTGATTACATCGCTACATGAGTGTGGCTTCAAAGATTCCCCCGCCGCCCAGTTTGACCAGATAAGGGCACTCAGGCCACGGTTCAGCTCCTGGACAGGAACACACAGAGGGGTCAACGGCAGGTCCATGAGGGCCCTTATGCACAGGAAGATATCAGGGACGACACTAAGAAAAACAGATTCACTCGCCCATTTTAGAGCATTCTGGGTCTCTGGGTTTTTTCTACTGACGCTGTCGTGTGGAAGATTGCAATTCCGATTTTTTTTTCAGAAAAATATGTTGAGTGTTCAGCATGCATATGCTTCTAGAAAACTGTGCTGAAATTACTATTGGGAATAGAAGCTTAGTCACATATTTCTAAACTAAATGACAAGAACTGCTTCAAAATATTCATGCTAATCGCAAAGCTGTCTTTTGTCATTCTATATAAAAATAAATGAATATAACATTGATTTTGTTTAGCATTCTAATACTAATTTATTGAATAAAAATGCAGTCACACTTTATTTTATGGTCCAATTCTCACTATTAACTAACCATTAACTATGATTTTTGCCTCAATTAACTCCTTATTTGCTGCTTATTAATAATTTATAGGTAGTTGTTAAGTTTAGGGTATTGGGTAGGATTATGGATGTCATGCATTATATGTACTTTATAAGCACTTATAAACAGCCAATATGTTAATAATAGACATGCATGCTAATAAGCAACTAGTTATAAGTGTGAATTGGACACTATACTAAAGTGTTACCGATAGATAGATAGATAGATAGATAGATAGATAGATAGATAGATAGATAGATAGATAGATAGATAGATAGATAGATAGATAGATAGATAGATAGATAGATAGATAGATAGATAGATAGATAGATAGATAGATAGATAGATAGATAGATAGATTTCTAATGTCTTTCGTGTATTCACAAGCAGACAGGGACACATAGGTTTAGTAATCCAATGCTGTCATTCCACGAGTGTGAATCACGGCATTCATGGTAAAGTTGTGCTACGTCTAAATAGGCCCTGAACTTCTGCTTCAGGCTGAGTGTCAGCACCTGGTAGAGCTCATATATCACAGACCACAGCCGAACGGTCGCAACCCTCTGGGCCTTGAGTACGGAGATCATCCCTCCTTCTCTGGCTGGAGTACGTCTATCTATTAAAGAGATAAGAACTCCAATACAAGCCTGAGGGAGGTGGGCTTCTCATCCTGCATGGAAAGCTTTTGGCAGGTAAAGTATGAGTTCAAATGATAAGATGATTTTCTGTGCAATCAAACCTCAATTCACCTAATGACAAAGAGGTGAGGCGCCCACTACAAGGAGGAACAGACAGATTATTCTCAAGAAAATGGATTATAGTCTGTCTACAATGTCTGATATATGACACTGTTAGGCAAGATGAGGAAAAACCTGGCACACAAAGAGAAGATTAGTAGTCAGTACATATTAATATACTGGTCTGTGTCTTTTAAACTTTAACATAATAGGAAGTGTTTTTTTTTTTTTTTTGCATTGACGACAGACTTGCACTATTGTTTAAAAGTCAAGTAGATTTTTTTCATGTTTTAAAAAAAGTATCTTATGTGCATTAATTTAATAAAAAATAAATATTTCTAAATAATATTACAAATCATAAAAGCTGATTTTAATGCATTTTAAAGTGTAATTTCTTCATGTGATGCAAATCAGTATTTTCAGCATCATTCCTCCAGTCTTCAGTGTCACATGATCCTTCAGAAATCACTCTAATATGCTGATTTGCTGCTTAAGTAATAATATTTCTTATTATTATCAATGTTGAAAACATTCGTGCTATTTAATATTTTTGGTGGACATTTCTTTCAGGATTCTTTGATAAATAGAAAGTTCAAATGAGTAGCATTTACCTCAGTGGTCAATTATGAATATTCTTGTCTTTTAATTTGCATACAAGTTATACTTAAATAAAAAGAAACAATAATAATAAGAGATGAAGTAGTTGTAGTGTCCAACACAGTGCTATACAATCAAACATATTTATTAATATAATATAAGTCATTTTTACATAAACAATTTTTGCCGAATTTCCAACAAAAATAACTATAAATCATTATAAACAAAAATATGTATATAAATAAATTAATATAGTTTTACCATGATATAAAATACTGGACATATTGCCCAACTCTTGCTCAGAATATGAATTTATTTTTTTATTTTTTTACACAAATTAAAAAAAAGGCTCACTCAGCAAAACAAATGCACACAAATATTTTCCCTAAGAACAAACGTATCCATCCTTGCATTTGGCTTGTATCATTTTGTTAGTGCCTCATTACACTGCATTCAAAGAAAACAATAACATCTGATGAATGTAGAAATTATGACTTGGCTAGATCCACACACTCCTTAATGGGAGGTGAAGGGGCTCTCAGTGATTTATAGATGCCCTAAGGATCTAACGTTTAATGATTAATGTTCAGTGTCTTTTGCGACTTATCTTCCGTTTAAATATGACTCAGAGTTTGAGAGAGAAGTCTTCAGATCTTGACTTCGCAGGCACCGACCAGAGGCCCGCTCGGCTGCCAGCAATCCTGTTTTGTTTGGAAGAAGTCGCCCTTGCATTAAAATAATGGGAAACAAATTGCCTGAGCATGTCCCCACTTCAACCACGGGATTCCCTAATCCAAATCCACCAACCTGGAGAGAATGAGGGGAAAAGTGAATCACATGGAGAGCAATGCAGAACCCTGAATAAGGACTGAAAAGTTATAAAAACAACACACTTTTTTAACTTGATACTCTCATTCCCATAATTGTATTTAATGAATATTAATATAATAATTGTGAATGCAAATGATAATGAATACGATAATGAATTTCATACGATAAATGCATATGTATATTACATAAAAATTCTTATTTTGTGTTGACAAACTGCATGTAATATTCTATTCACGCTCTAAACATGGGAACTGTGTTTCTGAATTTATCACTCTTTCATATAACAGTAAATCAAGACAATGACCAACTCAACGCTGGTCCTCTTGGCAGCATAAAAAACAAAATTGTTATTCAAATGTTTAATAAATCACACTCAGAAACTGAGCAATGTGGCAATACTAAACCACTTCCATCCCGTTATGATCAACGAAGCGGCCTACACTGCTCAATAAATCTCTTATTTACACGATGTCTACGCCTTGTTCTAGTTTTGCAGCGCCACTCTCTTCCAGTGCATATTGGGTGTTACGCTGCCTACGTTGCAAACGACTGGCGCCACATCTATCGAATCTAAAATAATTCCAAATTACAGCCAATTCTTTTTGATTTGGTTCCAAAGATATTAGATGATGTTTCTTAAAGGGATAGTTTACATTTAAAAAAAAGGATTCTGTCATCATTTACTCACCCTCGTATCATCCCAAACCTGTACAACTTTCTTTTTAGTACAGAAGAAGATATATATATATATATTGTTAACTATTGCTATTGTTAACTAAAATTGTTTTAAAAAAAATGGTTTAATAATAATTTGTAAAAAATGAAATCAAATAAAATATACATTTAACATGCAAAAATTAAATGTTGCTTTGGCTACTGAAATAGATAAGTTTAGGTTGAAGTATTGAAATTACTAGAACTAAGGAAAAATATATATATTTTAAATAATACAAATTGAATTAAATAGAAGTAATAAAAATGAGAAAAGCAAATAACAAATAACAATAACTAAAACTCGAATCTGAAAATATAAAACTTAGTAGTATATAAAAATTATATATATATATATATATATATATATATATATATATATATATATATATATATATATATAGACACACACACAATTAATTCCTCACAAAGAAAAAAATGCATTCAGCTTTAGAACAATAGGAAAGTTACTACTATAAATAATGCATCTTATTTATTATTTTCCCTTCTTATTTTTCATTTATTTATTTATCTATTTATTTATATATTTTTTAACACAAATCTGTGGAAAAGAATGGGTTAACCTCAGTTCTTAACACTGGTTTGAGTTCAAACCTTTGGTTAACAGTTAACAGTTATTAAAAATGTTTTTCTGTGCAGACCTACTAATTAGTGCTAGTTTGCTTGGTCATAGCCATACTGTTCACTGATAAACTTGTAGATGGTTGACCGAGCATGGTGTTTGTGATGAAGCTGGTTGACAGGGAAGTTTTGCATGTTAAGCTAGTTGAAAAGCCTGGTGAGTATACACCAGCATCTGAAACACAACATATGCCCCTGCTGGTCTTTTCAGCAGGGAAGTGGTGGAGATAGTCAAGGCTCCTGGCATGGGAACCCCAACATGAATAAATCACATCATAATCCCAGTCACCACAAAGAAAAAAGACATGGGAAAGGAAAAATCAGGCCAAACTTAAAGAAAGAGAAAGAGAGCAATAGAGACCACAGTCATGCTGCTTGCAAACAACAGAAGCCTTTCACATGAACTCATATAAGCATTGATGATGAGATGTCACAAAAGATGAGGGTGACGTATCAAAGAACTGAAAGTCCACCATAGCAGGAGAGGAGATCCATGTTCATCGAGGAGGTCTCGCCTCATGAAGGGAGTCAGGAGTGTGTGTGTGTGTGAGAGACGCCCGGGCGGGGTCTGTGTGTGTGTGTGTGTGTGTGTGAGGGTTGTTCGAGTACAGACATGAAAAGGAATTCTTTCATCATTGCTAATCTGCAAACATAAACATTGGAGCATCCACACAGTCTGTGAATCTTTCTCTGTGTGCTTCGGGTCCTCCACCCTGTGGATTGTGGTTAGGGATGTGGGAGCCCGTGTTTGTAAGTGTGCGTGAGTAGCTCCGACTGTTTGTTTATGCTTGCCGGAGTCATTGTAAGTGCGCAGATCGATATCCGCAAGGTCTCGAGGCAAGATTGGAGAAGACGCAAGTAATTGTCAGGAGGCCGAGAGCCGTGGAACGCAAAGTGCATGGCTGTGCAGGAACGCTTGTCGCTCAATGTTTTTAAATATGAGTGTGTGTTTTATTTAGTGTTCACAGAAGAACATTTCATTTCTCAGAAATTGCTTAGGTGAAATATAAGTACTCAAGTGATTCATTTATGTGCAATAAGCAGCTCCAAATGGCACACATAATGCAAAATAATTATTGTTTCCAAATAATTTTCAAACACTAGAAAAAAAAATCAGTAGAAAAATGAAAAAGGTACTGCTAATTTTCTCCCGAGACATTATCAGTTAGATTTAAAGACATTGTTTTTAACCCTAAAATAATTATGGGTAAAACACTTCCAGCAAAAGTCTGCATACACACATTTGACCCTGTTTCATAGACTTTTCTCAGAAGTGCTCCCCCTCGTTGTCTGCCATTGCTATATAAACAATTAATTAACAAGAATTAACAACGAACAATACATTTTTACAGCATTTATTAATCTTTTTTACTGTTTGTTATTCGTTTTGAACTTAATATTAACTAACATTAATAAATGCTATAATTATTGTCCATGTTAAATAATATACTGTAGCTAACGCAAGTAAACAAATGAAACCTTATTGTAAAATGTTATCAATATTTCACAATATTACCATTTCTACTGCACTTCTACTCAAATAAACATGGCGCAAGAGACTTCTTTCAAAAACATTAAGAATTATTTCCTAACCCAAATGTTTGAACGTGACACAATATCATATTAAAAACATTCTCTCAAAACGAGTCGTAATATCTTATGAAATGCTGCTAAGTGTTAAGAGTTTTTGATATTTAAACTGAATTATTAGGCAAAAAGATGACCGTTTTGCAGTGTATGTGTGGTTCTTTATGTGTTTATGTGCACAGATTTGCCGGAGACAGACATTCATATTCTCAAAATAACTGACAATTAGTCATATTTTCATGTCTAGCTCACTATTTGCTAACAAAATCATCATAATTGGGTTTAGGCAGCAAGTGTGGTGGAAGTGCATTACTAGCCAAACTCTAGCAGTCACTCACTGCTCGAGTGGAAACTATCCATGAAGAATTATCCCTCCCTGAATGATACCATAATTACTTTTTAAAGCACAAACTGATGTAAAATGATGTTGCATTGGCCTCAAAGATAATCTTGGATGCCCGAAACTTTTCCAGTGCTTTTTTCCCCCACATAAACACAGACGGTTCTGCTGTGCGGAAGCCAGGCTGGAGTTTTTTTTTTTTTTTGAGAATTTAAGAGATAAACCCAGTCCGTTTACGCCAATGTACCGCCATAATCCTGTTTTTAGCCCCTAGTCCTTTTCGGGCTCCAACTCGGTGGTCACCGTCATTCAGCTGCATATCTGTGACAGAATAAACCAGATCAACCTGGATTACCTTCACCACATCAAGCCCCCCGACACATGACCATGAACCAAGCCCATATTTCCATCTATCTGGCACGTGTATGCAGTTTTTAAAACGGCAAACGGAGATGTTTCCTCAAACTACAGGACAAAAGAAAGGCAAGGGGCACGTGGAATTTAGAATGAGATCGAGTGAAGGGTTGCTGGTGGAAGAAGGGAGATAATCCTGTTTCGTATGGGCTGAACGTGAGACCCTTTTTCACCGTGCTTATCGCCCCCCAAGAGTTTGCTGAGACTACAGGACGAAGGCTGCAGTTTAGCGCGCTAATCCATCCCGAGCTGGAGCATTAAATCTGTCCCTCTATTCACACTTGCCTCTCCAAAGCCACTGTGTACAACACACTGAGCCCTGCGCTGTGTCATCTGCTGACTGCAGTGTTTAACTCCATTATGAGGGAGAATAATCTCGGCCACACAGTGAACATTCACTAAGGTCTTTACCTCCTAATTCAGGCCTGGAGATGTGAGCATGTGATGTTTGGGAAGTCATATTCGGTGTTGTTTTAGGCTTTTTGCCATCGGAAGTTGACACTGTAACTTGTTTTTGTAAAAGAAAGACTATAGGAATCTATAGAGCCTTATAATAAATGTCCCTCTGAGGGAAAATTGACCTGAAATAGAATAAAACCAAGAGAGATCTGATATACCATCCTTTGTTCCCAGTTCCATCTCAATGCACAGCTCCCTCAAGTGGAAGACCGTGGAGTCGCATCTAAAACAGACACTAATTAATCATGTTATAATGATTTTGCTCTTTTGAAAATGTTCTTATTTGCACATATATACCATGTTTGCTCATTTGTCTCTTATTTGATGACATCTGCATCGTTGATTGTGTTATTTTTTCCTATTTTTGTTCATACAATAAAAGTTTGATCAAAATATCTATGTTCTACAGAAAAAAAATCATACTGGTTTGGAATAACACAAAGGTGAGTAAATCATGAAAAAATATTCATTTTGGGGTGAGCTATGGCTTTAAATTTAAACTAACGGGACAGCAAAATTCATGTTGATATTATAAAAGAAATACTCACCCCAATGTCTTTGCTACAATTTCTTTCCTCCCATGGCCAACCATATCGCCTGAGCTCAATCTCAGTGATGCGTATATGGTCTATCGTATGAATAAGATATGAATGGAACATCGTCCCACAGGTGAACTCTTTATCAGACCCCCATGCACCTCCTGCTCTGAAGCTACTGCGGCATTAGCTTCAAAGATAACTGAGCCGGGACCAAGGGATGATGCATTACTTTCAACCTGTATCTATGAATATAGATATCGTGTCAAAGGTTGAAACATTTGAAGGAGATTTTCCGGTTCCACAAAAATATTAAGCAGCACAACTGTTTTTAACATTGATAATAAAAAAAAAATATATATATATATCTATTGCTTGAGCACCAAATCAGCATATTAGAATGATTCTATTAAAAATCTTACCAACCCCAAACTTTAGAATGGTAGTGTTTTTACTAAAACATTTTAATATCTGAAAAATGCTACCTGAGATTGCGTTAAAACATTTGACTAGGGTCCACCTGGAGAAGTACTAGGGAACACTTGTATGGTCTTTGCAGGACCTAGTGAGGGTGTCTTTGGGACCCTTTGGAGCAGACACAAAGACAAGACGAGCCAGGGCTCACCGACGCCACAACAACGGTGCAGCCTCATTGTTTTCTGCTCTTTTCATCTCGACTCACTCTCTCAAAATATTTAGAGGAATGCTCTGAATAACACAAAGTACTGAGAAACACTCAATCTGTATATTGTTGAAAGGAACTCTGTCTGCAGAACTTTTCTTCAAAGTCTATTTTGTTATGTTATATTTAGCCTTTTGTGTGTGTGTGTGTTCCTGATGTATTTGCGAAACACAATATGGAGGATATCTCATTGTTCCAGGGACTCAGGTTGGAGATCGGCAGCCATCTGTCCATTTATTTTTCATGCTTATCATGTTTTGTACATGGTGAGACAAAAAAAAATTATTATATTAAACTAACGATGAATCATAACATAAAACAAAGCTTTTGTTACTTCTAAACTGCATAATTAACATTTCAGCAGGACTGAGAAGGTTTGTTTATAACCTTTCTTAAAGGGACAGTTCAACCCCCCCAAAAAACATTTA
This sequence comes from Carassius auratus, assembly GCF_003368295.1. Lineage (NCBI taxonomy): Eukaryota > Metazoa > Chordata > Actinopteri > Cypriniformes > Cyprinidae > Carassius > Carassius auratus. The sequence goes on from NC_039243.1 coordinate 6,099,681, forward strand.
AATTTAGTCATTATTTATTCACCCTCATGTCATTTTAAATCTGTTAGACTTTCTTTCTTCTGTGGAAAACAATTGTATTTTGAATAACTGTTTTTGGCTGTACGATGGAAGTTAATGGGGTCCAAAACATGGGACCAAAAGAAAGGAAAGCAAGCACTTTCTGGTTTGGAAAGACACGAGGATTAGAAAAGGACAACATTTTTATTTTGGGGTGAACTATCCCTTTAAGGTCCTGGAGTAAAATGTTTGTTATTGTACGGAACAAAAGTAAACGATAGCTTTAACTAAGTTATAAAAAACACAAAGAGATCGCTGTGATCAATGACAGCCATCTGGGCACATTTGGGGAGGGTGTCCGGCATGCACCTCTCCCTGTTATCTGTTCAATGGCACGTTCCTTGGGACGCTGCATTGATTAGGCCCTGAGGGGGCCCTGTAGTGCCGCTCCATCACAGGAGCCAAGTGACTGACAGCTCTAATGAAGTGTATAATCATCGGGGCAGAAGCCTCAAAGCTGCCAAAACTTCAGTCGCTCTACGTGACGACCAAAGAGTTTACTCGCTCTTCTTCGGACGCTCAAAAGTAAGGGGGTGCCCCACGGGACCACATGACTCTGTCCCATCTTGGAACATTATTAATGCAGCCTTTTGGTGCAAACGCAGTGATCAGATGGCAGTAGGACTGATGTAACCATATAGATAGATATATAGATAAAATGATGAATAAGGATATTTTGTCTATAAGGTTTTGCAGTAGGACTAAAACAGTTCAAAGAAATTTCAGATGTTTAAATATTTATTTTGAAAAAGTATTTGTGAAACCTATTATAGATAGAGAGATCTATAATCAACCATCGTTGCCAATCAAATTCCACATTTTTAAAGAAAGAAGTAAAATACAGTAAAAAGTTTTCACATTTTACTACATGAAATGCACAGTGAAATATATAATATTAGGATACACATATTACAATAAAACTTCAAAGTTTACAGTATAATAGAGATATTATAATATAGACACATTTGGAATACATACTAGGCTTTTTGGAAAGAAATTAATACTTTTATTCAGCAAGGACACATTAAATTAATCAAAAGTGACAGTAAAGACATTTATAATGTTACAGATGATTTCTAAATAATGTTGTTCTGTTGAACTTTCTGTTCATCAAAATAATCCTGATAAAATGTATCATGGTTTCCACAAAAACATTAAGCAGCACAACATTTAGTAAATTAGGAAATGTTTCGTGAGCATCAAATCTTTATTTGAAAATATTTTCAAATAGAAAACAGTTACTTCAAACTATAAAGATATTTCAAAATATAACTGTATTTTGATCAAATAAATGCAGCCTTAGTGAATATAAGAGACATTTAAAAAATCGTAACGACTCTAAATGTTTGAACGGTTACTCTCAAACACATACAAATCAATAAATCAGAGTTTTAGATCAATCGATTTTAGAACAGATTCAGAGAATTTAACAACTCTAAAGCCATTTTAAGGACCAACAGCAAAATCATCACAAATATACACTGAACATATCACCCAGCCCTAGCTTCTGTTTCTCTACTAAAGAATATGAACAAAATCTTCTCAGATGAAGTTTTACCCATCCTCCCCCACAAGTGTATGTGTGGGCATCTGTTATCGAACCTAAACATCACAATAACACAATAACATATCTTTTTAGCATTTGTTTTCCACCCATCAGTGCATTTTATTATGATAAGGCAGATCTCTTTCCCCCCTGTGTTCAACAGAGGGGCACTGAAGAGCAGAGGAACCTCAGAAGGCTCATTCTCTCTTTGTTCTATTATTCACCAGCCCGGGCTTCAAAACTCACCCGCTTCTCAGCGGGTTTGGAGATCTGCTTTAGCAGCATGTGAGAGACGGATCGCAATATACTCGGATAGATCAAGCAAGCAAAATGCAGCGTCTCCGGAGAGGTGTTTCCACCTCGGACCGGGACCCGCTCGCGAAGCAGTGCAGTTCTGTGCTCATAAAAGCACAGCGTCATTAATAAACTGCAAACTTGTGCCACTTATTTATTGATACAATGTTCATCGTTTCACTTGATTAAAATCTTTTGATCTGAGATAAACCATTGTTATTGATCATTTACACCAAGTCACAAGGCACCAAAACTGTTTTAATTTTAGCATTCGAGAGTATTTGTTTACCCAGAATGCTCATTTGTACCAGCATAAACAGTTATTTGTGAGCTAAAGGCGCATGTTTGTTTTTCCTTTTAGACTCTTCAGTGTCCCACGGGCATATGATACACTTTGGTAATAAGGACCAGACAAATGTTTAGCACAAGCAGCATTAGAAGCTTTGATGTACTTTTAGATTAAGTGAAGTCTACAGTGATGCCTTCAAAAATACAAATATAAAGGGAGCAGAGTTAAACTATCTTCCCATCTGCAGTCTTCCCCAAAGCAGCGATCATTAAAGGCTCTGTATGTTGTACTGTGGCAGCTGGAGATTTGTATGGACCTTGTTGAAAACTTCTGATGAACCGTTCCCCGATGAGAAGCAAGCTAAAGAAGACCTTCAGAGGGATATTTCTCTGACTTATTATATCCCAGTAGAAACTGTACTTCAGTGAAAAGCAAACTTTAAGCATTAGCTGCTTTGAATCAAGATTGGTTTATTAATGATCGGAAGCCCTAGAGAACCGTGCTGATCAAACTTAGCAAGCCATATATAAGCATGAGACTTTTGTTAAAAATAAGATGGTTTCCAAATCCTGTGGCAGAATTTTCAAGCTTTTCTTGTTCAGTCGATATTAAGAACAGGGCTAATCCCTCCGGATATATCTATTTAGAGCAAATTACATCACGTCATAAATAATTTAACACAAACAATTGACAGTTATCAATATACATTTTTTCTGTTGAATTTCTCAAAAAAAAAAAAAAAAAAAAAAAAGCATGAACTAGAACATAAAACGTTAGAATAAATAGATTTCTACATTTCCTACAAAAAAAAAATGTGAGTGGCACCACAATGCTATTCATAAATAATAAATAAATAAACATGAGCTAAAACAAAACTGTACAAAAAAATTACTGTGATTTTAACGGTGAATTTTTTTGAAAATGCAACAGTACAAACCTGTTAAATGGTTAACGGTAATTCCCTTTAACCATAACCTGACGTTCCCAGAATTCTCTGTGTTGCATTTAAAATTGTATTTGAATTTATTGTTTTTTCTTTGAAATAACTTCTTATTTTTTAGGGTTGCATATAATATTGTTACATTAATGTTTATTGAATATTTCAGTTGAATGAGTCTCACCATGATGGTGTTTAGTGCTTGTGTGAATGACACTGTGCACCTTCTTTATATCTTATTATTTAAAAGCTGCTTGTGATGGGCTTTGTTTCATCACGTGACTTTCTCATCACCATCTGCTGGTATATTAATATTATATCAGTTATATTACGGTATTTAACTGTAAATTTAAGGTATAACCGTTAAACCTAATTTTTACGGTATACTTCTGGCTACCACAGCTGCCGGTTTTTTACCGTATATTTTATGGATTATTTTTTACAGTGAACAACAATAATATTAATAATAATAAAACCTTTGCTAGATGCAGAGGAAATATGTCTCATTTTCATTTGGTTTAACTGGATGTCAATATAAAACTAAAATAAAAATTAAGAAACACTATACAAACATAATAAAAAAAAACTAAAAAGTACATATAAATACAAGAACACACAATAAAAGTACTAAAACTTGAACTAAAATGAAAAGAGTATATATTTTTTTTATTCAATTATACTTAAATAACACTTGTCAGATGTTTTTGTACACACTTTTACAATTATTTTGAGATGGGGAAAATTGTTTTGAGTAGTTGCTAAGATGTGCCTAGCTATTTGTTGTATAGTAAACTTTGCAATTATTTTGCAATTATAACTGCATTTAAAACACTTCATTATTTTAATCCACAGAAAGATAGAACAATCACAGGTGTGAAAGAAACCTTTCAAACCAAGCAGGTTTTTTACTTGAACTGGTTGAGAAATCTGCTGGAATTGACATTTCATCCATGAAATTTTGCCAAACGATGTTAAATGTGTCCACTCCTTAAGTAAGACACGACCTGCCTGATCTGCACTCAGTATGATATAAAGTTAAGACAAAGAAAAAACTGAGATAAAAACACCAGGATGGTGTTAAATCAGGACAGAGGCCTTGCTATTCCCTTCCAGTGCTCAATTAACAGCTTCTGTCCTCTAGCTTCTTTTCCAAATCGTGAATTATTTATCTTTGAATTGTTAATAAATAATAGCAGAGGGCTCAAGAGGCCCTGCCCGGTCAATTAGGCGATGAAGAGGGTAGGTCGGAGCAACGGGGGGTCGACGCATTATTAACATCAGCCCTATCTTTTACTTTCTTCATCTTCATTATATCGCTCGCTGTCAGACACAATAACGCCTTAATACAATGCCCGACTTCAAACAGCCTGACGTATCCACTCCTCATTTTCTACTCACCTTCTTCTTTTGCTCCCTTTTTGTGTCTTCCCAGTTTTTTATTATCTTTATGCATTATTCTTTTCTAGGTTGTTTCCCCCTTCTGATGAAGTCTGCTTGAGAGCTTTCATTGGTGTTCTGCTGGAAGAAAAGTGTGGATGATAAGTGAATGAATGGATGAACTTGCGCATCAGACACAATTATTAGACATTAGCATGATTATATAGGCCTAGTTCGCTTTTGAAAACATGTTAACCCTTCAGCGGCCATTTTTTTCGTTACCTCAAGCGATGAGAAGTTTACTGTTTACTGGAATGAGGAACGATCAAAATCGCCAAAATTGTTTGTCATTGTTAAGTTTAAATTACATTTTTCAAAAATAGGGTATAAAATGACAACAATGGTCAAATAAATTGTGTTTATTTAGCCCAAATCACACACACAAAATATTGACTTATCCCGCTAGTGAGCGTGCGCATTGAAGAGCAAACGCGTGCTGCTGACGTGACACTTCTATGAAAGCTGCGATTGGTTGTTTTAATTCTAGGCGCCAATTCCAGCTTTCACCTCTTTTAAAAACATAGTTAATTGTGTGACACGTTTGCTCATAATTTGCTTAATATCCACAGAATTGTTAAAGCCATTTGTAAAGCTGATGTGCAGGCGTCATACATTTTCAAATGTTGCTTAATATTGCAGAGTTAGAGTGGTTTGTAGTATAGGCTACATTTTATAATCGTAAGAACACTGTTTTGTATCGCATATGCACCGTTTATGCACTACTGCACTAATTTGGCAAGTTATTCAATAATAATAAATTAAAAGGAAGTCTCGCATTTTTAAAGAAACAATCTTAGCCTACTTCCGCGTTGCATAATATACAGTGGATATGTTTTTAAAAGGTCAGAAGCTGGTAATATATATATATATATATATATATATATATATATATATATATATATATATATATATATATATATATATATATATAAGAGCACATCAAAGGTAAAAAAAAATTGATAGCTTGAATGCACTGTAAGTCGCTTTGGATAAAAGCGTCTGCTAAATGCATAAATGTAAATTTAATTAAATGTAATATATATATATATATATATATATATATATATATATATATATATATATATATATATATATATTTAGTACAGCACTGTGGAATTTTTCTTTTTTGTGTATTTCATGAAATTACGACGGGTAGGTCGAAATTTAGGAAATCAATGTTGAGAAATATATATCAAATAATTAAAATGCAGGTAATATAACTAATTGTCACCCTAATTGAACAGAATGTGGATCCACTGAGCTCCTCTCACTCTTGTAGACCAGGTATAATGCTTCCACCAGAGGGCGGTGTAAGCATCATGTTCTCATAAAGTAAGCAGGTTCAAAGCTTGAAAAGTGTTTGTGCAAGATTGTATTTTAATATGCCACTTTGATATAGTGTTATATAATGCAATGACTTGGCCCACTTTATCTACTAAACATATGTATACACTGTGTAACTTCATAGTTTATTATGACTGTTTCAGATTCAAAAATCAGGTGTTTTGATGTAACAACAAATTACAAAGATGTTCATCTACACATATACATGTTCTTCTTTCACAATTATGCATATAACAAGGCTTGATCACTAACAATATTACAAACATCTGTGTAAATCTGAGTCACATCTAATTAATGCAAATAAATTCTAATTAAAAATAATCGACTAGCATACAATCGATAATCTATCACACTTGACATGTAAAAACACGCACAGTATTACATTCATTCATTGTAACATTAGGTATTGCACCACTTTATCAGTTTATCACTGCATTTCTCAGCTCAATTCTAAAGTTTTGTCACTCCAAGCTAAAGACTTTCTCTTGGCGAGCTCCATCCAGGACGGCTGAGCTCCATCTGAGCATCGCTGCTGCTGCTGCTGAGAAGAGACGTCTGTTGAGGACGATGAGGCTGCTGGAGGCACGGTAAGTGCTACTGCATAGGAACACACAAACACACACACACACACACACACACAAAATTTCAATACCAAATGGTAAATCTTTGAAGAGGGAAAATAATACAAACATCTAAAAATGACAAAAGCATTGCTTTACTTTCTGTGGCATTGTTAGGTGAAGTGAGTTTTGCTGCTTTCTTTGTTGTGTCATCTTCTGCTGAATTGTTCCTGCCTTTGTCCTGCAAAGAGTGAATAATTCATATTTCATTGTTTCTTATATTATTCTGGATGCATTAAATTATAGTATATTATATTATATTATTATAACATAAGAAAAAATACAAAAGATTTGTGTAATTTAATATAATTACAATATAAAATCAAATACTGTTTTTAATATGAAGGAGTTTTCTGTATTGATTTTTCATTGTGTTGTGCTTTAGGGTTCTGACAGAATTTTTTTTCCTTCAGTGTAAATATTCTATTTAATATATAATTATGAAGTTCAGAAGGCTGTATTATATACTGTAGTTGGTAGAGAATAAGCAATAAAAGGAAGAAGAAACCCGCTGATTAGCTAAATGCGTTTTGCACTCTCCAGTCACATGTTACCTGCCAGTCGTTTGTTCCACTAGGTGCTGGTTTTGTGGGAGGGCTCTGTGAGGTCTGTAGGCTGGCTGCTTTCAGTGGATGAAGCGAGGGGGTCAGTGGCTGTGTTTTAGGCTGTAAGGCTGGTTTGGGAGGCTGCGCAGGAGGAGCCGTTGGAGATGTAGGGTGGGCTGGTGACTGATTTGTGGCCAATCTGTCCAAGAATGGCTGGTGTGCTTTGGTCTTCTCCCTGGCTAGACTCATCCAGCCCGGCTTAGACACAGCCTCTTTACACGCTCCTGTTGTATTTTGAATAGATGCTTTTCCATCTGCAAAACAGCGCTCTGTTTTATTAAAGCATGGACATATAAAAACAATCATATATTTCACTTTGGTCTCTGAAATGGTTGATTTGCATAACTCTGATTACTTTTGGACAACAAATTTTGTTTACAGTTTCCTCTGTGTTTTGATTGACTGATTTGGCTGTGCTGGTATTTGAATAAGGTTTTGAATGAGGCCATCTATTGTTATAGTTATAGTATCAACAATTTCAGAGAAAACCACTGTTAAATGGCACGTAAACAAACAGTGAATGGCTGCTGTATATGGTTGTCAGACTCTTACAGTGTACGTTAGCCTTTTTTCCAGTATATAGTCAAAACTCACTTTATACTAGAAGATGCTAACACAATTAGTTACATTTAATGCTACTTGAAGTGTACTTTTGTATGGTTTTATGCTACTGTCACATTAGCAAATTGAAAAATCAGAATGCTATTTATTTAAGAACACTTTTGAGGGATTCTTAAAACAAATCGGCTCTTTCATAATTTTAATTAGGCTATTTTAGTATCGAGATACGGTTAAAGTTTTTATCAATATATTTTCTTATATTTTTATTTCATATTTAGTTTTAATTTCAAAATTCATAACTTTATTCAAATTTCTAATAACATTGTTGTGTGTTTTTGTCATTTTATTATTCTTTTAACATGTCTATATAGTTTATTTCCATTTAATTTTAGTTCAAAGTTACTAAATGAAAATGAGAAATGATGCATTGGCAACTAGCTGAAAAATATATATAATTAAATTATTATTATTATTATTATTATTATTAAATGATTTTGTTTTAGTTTTAGCTAAATAATAAATCTAGTTCAGTTATCTAGTTCATTGAACATTTACATTATATTTCTTTTGAGCCCCTTGAACTAAAATGTTGAGTGAACAAATTTAACACATATAAAACAAGAAGAAAAACATGTGCACTCACTGTCTTGGGCAGCAGGCGGAGAGTCCAGTTTCTGTGGATCTAGTTTTTTACTCTTGGAATTAGTTTCTGCTTTCCCAGCATGCTCTTCTGAGACTGCTGTCACTGCATTAGACTCTAAACTGTACCGTTTGGTTTCATCCTTGATTTTGGAAACCTCTGAGCGATATTTTAGTGACAGAGAGGTTGTGCGGAGCTGCACCCCAAAAGCATTCCCCTTGTCTTCAGGTTCCTCTGTTTCCACATGTTCTGCAGCAGCGTCTGCCTTCCTAGGATTGGTTCCTGTTATTGGTTTGGATATAACAGGAGGTGGTACTTCTCTATGAAAACTGCTCTTTGTCTCTTGCGTTTGATGGAGGTGATTCTGGAGCTCTGTTGGTTTTGTCTCTCCCTCTTCATCTTTCTGTAACTCTGGATTGGGTTTGATGGGTTGTGTCTTGATTTCTGGAGAATGTTTCAAATGTCCCTCATTCGGCTTTGTCTCAGTGCTTGCTTTGGAGCGATGCTTTGCGGATGCAATTAAAAATAAGGATCCAGCGTTAAGCATCCTGCTATCCAGTTCAGACGCAGTTTCAACACCAGCTTCCCAAGGTTTTGTTGAGGCCTCTGCTGCTCCTTTTGGAGACGGAGGGCTACTTATATCTATGTTGGGCTTTTTTAAGTGAGGCAGAGGTACGGGATGTCGTCTAAATGTTGATTCCCCTTGGATGTTGTCATTTTTATCTGTGCCAGACACATGATTCTCACTTGTATGAATCTGGATATCATTTATATCTTGTGTCTGGAGAGGTGAATGGGCTCTTAATGACTCTATTCCTCTTTGTGGTGTTGGAGATTCTGGACGTCCTAAAGGTGATGGTGGACGTGATGAGATCAAGCCAAAGGACATAGGCTGCAAATAAAGAGGATTTGTGGTGACTCTCCCTTCAGTTTCAAGAGACTCTTCCGACTTCAGGATTTCAACACCCAGAGATGGGAGAATGATTTGAGTTCTGTTAAGGTTTAAGTTCTCCTCCTGGTCCTGTGCTGACTCTGCAGGAGTCGTTTCTGTAGGTTCAGGAGAGCTGGGTTTCTCTGTTAGCTCCAAAGACGGAGAAGAGTACAAGCAATGGTGCACTGTCTCAGTGGACGTCATGGTTTCATCATCTTCCTCCTCAGACAGAACGTTATCCAAATCACTGATGCTTTCTGAACGATGTCTGGGAGAAAGAGATACCTGGGAAAGAGAGGTTTTTTTTGGTTTGTTTAAAATTAGCATTGACTAAGTATTTGTAACTTTTTGCAGAAGCTATCAGTGGTCTTTGTGTTCTCCATTTGTACCCCTCGCACCATGTCGAATTTAAGCTTTACAACAGTAGTGTCAAAGCTTCATGTCGTCTGAGATTATTCAATACCAATGGACCAGAGTTATTATAGTATTATTTATATACTATTATAGTATTTATTAATATTTTGAATTAGCTTTTCAGTTTTTAATTTGAGATTTTATCTCATGTGCTTTTTTTATAGATTTAATTCATTTTAGTTTGATTAATTTATGCATTTTAAATGTAAACTTATTTTAGTTTTAATTTAGGTTTTTCATCTAATATATACAGGTGCTGGTCATATAATTAGAATATCATCAAAAAGTTGATTTATTTCACTAATTCCATTCAAAAAGTGAAACTTGTATATTATATTCATTCATTACACACAGACTGATATATTTCAAATGTTCATTTCTTTTTATATATGTATATTCTAAACTTCATTTTGATTTATACATTTTTTTATAGTTTTAGTCAACAGTACCTATAATTTATATATAAAAAACTTACTTTAAATGAGACTTGACTTGAAATGTTAAAATATATATTTTTTTACTTTAGTTACAGGATACAAATAAACACTATTAATAGTGTTTAACTGTAAATAACTATAATATAAGCACTTGCAGTGTGCACAGCATCATCGATCACAATGGGAGTGATCTAGTTTTTACAAATCCCGTGTTAACGCTGTGTCAGATGAATTCTTTTACAATGACTTTATGCTCTTTAAATCTGAACTAAAATCTACAAATACAGCTTCATCTTACCGCTGGCCCTCGTTTTCCCCTTGTACTGGCCCGTTGGTTTCTTGGTTTGACTGACATGCGATGCCGGGCAGCTGAGTTATCCAACCTGGGCATGTAACTTGCAGGGCTACTGAAGTCGACTCCTGCAGTGGGCGTGGTCGAGGCAGAGGCGGGAGAGATGATTGGTTGAGGGGACGGTCTGGAGACTGGGGATAGAGGCCTTGATGATGGCTGGAAAGGATCCCCCTGGATGAGACAATATTAACTGCTGTCACATATAATGCATATTTTTATCATTATTATTATATGTTTTATTATTATACATGAATAATACCTGTTCCTCTTCTTCACTTCCCGTTCCTGCTAAACTCAGAGAGCTCAGATGTTTCTAAGATTCAGGATACAGTGAGAAAAATGGCATTTGGATTCCATTCATTTACACTGTACAGTAGATACTGTGTGTACTACATGATTTTCCTCTCCTAAACTCAAATCTCTAATGTTCTTTTACCTTGTAAACTGCTCCTTGCATCACTCGCTCATGGAAGCACGTCTCAGGTGGACTGCATGGTAAACCATCGTCCTCTGAAGTGGCTCCTGAATCCTCTATACGTTTACCAGGAATCAACATTGGAGGAGGACCTAGATGTAAGTTCTGCTGCTGTAGTTTCAACTGCCGAAACAAAACATGACCCGCATAGAGTTAAATAACCCCCTCAAATTCAAATTTAACAAAGCACACTGATAGAGCATAATAAGAGTAGCTCAAACAATCTAAAGCCTTTAGAACTAAAAGATTTGCACGCTTTTGGTCTCTTCACAAACAGCATTTCCTTACTTGTAAGGCCTTAATTTTGCCATGAACGTTTTCTTGTGAAAGGACCCGGGCTGGTTCTGTGGACGGGGTCTGTTCAGTAATGAAGATGCTATCGTGGGAAAGCGCCCTGGAGTTGAAACCCTGTGGGAACCTGCGGATCAGATCAGTAGGTTTGTTTTATTAGATGCTCTCGTGGCTTATTCCTTAAACTGATGGGACACATCACATCAGCCACTTACGAAAACTCGTCTTCAGAGTCGTAGCCTTCCCTTCTGTCCTCTGGAGCATTGATATCACTAGCGGACTGGCTTTGCTTATTCAGCCCTTCGCTTTCCTTTTTCTTCAGTTTCCCAAAAAGACGCGTCTTCAGCTGCTTAAAGCGTGACTTCTTCCTCCCTTTTGAAGAGACCAGAAATCAGGTTTGAATGGATTTACAGAAATAAAGATTAATAATATCATGGGAAGGTAAATTGGTAAAGTACAGTCCAATTTGGATCTGACTGATATTATTTACAGCATTCCACATTAGTCGTTTAGTATCAGTGTCTTTGGTGCTGTTACAGTGACATAACCATAGGAGTTAATGGAGTTTAGACACTGCTAAGTATTGTGTTTAAAAAAGGTCTCTTGTGGCCAATTTCATTAGTATTTCTTGTGAATAAACCCTTGAACAGAAAACATGTGAATGTATTCCAATAGAATGTTCACAAACCTGAGAGTTCCTCTCCGCTTTTGTAAACTTCTCCAGAGCTGGAATCCATGTTTTTATCTGCTGATCTACAGTAGAAGGGAAAATAACTATCATTCACTTAAAAAAGAAAGCAGTATAAATCTCATCAAGTGTGGAGACTGAACAAATGGAATTAAAAAGCAGACTTTCTCCAGAATGTTGCTCATTTGTGTGGAGGAGTGTCCGCTGCACGTCCTGGTTTTATAGCAGTAAACATCAGATGATCACAGGTAACTGATACACCCTGTTTGCACTTTAGTACATCATTTCCTGTGTTCAAAGGTTATAAACCCTGTTCCAAGTATTTGGTAGTTTCTTCTGCAATGCCCTTATGCACTTAAGGAAAGAGCTGATTTGCTCCTTTTTTCAGTTTAAAGGTATATATACATGTGTGTGTGGTTTAAGAAGTCTCTTATGCTCATCGAGGCTGCACTTATTTTATAAAAAAAAATTAAAATAATAATAATAATATTAAATATTTTAGCAGTTTAAAATAATGGTTTTCTACTATATTATTCTTTAAAATATAATTTATTTCTGTGACGCAAAACTGAATTTCCAGCATCAGTACTCCAGTCTTCAGTGTCACATGATCCTTCAGAAATCATTCTAATATAATAGTCACGTAATCATGTAATATAATATTATTATTATATCATATTTATTATCAATAAATAAAAAGTTAAAAAGAAAAGCATTTCTTCCTTTTTTAATGAAATAAATATTTTTATTAAGCAAGCAAAAAAAAAAAAAAAGTTAAAAAGTGATTAATGTTTCTTTGGAATGTTTTGATCAAATGAATCCACACTGTAAAAAATTTCTTGTTGTTTTTACAAAAACTTTTTGGCAGCTGTGGTTGCCAGAATAATTTTGTAAAAATACAGAAAACTGTAAACACATTTACGTCAAAAACTGTTAATTTTACAATATAAAGCTGTAATTTACAAACAAGAAAATGTGAATATAAACCAGTAAATTCAACAACACACAAAATTAAATCTGTTTTGTACCTTGAAAATACTGACAACCACCATAATAATAAAGATGGTACTGTATAAGAGAAAGCCACATGAAGTATCAAAGCTCATCACAAGTAGCTTCACCACAAGCAGAAGTATATATTAACATATAGAAGGTGCACATTTATGGAAACACAAAACACCATCATGGTAACACACGTGATACTTAAATAATGCAAATAACTTTCATTAAGCAACAGAAGATGTAACATAAAGCTCAAATGTACATAACTGATAACAGGAACTATTTAAAAACATGATTATTTAAACAAAATACTTTCAAACGTGGAGTGTCACGCAGGGAATTCTGGGAATATCAGTTTACAGTTTTAGACTGTAAATTATACATTGATTTGTTCTTTTTTTTACTTCTAAAAGCTGTATAATTAACAGAATTTTACTGTAAATTTACATTTAATGCTTTGTTAGATCTTTTACAGTTTTTCCCTGTATATAGTACGGGAACTTACTGTTAACCTATTATCAGTTTTTTTCCGTAGCGTTTTTACAAAATTTTACAGTTAAAATTACACTTATTTTTTACAGTGCAGCCTTGGCTTCTTGTATATGTATATGTAAATAGCCTAGTTGTAAATTTAAAAATTACGAGATTGATGACGAAGATGTCATCAATCACATGCTGATCTCTTTTCTTTTATATTGGCAAACAGCATCTGTTTCATCCTGTTGGGTTTGTCTTACTTGCAAACCACAGATTGTGCAAACGTCTCCTGTGTCTTTTTATTTGCTTTGTGTTGTGATATAATCAGTGGCCTCTTGTAATACAAATGCAGCAACTTCTAAGGGAAGGTAGGTAATTCACTCAGGCACCAGTTGCCTAGTGACACAAGTTTTGGTGAATATTAGATTGTGTCTACCTGCAGCCTGGGAAACCAAGCCCTGGTCCAAGCTCTTAGAATTCATTAAACACACACACATGCCCTCAGTTCTCAGATTTATTCTTCAGAGTGCTTGTACAACAGTATCTTGACATTTACTGTCGGTTTAGTTCATTACACTCCCAGTATCTCATCCACAGTTTAGATCAGTAAACTAAACCATGCTAGCTAGTTAGTTCTGTGTGGTTGCTAGCATTGCTATGCAGAATTTAAGTCATTTTCAGTGGTTTTAACACATTGCTGTGTGGTTGCTAAAGTGTTTGTGCTTACTATGGGTGTGTGCTATTACGCCAAATTGTAATACTTAGGATTTAATACCCTATTCCCAAATATGAGGAATAATTATAATGATGCTAACAATGCTAATAAAAACAAACATCAGTTTGTCTTTTTTCATGCCTATAACTTTATTCTGTTGTTTCTTCTGATGTGTGTGTGTGTGTGTGTGTGTGTTCAAGACCTAAAATTAACACTCGTCAAGTGCCAAATGCGAGTGAAAATCACATGGCAAGTCCATGTAACAGTGCCAGTAGCGCTTCAATGCACAAAAACACACACAATTGTCAAAATGCATGTTTTTGTTGAGTTACCTTAACTACGTAGTCGTAAATGAGTTATAAAGTTATAAATGACTGTAAAGATTTGGGAGAAAATCAGATATGCATTAGGTTTTACAGAGACAGCTCTGATTTTAAAGTGAAATCTGCTGATTTTATTGATGTATATCAAGGAACAAAAGAAAGAGAAATCCTTGGAATGTTCTAGTCGCTGGTTGCATTTTTTTTAGCTTGAATAAAGATTAATCTGTATAGTTTATGCATATATAATATAGTTTATGTGAATATTGTTTTAAAATCACTTGTTAATGTGTTACGTTATTGTAGTAGTAATAACTGCCTGTTTTTGCAAAAAGAGTTTCATGGCCAGTAAAAAAAAATCTTTGGCCGCTAAATTTTATCGTGCCACCGTCCAATGGCAGGAGTGGCCAAAAGTTAGTTTTAGGCCCTGTGTGTGTGTGTGTGTGTGTGTGTGTCTAAAACCATATAATGAGATGGTTGTATAAAAAACTTAAGCACACTGTAAAAAATAATTCAGTGGCTTAGTAAATTTCACAAAAATAAAGAGCTATATTAACTTAATAAAATCTTTTGAAATCATTTAAGTGATATTTTGAGTGGGTCAGATTAAAAAGAATAATTAAAAATCCAACAAATAATTTCTCTAAAATTTACATATATTATTTAAGTTTATGTAATGAAAATAAATAAGTATTTAACTAACTAATTATATTTTTAATATACCTTCAATATTTCTGGTGAATTCTAATAGAAATATTTGATAATTATTTACTTGTACTGATCTGTTTTAGAAACTAAAATTATTAAGTATTTCCAACCAATTTTCCTAAATAAAGTTCCAACTTAATAAATGACAGTTTAAATAAATTGAGTAAATTTCGCGGCTAAAGTGATCACGTGTGCAGCTCCGCAGGAAAAAAAAAAATCTGCTTTCCTCAGCAGCGACGTCGACTAGCCATACTCCTCACAACTCCTGGTAAGTAACGTTAGTCAGCTAATCCTACTTACGTTTGTAACACTTTATTAAAAAGTTAATAATTATTAAGCATTTTCTAACAATTGTCTTTGTATTTTATGTCATATTCAACAAGTTTCGTAGCTTAATCGAAGTCACCTGAAGGACGGCTTTCCTCAGCAACGGCAAGACCCGCACTCCTCTC
The DNA here is from genome assembly GCF_003368295.1 of Carassius auratus. Classification (NCBI taxonomy): domain Eukaryota; kingdom Metazoa; phylum Chordata; class Actinopteri; order Cypriniformes; family Cyprinidae; genus Carassius; species Carassius auratus. Next base: position 6,115,273 of record NC_039243.1, read on the forward strand.
ATATTGTGGTACGTTATGTAATTTAGCCAGCTAATACTAATTATGTTTGTGATGTTTAATTCAGAAGTTAATTATTAAGGATTTCCTAACAATTGTGTTTGTATTTTGCGTTATCTTAAGAAGTTTAACAAGTTTCGCGGCTCAAACAAGAGGCACCTGTCACTGAAGGACTGCTTTTCTCAGCAACGACGTGAACAGCATCACTCGAATTTCCTGTAAGTAACGTAGTCCTTTTATAACTATGTATATTTGCAATAATGTTTTCAAAAGTTGATTAAACATTGACCGTGTGTACGTGTACATAACAGTGTAGTTTTCGAAGTTAGTGGGGCAGCCATATGTATGTTAGTTTTTTTTTTTTTTTTTTTTTTTTTGGAGTGGGTTAACGTTCGTACTATTTGGATCACCGTTTATTTCAACCGCCATTTGAAAGTCTAACGATAAGTGTACCGTGGTCCAGCAACTATAACTATACATGCCCAATGGAAAACGATTTTGTACAGGTTCCCCTTTGGGGTCAGTGGCTTGTCAAAAGGGAACACATCATTTATGAACTTTCAAATGACAACATTCTTTCTTGTAAAAAGCTGTCACGTTGTTGTAAAACATCATAATTACTACACGAACTCAAGTATGAGCTCTTAAATCACCACTACAAATACGCCATGCAAAAGTATTTAAAATGGCGTGGACATAACATAGACTGGTGCGTTTTAATCAGCTCCCACTATAGGGAGTCGGACAGTTTAAGGCCTGCTCCATTGTAAAATCATTCTAGTGCACTGAAACCTAGATCACATACAATATCGGTCAAAAGTTTGAAAACCGTAAGCTTTTTAATGTAACAAATCCAGACCTGGTGGGTATTGAAGGACAGCGGAGGCTGGGGGAGGGGTACGTTGTTTTAATTGAGTAAACTTCCTAAATTTCTTAAGAGTGTGTTTAAATATATTCATTTTGATTTGAAATTATTTGTAATATTTTTGTTCCCTGAAACAGATCAGTTTAATTTTCCATCCTTAAATAAATTGATAGAAATTTCACAAATATATTATGTGTATTATAAATAAACAATTTGTTAGTCTAATACTAAATTGTTTTAGTGGAAAAAATAAAATATAACTGTACATTTTAGATAAAATAAACTGTTGTATTTTTAGTCCGTTAATATGTTTACATTTATGCATTTGGCAGACACTTTTATCCAAAGTAACTTACATTGCATTTCAAGGTACACATTTACAATTTAATCAATTTTTGCTAGCGCCGACGCTCTACTGTTTGAGCTACAGGAAAGCCATCTTTTGTATAAACAAGTAAACTATATTCAGAGATTTTATTAAGTTAATAAAGTTAAATATTACTGTAATATTTACTAAGCCACAGAATTATTTAGAGGGTTAAGGGTTGAGTGTAAGGGTTAATGCAAAGCATATTTTTTTCAAGTAGTGCAATTAAACAAGCTTTTTTGTTTCAAAACCATTAGTCATTTTACTTAAATATTAAACATGTTTATAAAGAAATTGGTTGAAATAATGCAGACCTCAATAAAAGCCTATAGCATTGATTTACAGCATAGAAGCTCGCAGTTGGTCTCTTTTCGTTTTTCTTCTAGGTTTATTGTTAAAAATAAATGTCCCTATGTAGAAAATTAACCTGTCCTCTTGTTAAGAAGAATGCTGTTAATTTTTGCAACTCCTCCCCCTAGTAAACTTTGTTTGAGATTTTACCTATCATATGGTCCAACAGAATGTTTGCTTCTTCAGGTGCTACTTGTTTTGTGTATTTGTCACTTTCTTGTAACATTCAGTTTTGAATGTTAGCTCTAACCAGTTATCTTTAAAATTTGCCTGTAGGGTTCAGCTGATCTACCCGTCTTCGTACAAGCAGAGTTGGCAGAGGAGGTCATAAAAATCTACATCCTTCGAAACAATAATGGGGCAGTCAGCGATGTAATCTTGGGAATCTCAGCAGAGCCTGCTGCCATCTTTCAGGAGTCACATTGGATTTGAGATATCCCAAGACCCACAAATACAGGTCCTTCTCCAAAAATTAGCATATTGTGATAAAGTTCATTATTTTCCATAATGTAATGATAAAAATTAAACTTTCATATATTTTAGATTCATTGCACACCAACTGAAATATTTCAGGTCTTTTATTGTTTTAATACTGATGATTTTGGCATACAGCTCATGAAAACCATAAATTCCTATCTCAAAAAATTAGCTTATTTCATCTGACCAATAAAAGAAAAGTGTTTTTAATACAAAAAAGTCAACCTTCAAATAATTATGTTCAGTTATGCACTCAATACTTGGTCAGGAATCCTTTTGCAGAAATGACTGCTTCAATGCGGCGTGGCATGGAGGCAATCAGCCTGTGGCACTGCTGAGGTGTTATGGAGGCCCAGGATGCTTCGATAGCGGCCTTAAGATCATCCAGAGTGTTGGGTCTTGCGTCTCTCAACTTTCTCTTCACAATATCCCACAGATTCTCTATGGGGTTCAGATCAGGAGAGTTGGTAGGCCAATTGAGCACAGTAATACCATGGTCAGTAAACCATTTACCAGTGGTTTTGGCACTGTGAGCAGGTGCCAGGTCGTGCTGAAAAACGAAATCTTCATCTCCATAAAGCTTTTCAGCAGATGGAAGCATGAAGTGCTCCAAAATCTCCTGATAACTAGCTGCATTGACCCTGCCCTTGATAAAACACAGTGTACCAACACCATCACTTACTGTGGGTACTTGATACTGGACTTCAGGCATTTTGGCATTTCCTTCTCCCCAGTCTTCCTCCAGACTCTGGCACCTTGATTTCCAAATGACATGCAAAATTAGCTTTCATCCGAAAAAAGTACTTTGGCCCACTGAGCAACAGTCCAGTGCTGCTTCTCTGTAGCCCATTTCCTGCACACGTCGTTGCACGATGGCTCTGGATGTTTCTACTCAAGACTCAGTCCACTGCTTCTGCAGGTCCCCCAAGGTCTGGAATCGGTCCTTCTCCACAATCTTCCTCAGGGTCCGGTCACCTCTTCTCGTTGTGCAGCGTTTTTTGCCACACTTTTTCCTTCCCACAGACTTCCCACTGAGGTGCCTTGATACAGCACTCTGGGAACAGCCTAATCGTTCAGAAATTTCTTTCTGTGTCTTACCCTCTCGCTTGAGGGTGTCAATGATGGCCTTCTGGACAGCAGTCAGGTCGGCAGTCTTACCCATGATTGCGGTTTTGAGTAATGAACCAGGCTGGGAGTTTTTAAAAGCCTCAGGAATCTTTTGCAGGTGTTTAGAGTTAATTAGTTGATTCAGATGATTAGGTTAATAGCTCGTTTAGAGAACCTTTTCATGATATGATAATTTTTTGAGATAGGAATTTTGGGTTTTCATGAGCTGTATGCCAAAATCATCAGTATTAAAACAATAAAAGACCTGAAATATTTGGTTGGTGTGTTAGTTGGTGTGCAATGAATCTAGAATATATGAAAGTTAAATTTTTATCATTACATTACGGAAAATAATGAACTTCATCACAATATGCTAGTATTTTGAGAAGGACCCTGTACTCACTTGAGTTGTTCCAAAAACTGTTTCTTGAGCTGGATCCTCCAAAACTCTGTTAATGTTCAGAGGTTAAAAAATTATCTTCTTGCATAGTAGTGGTTCATGGTCATCCCACAGAATGGGTATTCCTGATGGAAGTGTTTCTGTTATCTGATTAATTCTGTTGAAGACATAGTTCACCCCAAAAGATGATGTTGTCATAATTTACTCTCCCTCAATTTGTCCCAAACCTGTACGAGTTTCTTTCTTCTGTTGAACACAAAAGATATTTTAAGTGAAGTGACGTGACATTCAGCCAAGTATTAAAGAGTGTTGGTTAACGCAGTTAAAGGTTGCCATTGACTTTGCATAGTATACTTTTTTTTTTTTTTTTTTTTTCCTATCATGGAAGTCAATGGCAATTTTCAACTATCTGTTAACCAACATTCATTAAAATATATTTTGTGTTCAACAGAAGAAAGAAATTCGTACAGATTTGGGACAACCCGGGGGGGCGAGTACATTATGACAACATCATCTTTTTGGGTGAACTATCCCTTTAATATTGATGTAAGTGTTGCTTTTATATTTTTTTATGGTTTAATGCTGAGTGTGACTGCAAATGGCTGGTATGCACCAGGAACAAAGATGTCATTTCTCTTACGGCTATCGTATTTTACATGTAATCTACTTGAATACTAAGATGGATGAAATGTTTCATAAGGTTTAATCATTTCCCTTATGGCTACTTTACAGTTTTTAATTTTTGCAATCTACTGGAATATTAAAATGGATACAATGTTTCAAAGGTTGATTTTAGACTTTGTCTTATGTTTAATTGACAAATAAATTTTCAATAAAAAATGTGTTTCTTTCTTTATTTGGTTTTATTATATTAATTATAAAGGGTAAATGGTGTAAAAAAAAAAGTGAATGCAGCATTTTGATTATTTTATAGTCCAATATTAAGTTAAATTCACTTTTACATGTAGTAAACGTAGCACATTTTTTTTGGTAAAATTTCATCCAATATTTCAATTATATCTACTCAATATTTTTATTTTATTTTACATAGAATTACAGTTGTGGTGTTTTATAATTTTGATTATATCCAATTAATTTTATTTCTCATATAAAGTAATTCAGTTACTCAGATTTACTTAATTTTTTTACTTACAATTACTCAATTTAAACAGTATATTTCATTGATTTCACAGCTTTAAAATTTACTAAATTTTTTTGAGTGTAAAAATGTTTCACCAAAAAAATTGAGTAAATAATAGTTAAACTTTTTACAGTGCAGTCAGTTCCAACAATGTTTTACGTACATGGCCGTGCATGACATGAGCGTTAGCATATACACACACACACACACACACACACCTGCTATTACTGTCCTCGTCCTTAACCAAACAATCTAATGACAGAAATACCAATAAGCCCTGTTGTTCTTGCTGTCTAATATCAAAGTCATAAAGCCATGTAGCTCTGAGTGTGCAGAGGATGACAAAAGTGCTGTATGTTCATGTTACGCACTAGTGGTCAGGATTAGAATCAACACAACACTAGACAATTGACTCTTATTTAACCAAAATACCAATGTTATGTAATAATAGAGGAAGGCTAGGGCACCAAAGACCGGTGTTCTACGTCTTCATCCTGCAGGTCACATTTATGAATATCAATGTGTTTTACATATTAAAAGCAGAAATATGGATTTATTGGCTGCTAAGTAATGGGGTCTGAGAATTCAGCTTTGTTAATGCAGGAATAAATTACATTTTTAAATATCTTTAAGTAAAAACTGTTATTTTAGCTTGTAATTATACTTCACAATATTACTTTTTGCTGTATTTAAAAAAAAAAAAAAACGCCAACCCCAAATCTTTGAACATTAGTGTATATACTGGGCTCTGAATTCTAAAAATACATGTAATGCTTAATTTATCCTTTTGCTTTCCACAGAAGAAAGAAAACCTCACAGTTTTAAACTAGCATGAGTTAATGATGACAGAATTAAAATTTGAGGTGAACTATTCCTTTATATTATTTTCTCTCTATTTGCATACACCTTCCTGACCTGGTCAACTTTTTTTGAACTAAAAAATAAAATAAAAATCCCTCTATAGACTCAACGATCTGTAGTAAAAGCTCTTACTGAAGCATCTTTGTCCTCTGTACGAGTTAATAGTTACAGAAGACGGATTTAATAATTGCCATGAAAAATGGCAGGTCAGTTTCTGAAAAGGAAAATGATCTGAACACCATATCGCAGGAAGAGCATTCATAGTGGTTTAGAATTTGAATAGGCTGAGTTGAAACTAGGCCATGGCTTTTCACCAAGCTACAAATGTCTCCTAAAGACAAAACCCTGAATCTTAAAGTGTTTAACTATTACAATGGTATGCACTTGTACGTTTTGTGTACTGTATTTTTATTATGTTATAATGTGTATTACTTAAATACTGTTTACAGTGAATATATTTTATATTCTGTACATGGTGACATTTTAAGACAAAACATGTATATTGTGTTATAACTACATTACTGCAATGTTAAAATCACATCCCACCCACTGTGTAGTTAGTTAATCTTAAAAAAATGAATTAGGTAAATATGATTAAAAATGTAATTTAATGCATTAGTTGTGTTTCCTGTCCTGTTCCAGTACTGATGTAAAAACTGCTGGTTTAAGCATGCCAGGTGCTTATTTTTTATTTGCATATATGTGGGCCAGAGTGCACTGAAACAGATGCTGATTTAAAAACTAAGCAAAATGCTGAAATGCGAATGTGTTAATATGAGATGTATAAAGTTGACTTAACTCACTTATATTTACTTCAGTGCTTCCTTCACATGAGATTGGAATTATCATAAATACCCTAGTTGGAAATTGTACACAAACTGCCTCTCAAGTTATATTTATGACTGGGAAACTGGGAAAAGATTATTTTGATACCTGAGCTTCTAGATTGGACTGGACAGAAAATTCACTGTATTCACTGTTACACTTTATTCATTTTTCCCACAACATATGAATTGCTCTCTCGTGCTGTTAAGGTCATGCGGAGTTACCTGGCATCCTCCATGATTCCTATTATATCCGACAACAAAGCATTCAAACACAACAAACGTGTAATAACAACTTCAAAAGTGCGAAGAAGGAAATTTCAGATAGCACATGAAGGCAGCATGAGTTTTAATTTATGAGGACATAGAGGCTGTTTTTTTTGTGTGTGTGTGACATCATTTCCTTTCCACTTTGTTTGCCTCAGACAGGTTAGCTTACATTTAATCAGTGCAGGTGACACCGGAGGAGTTTTCCCAGAAGACCTTTTCAAACATAAGCCTTGAATCAATAGCTTACACAAGTTGCGAATGTCAACAAGTTTTAATCGAACTTTCAGGCTGCTCCTAAAGATGCAAAATGAATCCTTTATGAGCAACCAAAGAAGTGGGCAACATTATGACCAGTACCTGGCAACCAGTTGTTTTGACCTAATGTAAGCCAACACCCTGAGACTGCTCCAGTAATGCCATCTCTCTCACTCCGGCGCACTTTCTCTTTTCTTCAGTTATGAAAGAGTCAATTCAAGTACCATGTTACCCAGATTGAGTCGAGATCATCTTTGTACACTGTACATTGTATTCACTGCATTCACTAAAATCCCTTGATAAACAACCAGCGACCAACAATGTGTTGTGATAATGTTCCCATGAAAACATTATATTTGAATGTTAAAAATGTAGCTTTTTTTAAATGTCTTAAAAACACTGTTTCTTGGTTATGCGAACATTTTATAGTTTTGGAAACATCATGGGAAACTTACTCTTGAATGTTCTCTGAACGTTATCAAACAAGTACCCAGCTAACAAAAATGTTGAAAAGATCCATAAATGATGCATAAATAACACTTTTGTGCTAACGTTTGAGCATATAAAAGAAATAACTCTGAACAAACATTCTATTAATGTTACAAAAAGAACATTTGTTTGCCGAAATTCATGCTAGCCTATGAAAGTTTACAAAAATAGCATACTGAACAGTAGCCAGGGCTTAATTATAGTACAGTACTATGGATTGTGTGAACCCAGATATTTGGCATGATACAAAGAGTGAAACGTCACTCCTGTACTAGTATTTTTAATATAATTCTAAAACATTACGAGAAACTACGATTTATTCACTCACTTTTATCCTTGAAGTTCCATATGACCGGTCTGTTTTCCTTTCATGACAGTGTTTGTTCTGCAAACATTAACTTCTCAACAGAGAGAGTGACTAATCTGCTTGAACATTAACTGTGTTTTGAAGATACCTGACCACTCCTAATCGCTGCTTTCACCTTAAACCAAACGACCTTTGGATTACAATCACCTGAACGTGAGCTACACACAGAATTCCCTGCCTAGAAAACATCCCACATCTGTTTTAGTACAAATGTAGGAGATCAATCACAACACAGTCCCTTGATGAACAGCCGTACAAAAGGAGTTTTACTGTATGTAGGCCTACATAGCATCTTTAATTATACATGAATGTCTCTGTCGGTTGCTGATATATAGCGTTATGATACATAATACTGTGGGAAACATCTACATCCCTACTTATTTTGGATGGTAAAGTTATATAAAGTTGAGGGGCACGGCACAAGCCATGTACAGTAATCATGTGACTTATAATCATCTACTATCTAACTAAACACACTACCCTAACAACTGCTTGACATCAACAGTGAACATGCGCCTGATGCACAAAGAGTTATTCATTCAAAACCAGTTTCAAAATCAGACTTAAAAAAGATTTTCAAAACGATTTTATGCTGTTAATCAGGAAAATAGTGTGTTAATAATGTAGGAGGACAATAGTAAACAGTCAATTTTCCAGTTAGTCAGTTCACTGTTGATTCAGTGATGTCATTAGATAGATGATAGATATTTTCCGTGTATAAGATGAATATGAAAAGAAATATAATTACAGTAGAATCATTTATTGTTTTCTTACCTCTGCGAAATGAAGATGCAGAAGCGCGCACCTGCGCTTAGATCATCCGTCATACCCGCGCAGCTCAGGAGACTGAATGAAACTAGTGAGCGCACGTGATTGGCCACACCCACGTGATGACGACGCACGTGGCGTGCTGAAGCGGACAGGTGCGCTTCTTCTTTTGAGCATCACACTGGTTACCGTTTGCTGTTCTGCTTGTCCTTTATTTATGTTTTTCAGTCAAGTGTAGCGATTATTATTACTAAATAAATAATACAAAAATAAAGATAAGGGGAAAACAAAACATCTAACTGATAAATAAGTAGCCTAGGAGTAAAATATGGAAAAACACATCCCATCCCAACACGGAAACATGGAGATTTTTATTCAAGAGGACTGGCAACTTGTACCATACAAAAAAAAATGTCAATGTCATTTTTAGCAAAACTGTAAAAAATCATGGTAAACATTTGATTTATTGAAATCAGAGATCAGAGCCTACTGATTGTCTTCAGAATTCAAGATATATGCAGATGATATGAATGAATAATGCCAGCAAAAATTGGAGTATTGAGATCTTCTCAGTCATAAAAGTCCCTGAAAGTCAGACTCCTGTTAAAGAATAAATAGATATAAAGTATTATAAATGAATGCACAAAATAAACAGAACAAAGCAATCAGCGCTTCAATTTACTACTCATTTAAATCTAGAATGACATGTCTACGACTGTTGCGCACCTGCCCGGGTAATGTGGCACAAGCAGTGGGTCAGGTGTGCTGTGATGAGAACATTCTGGAGACTATGATCTGTGAGGACTCAGAGAGCGATGATTGGAAGTGGACAAGGAGCGCATAGTGGAGGAGAGGACAGGAGAAATAGCTGAGAGACCTTGCCTATGCAGCTCCTGTACTGCACGCTCCCTGATAAACATGGACAGGACATTCAAATCCTTAGTCTTTACTGTTCAGACCACAAATAATTAAATAAATAAATCAATTCAGTAATGGAACTGGAGCAACATGAGAATGAGTAAATGACAGGTTTTTACTTTTTGGCTGAACTTAACCCTTTAAGGTTTGTGTCTCACCGTTCAAAGCGCTCAGTGGACAGGTGTCTCTTGGTCATATCAAGATCTGCTTCCATCTGGGTTGATCGTGTCCTCAGCTGAGCCATTTCCCTACTCTGAGAACTCCTAGAGACAGGGAAGAAGACAATAAGTAGGAGAAGAAGACAGAGGGAAAGACTAAAACAGCTCCTGTGCTCTATGAAATGTCATATGTGTATGTGCTAAACTCACACTTTGCTGTCAGCCATGCTGAGTTTGTCCTTGAGAATTTGTATTTCGGTCTGTCTTTCCTGAGAGGTGAGCTGCCTCTGTAGTTCCTTTTCTCGTGAAGACACCAGCAGGCTCTCCAAAGTCTGAACACACAGACGTTCACTGGCCAGCTGCTTCTGTAACAGCTCAATCTCAGAGTGGCATGATTCCAGCTCACTCTGCACCTGTATGTATAAGCACATAGACATTTATGTGATTTATTTACATTTCAGTTATATTTCATTTTTTGCATAAAAACAATGTTAAATTCATAAACCCCTGAAACATTTAAGAAGCTCAAATGAATAAATAGCAAATAACAAAGGAGCATGTGACCCAGTGGCCTAATGGATAAGGCATCAGCCTCCGGAGCTGGGAATTGTGGGTTCGAGTCCCACCTGGGTTGTGTTTGAAAAGCTGCAAAAATTAAATGGTACTTTGTTTTAAAAAGACCCTTTAGAATGTGCATTGTGATTCTACAAAATCTCAAATTAATAATTAGCAAACAACAAAGGAGCATGTGACCCAGTGGCCTTATGGATAATGCATTGGCCACTGGAGCTGGGAATTGTGGGTTTGAGTCACTCCTCAGTTGTGTTTGAAAAGCTGCACTAATCATATGGTCATTTGTTAAAAAAAAAAAAACTATTTGTAATGTGCATTGTGTTTTTGCAAAAAGCTCAAATTAATAAATAGCGGACAGCAAGATAGAATTGTTGTAATTGTAAAAAATTATATGGTAATTTGTAAAAAAAAAAAAAAAAAAACTCCTAATGTGCATTGTGTTTCTCCAAATAGCTCAAATTAATACACAGAGGACAGCATGTGACCAAATGGCCTAATGGATGAGGCATCAGCCTCTGAAGCTGGGAATTATGGGTTCAACTCCCACCTTGGTTGTGTTTGAAAAGATGTGCAAATTATATGGTAATTTGTAAAAAAAAAAAATTAAAAAAAAATCTCCTTCTAAATTGCATTGTGCTTCTGCAGAAAGGTCAAAAAAATAAACAAGAGACCCAGGGACCTAATAGATAAGGCATCAACTGCCGCAGCTAAGGGTTGTTGGTTTGGGTCCCACCTGGGTTGTGTTTGAAATGCAGCACAAATCCTATGGTGGTTTTTGTATATATATATATAAAAAACTCTTTCTAATTTGCATTGTGTTTCTGCAAAAAGATCAAATTAATCAATAGTGAACAAACGGCAATAGACCCAGTGGCCTAATGGATAAGGCATCAACCTCCAAAGCTGGGTGTTCTGGTTTTGAAAAGCTGCACAAATTAAATGGTAATTTGTTTTTTTTTTAAAAGTGCATTGTGATTCTGCAAAAAGCTCAAATTAATACATAGCAAACACCCAGTGAGCATGTGACCCAGTGGCCTAATGGATAAGGCATCAGCCTCCGGAGCTGGGAATTGTGGGTTCGAGTCCCACCTGGGTTGTATTTGAAAAGCTGTGCAAATTATATGGTCATTTTTCAAAAATAAACTCCTTCTAAATTGCATTGTGCTTCTGCAGAAAGCTCAAAATAATAAATATCAAACACCAAGTGGCATAATGGATAAGGCATCGGCCACCAGAGCTGGGAATTGAGGGTTCGAGTAAAAAACTTAACTTAGCCAAACTTAATGAATCGCAAACAAAACCATGTGAAAGTGTTGTAATCCTACAGTTATACTTGTTGCCCTGACATCAAGTAGGTAATGTACAAAAAATGTACTCGTTATAAACCAATTTAAGCACTCACAGCTTCTTTTCTGGCGTCCAGCTTGACGCAGAGCTCTCGTGTTTTTTCTAGGTCAGTGTGCACCTGTGTACGCTCAGCCTGGGCCTGACTCAGATCTTCCTCCATGTGAATCATCTTTCGGTTAAGCTGAGACAGCTCACTAGTACAGCTCCGCTCTGCACTAAGTGCCTGGACACAGCAACAAACAACAAATTATGAGAGATTGATTTAACTAAAGCTAAGTTCACTACCAGTCTGAAGAACATTAGCTACAGACACACTGTATGGGTCTGCTACAATATGAGGCTTCAAACACTTGATGAGCTTCAGTGTAGTAGTGAGCATCTGGGCTGAGTTGAGATATCTCCTGCATATTAACCAATAGCAACATAATGATGGCCATGTAACCTGTTGCAGACTGCTCTCCAGGCTGTCTGCTCGTTCTTTGAGTCGAAGGATCTCTAAGTTTGAGTTATGAAGCTCAAGACGGAGTTCAGTGACAGTGGTTTCAGCATGTCTTGCCTGCACCTCCCAGCTTTCCACCTGAAGTGTCACTTTCCTTTGAGACTCCTGCAGTTCTCTGCACTCACGCTCCTAAAGGGCAACAAACAAGAACAATCAAGAACAAACTACACAGAACATGCTTGTCATCTGTTTTGTTTAAATGACTCCACCTTAGCAGACAACATATCTTCAGTGCGTGCGATGTCAGCAATGTAAACTTGTACTTTTTCCTGCAAGTCTTCTATTTCCTCATTAGCTTCATCCAGCTTGAGCTGAAGAGTCTGACAAGAAATATAGAAAGTTGGAGATCTTGATACCTTTTTTATTGCAATGAATTTGCACAAAACAGTTTGGTACAGTACCTGATTCTCCAGACATGCTTTGTCAAGGTTTTTCCTCAGCTGGCCGTTCTCCTGCAATGTGGCATCTTTGACTTTCATCAGTGTGCCCATCTCGTTTTCACAGTCTGACAGCTTCCTCCTCAGAACATCCAGCTCTCTTTCTCTGCCAGCTACGGTCTCCCTCAGAGCTCTGTAGACAGGAAGTCACATCATCATCACCACTAATTTTCATAGTCACTCATAAATCATTGTCAAAAGTGATTTAAGGAAATACAGCATGTTACATTTTTAGGATGTAATAGTCGTATTGAATACTAATACATCACATACACTCAAGTACTCAAAGCTACAAATGCCGGTTTATATCCTCTAGATATTCCTGTTTTACAAACAAAGAGGAAACTGCACTACCATTCAAAATGATTTCATGAAATGAAAACTTTTAACAAGGACACATTCAATTAAATTGATTAAAAGTGACAGTAAATATTGTTCTTTTAAACTTTCGACTCATGAAAAATGTATCATGTTTCCAAAAACAATGTTTAGCAGCAAAACTACTGTTTTCAACAGAAATGTTTCTTCACCATATTAGAATGATTTCTGAAGGATCGTGTGACACTGAAGACTGGAGTAATGTTGCTGAAGTTTCTGTTTTGCCATCACAGGAATTAATTGCGTTACGTATTAAAATAGAAAAGAAAATCTCTATAATATTTCACAATATTACAGTTTTATCTGTGTTTTTGGTCAAATGCAAATGCAGCCTTGGTGAGCATAAGAGACTTCTCAAATAACATAAATAAATATTACTTTTGGGATTACAGTATGAGCATGTACAGCATTCAATACTTAGTTGGGGCTCCTTTTTTGCATGAATTACTGCAGCTATGTGACAGCTGAAACCCATGTCTTCCATACGTCTGTGTGTAGTGTTTCTTGAAGCACTGACTCCAGCTGCAGTCCACTCTTTGTGAATCTCCCCCACATTTTTGAATGGGTTTTGTTTCACAATCCTCTTTAGGGTGTGGTTATCCCTATTGCATGTACACTTTTCCTTCCCTTCGCCTCTCTAATAGCCAGCCTCTTTTGCAATGACCTTTTGGGTCTTGCCCTCTTTGCGCAAGGTATCAATGGTCGTCTTTTGGACAACTGTGAAGTCATGATTTTGTAGCTTACAGAAATAGACTGAGAGACATTTAAAGGCCTTTGCAGGTGTTTTGAGTTAATTAGCTGATTTGAGTGTGGCACCAGGTGTCTTCAACATTGAACCTTTTCACAATATTCTACATAATTTTCTGAGATACTGAATTTGTGATTTTCCTTAGTTGTCAGTTATAAACATCAAAATTAAAAGAAATAAACATTTTAAATATATCAGTCTGTGTGTAATGAATGAATATAATATACAAGTTTCACTTTTTGAATGCAATTAGTGAAATAAATCAACTTTTTGATGATATTCTCATTATATAACTAGCACCTGTATACTATAGTCTAATTATGATACATCAACATTAGCATTATTCTTATACATGGATGGTGAACATAACACACTGTGTAAGGAAAAGAAAATAATACAGTAAGCTTTATTTTATACAGAACTGTAGTTAAGTCTCTTTAAAATTTTTAAAGAATCATTCATCACATGCTACACAATCCCTACACATGACTGTTTGTTAATCTGTAAAAATTAATAGAGAACTTACATTAGAGTTGTCTCAAAATCCTCAGTTCTCAGTTTCAAGCTCCTTATGGTTTTCTCCTAAAAAAAAAAAAAAAAAAAAAAAAAACTTGACACCAAGTTCAATTGCATTCAGTTCAAGTTTATTTGTATAGCACTTTTTACAATACAAATCATTGCAAAGCAGCTTTACAGAAAAAGGGTACTAACAAACTGGAAAGCAAGAGAATGTAATGTCCAACCAAAAGTATTTGTTTTAGTGTGTGAATGTAAAGGTAGTACCTTTTCACCTAGCTGGTCATTTGCTGTGCTGAGCAGATCTGTCTTTTTCTCCAGTTGTTCCTGCAGCGAGACTCTGTGCTTCTCCAGCTCTGAAACTGTACCCCGCACTGTGTTCATCTCCTCTTGAAGAGCAGTCACCTGCCACAGGAGATAGTCTGAAACACACAAAAGAAACGTGATGCCGTTATACACATATATTCCTTAAACACTACAATTATTGCAGCTGTCAAACTGATTAATTCAAAATATTCATTAACACACTACCATTCAAATGTTTGGGCTCAGAAACATTTTGTAATCATTTTGAAAGAAGTCTCTTATACTTACCAAGATCATTTATTTGATCAAATATTTTTCAGCATCATTACGTCACATAATCCTTCAGAGATCATTCTAATATTCTGATTTGTTGCTCAAGAAACATTTCTTATTATAATCAAAACTGAAAACAGCTGGGATGCTTAATATTTTTGTGGAAACCGTGGTGTAATTTTTTAGTATTCTTTAATGTATAGAACGTTTAAAGTAACGACATTTCCCTGATTAATAAAAGTAATAATTTCTCTAAAACAAATGTAAACTTTTGAAAGGTATTGTATATTTTTGTTCTTCCCACAGCCCTGGCATATTTTCTCCTGATATCTACTGATTAATAACAGCACACATTAAAGGTATTTTCTGTCTTTCTCACCGTTCTTCTCATCCAGCATTTTATTCCTCTCCTGAGTGTTTTGTAGCTCTCCAATCCTGCTGGTTAGTCTACGCTGATTCTCACTCAGAGAGATTTCCAACTGATTATTTGCCACTCTGGTGTACACACACACACACACACACACAAACTTTAAACCTACTTTCAGGATTGAAATCTGGACACATCTTGTTATTTTGGATTGCTGGTGTACCTGCGGCTGCTGCACTCATTTCTGAGGCGGCTGAGCTCTTCCTCACTGGTATTGAGTTTTCGCCCAAGTATTTGAACTTCCTCCTCCAGACTCAACATTGTCTCCCTCATCTGAGCGTGTCTGCTTTTCTGTTCCCCTCGCTCCTGCTCCAGCTGGGACACACACAAAACAATGACACTAGGCCATAACAATCACTCTGCGTGAAAATAACTACAGTTTATAGTATAGTATCAAATGATACAGTATAGTACAGTATGTTATACTATGGTAGTATCTACATTATTTTCTTTAGGATAGCCCAGAGGAAATCTGTATTTATCAGAGTTTTCATTATGCACATATTACACTTAAGTTTCATCTCAAGTAACCATTCTGACTTGATAGAAACAAAGAAATAAAAATTTAAAAAAATGTTGATATAGAGAAAGAACAAAGAGACATAAATAAATGTGGATAGAAGTACAGACACATAATTTATAGAATTTGATAAAAATGTAAATATAAAAGACTGCTTAATATAATTCTAACATGTCCATCTTCAGGTCATGGTACACTTGTCTTCTTTCAGCAAAATATTGACTGATTTTTATGAAGTAAACGTAAGAATAAGAATGTTGTTGGGCAATGCTGCCGTCAACAGGCAACTCGGGGAGACACACACACACACTCACGACCGATCTAAAGCACCCAAATAGAAATTTGTTGCCCATCCTCAATGGATAAGTGCCCAAGCAACACTGTTCAAAAAACGATGCCCCATGTATCATCACTTTAAGTATCAAAGTCATCAGTCATATTCGTATTGCTTTGCATTATAGGTTTTTATCCCCAACGATATTTGGGGCCATTTAAATATCATCATAATAAAATATATTATTGGAGTGACAACTGATGTCTAAAGTATTTATATTTTATGTGAGTAGCCTGTTAATGCTGCTATAAAGATCTCACTGATTTACATTACAAGCTTTCAGAATTTCATCTTCCTTTTTGTTCATGAAAATAACAACATCTGCATAAAAGGTCCTTTTTTTCTCCTCTATAATGAGCTCTATAAAAGCCTGATGTATCAAACATATATGCAAACTTCAAAAAAGGTTCAGTAACTGTTATAAAAAAAAAAGAATTTTTAATAACCAGCCTTTACAGCCTTAATACATCCCCATTTGTATAATTGAGCAACAACTGAGATCTCATTTGTGATTTTGCTTTGCTGCGAAATATAGTGAGTATATTATGTTCAATCTACAGCTGTCGTCATATAAATAATACAGAGCTCTTACTGTGAGTACAGCAACCTGCAGGTCCTCCACCCTCTGCTCCAGGTGAGCTCTCTCGCTGATGGCTGTCTCCTGAGAGATCTGAAGCGACGTGCAGTTCAAAGAGAACACATACACACATACACTCAGCAGGCTAAAAAAAGCACACCTCTCTCCTGATATTATCGCTCTGCTCCCCAGTGAGATGACTCAATTTATTACTGTACTCTAGCACGTAAGTGATTTTCCTTTAGTACTCCTATATAACATCTTCATAAGATGGATACAAGCAAACTTGTATGCATACAAATGTGATACAGCACATGTATAGCCAGTGTACTCAGGCTGTTTCTCATACCTTGAGTCTTTCTCTAAGGCTGTCTCTTTCTGTGGTCATGCGGTTGAGGTCTGTTGTGGCCTCGTCCCGTTCAGCCTCCACTCGTTTCAGGATGCTCTGAGCGGTCACACTGCTCTTGGGTCCTCGTGAGGCCTTTGACATCATGACCTCCCGTCGAAGAGATGCTATCTCCTTTTGAGCCTGCAGGGGGAGACAGAGCACATATGACTCTGAAGTGACATTGTTTGGTGAAATACTGGTGCTATCTATATTGCTGAGTGCTTTCTTTCCGGGTAAGGAAAATATAAAAAAAAAGCTGTGAAAGTAATTAAGAATTAAAATTTTACCAAATTAAATAATTACATGTGTATTTATATTACGTATATTTATATAAAATATCCAAATATATATTCATTTGTTTAGAACAAATTTGATGCATGTACTTAAAACTATTAAGCTAAAATATTAAATAAATATTTTTTAGTAATTTAATATTTTAATCTATATAAAATTAAATAATTATTTTTACTGTATTAAAATATAATCTGGCAAATAATACTACTATTACAATATAAATACAATAATTTGACCAGTAGGATGCAAAATTCAATGCAAAAATAGTGTTATATAATTACACTGTTGGTGTATTAATTGAATATTTTAATTAATATAAATAACTGTTTTACTATTTATTGTCGTTGTAGTGAAGCCTAAACAAATGCTTCAGATATTATCTGGCAAATTATACTACTAATATTTATATTATTTATTTATATAAATCTATATGTATAATTTATTATATACTCAATTTGATCAAAACTAATTTTATGCATGAGCTTAAAATAGTATGCTACAATATTAAGTTATTAATGTTTTATATAAATTTTATATTTTAATTCAAATCAAATTAAATAATTTTTACTGTATACCGTTACTGTAATGAAGCTAAAACAAATAAAAAATTATATAATCTAGCAAGTTATACTACTAATAAATATATAGCTATATATATAGAATATATATAAATATAATAATATGACCAAAACAAATGTGATACATGTGGTTAAAAAAATATATTGTGTAAATTATACGTTATGATATCCGAATCATGAAAAAATCATTTTCTAAAATCTTTAATTCTTCTTACCTCAGTAACATGAAATTGCAAGTTAACATTAAGTTAAATATCAGTCACTCAGAAATAACCATGTGAGTTTTTTATTTTATTTTTATATATACTATGAGTGTGTCACGCTCAAAACAAACACAACAACCTGTCTGAAGAATTCTGGGAGGTTTGGTACTGTCTACCTGCTGGTAGTGCATTCTGGTCTTATCCCGTTCAGCTGTGAGCACTTTAACATTGGCCTGGATCTCTGAGAGGTGCCGCTCTTGTTTCTCCAACATGTTTTGCAGTTTATCTCTTTCTCGTAACACCCTCAGTACCTCTGAATCGTACGTGCCACCCTTTAAAAATAGAGACACATAAAAAAGGAATAAGTAGAATGAAAAGAAATCTCACTGAAATGAATGCACTGATGGCTTGTTAGTACTTTAACAGGTGAGTGTCTGGTGGGACTGCAGTTGGTAGACGCCCCCTTGATAGGGCTGGTAGAGCGACGAGCCCTCAGCATCCTTCTCAGTGCCTCGGCCTCGTCAGCTGAGAAATAGAGATATAATCTACCAACTGTAAATGTGAAGAACATGAACATGAACATTTGGAGATGATTGTTTTAAACATTATTCTTTCATTTCTGGCCCAAAACTCACCTTAACCTCCTGTTCACAGAGTTCAGGCTCCATCATCCAGGTTTGACGGTTTCTGGTGCCACCTGCTGGATCTACTACGTAACTACAACCTATAAAAATAAATAAATCTTCAATGTAACAACGTAAAATGCCATCTTTGGGGCATTCTATGTCTCGCAATTCAGTTTACTAAATTAAATGTTCAAACAGAAATTAGCAGAGAAAGGACTTTGACATTAGTTTGTGCTCTATTTTGGGTCCTATAAGAAAAAAAACGCCGACGCAGGTTGTCATAGCAACTGAGATACTACGTTTGAACGCCACTGAAAATGCGTCTCTAGTCACAATTACATTTTTAAGACCATTATGTATAACATTATAACGTATTTTACCGTTTTAATGATTATTTATAATTGTTGCAAGTCCCAAAATTCACTAAAAGTAAAGTATGCTTGGCACTGACACTAATGTATTTGTAAAGTTACACTGGAACATAAAATCATTCACACGGAAAAAAAATATATAACTGTAAATTTGAACCTCGCAAATGCTGCATATACATTCTGCTTTCATGAAAGACAACTCAGAAGACAACGCATTGTTTGTGTAAGTTAGCTTGTGTTACCTCTTGTAGTGGTTCTGGCAAATGATAAACGAGTGTGTTGAGGAAAATCTCAACACGTAAAGCTCGTCACCAAGAGGAGGGATAAACATCAACATTGACCAATCACAACACAGCATTGAACTGTCAGTCAATACCGTCAGAGAGACGCCGACCAATCCGAAAGTTCCTTTTTCCGTTTGCGTCCGTTCCCTTGACTACAAGCGACGAACGCTCAAGTTCAGTAGTGAAGGGGAACCAGACGATTATTTATCGTCTACAAATACGATAATATATACATATACATATTTACAAATACGGAATACGGCAACAAAACATAAGTATTGTGTGAGAAAATATATCTATAATGGTTGAAATGGTATATGAACAAAAATATACATAGAACATTTTTAAAACTATGAATCATGTGTAAACTGTCGTAATTAAAATTGTAACTTTCACTGTGAAAAGTACGCTGTAAAATGAATTATCGAGAAACGGAAACGATTGGAGTACGTTTTCAAAGAAAGTAGATCAGTTTTTCCACCTCAAAATTTCATGTTTAATTAAATATGTTGTTTCGTTTAATTTTAATTGTTTGTGAAATTTAACCGCAATATCTTCAAAAACTGAATTCCGTTTTTTCCCAGAGAAATCAGTGTTAACATCAGTGGTCAACATCCACGACGGCAGGCGACAGTAAGCGCAAGCGCGCGTCACTGAATCCCAGCGAAGAATCGCCGCGCCTCGAGAACGCGCACAGCGACGCCAATCCGCTATCGCTAGATTAGAGGAGGCACGCGCACTGGAGGCGCAGAGAGTTTTTCCGAACAAAAACTATTGTGCGGCGTTTGTGTTCGTTTGGAGCGGGCTCGCTTTTAACCCAGGACCGGAGGATGTGCGACCTGTGAAGACTGCTATTTTACCAGAGATACAAACATTGTATCAGCCTCTTGTCAGACTTTATTTGAAGAGAAAGAGAAACAGCTATATGGTTAAGGATCAGGTCCATGAAACTGCGAGGAACAACAACCTCCTCATGACTTGCCTGGAAAGAGCCAGAAGCCGGATTTATTCAAATCAAGCTCGCTTTTTTTTACACTATTGCACACAGTGGATTAATGCATTTTAATTATTTATTTTTATTGTAAAAATATGATTTACTGGATTTCAGAGCAAAGAATAGCTAGTATTAAGAGTAATATTTTATTTGTATGTGCATTATTGCATTGACATACTGATTGTTAAATATATCAAGCTCTCCAATTATAACGTGCAAAGACAAACATGTCAACACTCCGACTATTTCCTGATTAGACAAGAGTCTGACTAGTATTAAATTGCAATGGGAATGCAATAGAAGTTGCATCGATTGATTTACGCCTATTTAGACATTAGCGGAAATAAATATCCCTTTGTCAACCGAATAGAGGAAGAGACGTGTGGGATTTGGCTATGTCCTTCTTTAATTTCCTAAAAATCTTTAAATTGGTCGCAGAGAAGAAGAAGAAGCAATATGATCATGTGCACAGGGACGCAAATCCGGAGGAAATCTGGGAGATTGTGGGAGAACTGGGGGATGGAGCCTTTGGAAAGGTGTTCAAGGTACCACAAAAGCAAAGAAATTGTTTAATCTCCTCTTGCTGTAAGAGTTTATATCTATTTTATGTGATTTTGGACTCCAGTAGTTTTCTTTCGTATATACAGTAATATACTAGTGTTCTGTTCTGTCTATCTATCATGTACGTAATCTAATGAAAATTCAAAAAGATGTATTATGTCACCTCTTGCATTACATCATCAAGCACATACTCATCCTTGTTTTATCGTCTTGTTCCCTTGAATGCTTTCTCTGTTATAAGGACTAATGCTGCTTGGCTTGTTAGTGGGATAGGGTGATTTGGAGATTTGTCTAAGGCCTTAACCTCTCTCTCTATATATATAGGGTCAAAACACTGACATTAGAACGTCATGCTAATGATTAGTTGGATTGAGGTCTGGGGTTTTTAGGACAGTGGACTGTGTTGATTTTAAACCATCACAGTTTGGTTTGTGTGTTATTGAAGCTCCACTGCTGTTGGCACTAAACAGAATTGCGAAAACTATGACTGTTTTCAGATAAGTTTCCAACTTTTTCAATCTAGCATTGTTGGGATACATATATTCACCAGCCATGAATATGTTAAAGAAGCTATGATTGTTTTTTTAGACTGTGGCAGGAATCATTTTAGTACCCTTAATAATTAAGTCATTAATTCAAGCCATTTTAGTACCCTTAATAGCTTTTTAACATAGGCTATTAAAAAAAAAAAAAAAAAAAAAAAAGCATAATATATGCTTAAATTAGAAACACTCGCTTTCAATACTATTACTCTTTTTTTTTCATCAAAAATGTATTTTTATTACAGATTTGTATTTGTAATCATTTTATGAAAATTTGAATTATAACATTTTAAAAGTCTTGATAACATGTCAAATACATCAAAAGCATCACACATAGTGGCAAAATCCGATCAAACACCTCCACACATTTCACTCACAATCATCCTGCAATAAACAGCAGACTTTGACCTGGTTAATTTTTCACTACAGAATCACATTAGCTTTCTAAACACCTTAGATTACCACTCACTTACCGAAGCCATGTATTGGGTCGACTTGTTTTGTGACCTTTGTTGCTCTGCACTGAAGACTCATTACTATGAATGACACTGAATGGGATTTCTGATGAATGGTGGACTGCATCGCCCTGATTGCATAAGTCTAATTAAAAGTTTGTTCCTGTAAAGGGCATGTTTTGCTGATTATTAAAATGATTTTTAGTTTAATCATTTGTAGTCTACACATGATGTATTCATGTACGTCAGGCCTCAAACATTTATGTCTGATTCATCATCAGAAGTTGTATAATAAGTTAACAATAACCTAATAAAATAATAATTTACTATCATTAATATCAACAGTTTTCCATTCTCATCACTAACAAAATATTTTTTGAAATGTCTTTGTTATAAAAATGGTTTACTTAGACTAAAATAATTCATATTTTTAGAGGACTATGTATAAATAAAAGTTTTCTTGAACAATTCACTTCTTTTTATCCAGGCTCAAAACAAGCAGACCGGCATTTTTGCTGCTGCAAAGGTGATTGACACCAAAACTGAAGATGAGCTGGAGGACTACATGGTGGAGATCGACATCTTGGCATCATGTGACCATCCCAATATTGTCAAGCTGCTTGACGCGTTTTACTACGAGAGCAAACTGTGGGTGAGTGTGGATTTCGTTTTTGTTGTTTCCTTGTCACACAGATTTTGTTTTCCACACCAATAGTTTGGAATCTTACTTTAAAAATAACTTTTTCGGCCCATTTAATGTTATTCTGCTTCACATTGCACGAGGACTAGATAATCAGCCTTGTTTTCTACAAGAAAAGCCATGGGACAAAGGAATAAGAGACAACCCTGCTTGCTTTCTTGTTGACTCCAACCATTTCCTTCCTGCGCTGTGGAAGTTTAAAACAAGGCTGAAGTGACCTTAGACAGCTCTCGGGTCACTTCAGTCCAGCTTCATTACAGGACACTACAGATATGAGAGACTTGGAGGTTCAAAAAATAAGGACATGTGCATATTTTTATACTTCACCTTTCTTGATTAGATCTAATTACAGTCCTAACAGGCATGATTGGTCAATTGTTATTTTACCGCTCCTCTCAGTCAGTGTCTGTTTTCTTCATCTGCCTCGTTGTGTACTGGAAGAGGTGTGCATATTTTACTGCGATCCTGCCGTACACCAGGAAATAGACTGATATCAGCCTCAAGCCATTTCCGTATGAAGATGTAGGTGGGGTTTGATTTAGCTGTGATTCAAGGAATGTTTAAACTGGATTATTCATCAGCCATTTATAGCTTAAGCAGATTAAATCAAACGTAAGTATCAATAAAGCCATTCAGTATTCTGTGTAAAGCAGTTTCCGCTCAGTTTTATTATGTTAGCAGATAACATCAGTTTCATATGCCACTTGCTTTGACATTTGCAATATGCAATGACATTTAGGCATTTTTAAGTGTCCACATACAAATTGGGGCATCTCTGTGTGGTATATATGAGGCTTAATAATGCATTCTGTTATCCAGACAGAGGGATCAATGGAAATAAACATTCCCATTCTCATCTTGAGCGTTGAGTTTGGCCATTGTAGTTCTGAGACTGAATCACCGCTCTCTGTGGGCTGTTGTGTTCTCATAGCTGCCAGTTTAAAGCAACATCTCACCCACAGTCACACAGCACTCGAGAGAATGAATAGAATGAATGAATAGCGCTGACTGACCTAAGTGCTGCATCGGTGTGTAGGGATCAGACATCAACACTGTTTTAAATCTGCATATGTTTCTTGGCTGAAGCCATTTGCACTTTTAAGAAAATGGAACTCATTTTGGATTCTGGATTTAAACAGCATACCATCAATCAATCCTTTTTTGATAATTGTTCATAAGGGTCACATGTGAGCATTATCTGTGGTCTTCTTTTGTGCTTCTATAATGTTCATAACTTGATGCACCTAATGGCGGATGATTAGAGCAATGGGGTTCACCCGTGATGTCTTTGTTTTAAAATATCCTTTTTTGTGTTTCACGGTACACACTGATGATGGCTTAGGCTGGAACGCGTCTGTGTAAGACATGGTATGAATACATTTATGAAAGGATATCTTGAGAGTGCGGTTTTTCCTCTTTTACTTTTGGATAACTTCTTTATTGCTCGCACCCATTAAACGACTTGGGAGTTGAGCGCGCCTTCTCCACTATCATTTTGAGTCAAACGTAACCTGTGGTAAACAAGCAAGTAACCCATGCTTGTTTAGTGACGTTTTTAAAATGATTCAATCTATGATTCAAACAGATGACTCCTCTGATTCATTTAACTGAACTGATTCTGAGTCAGTGAGGGCAACATAGCTTTTGTTTCGATATATTTTACTTTTCAAAGGTTTGGGGGTCTGCATGTTTCTGGAATATTATTACAATATAAAATGTGATTTATTCCTGTGATTGTAAAGCTGAATTTTCAGCATCATTACACTGGTCTTCAGTGTGTCACATGATCATTGAGAAATCACTCTAATATGCTGATTTGATGATTGAGAAACATTTATTTCTAATAGTAATGTTTCAAACATTTTTATTTATTTATTTTCTTTCTTTCTTTTTTGGAAGCCATTATACTTTTGTTCTGGATTCTTTGATGAATACAAAGGCATTTAAAATCTTTTATAACATTATACATTTCTTTACTATCCTTTTTACCAGTTGAATGCATTGTTGGTGAATCTAAAAGTATTATTTCACAAAAAATAAGTAAAGAAATAATTACCCCAAACTTTTGAATGTTAATTTTTACTGTACTTTATTTCACATGTTATTCTCTCAAGATCATAACTCGCCAAAGATATATGTTTAGTATTTGTTTTGCCACTCCTGTCATGCCATGCAGGAAACACCGTTGTTGTTCAGTATTGACTATGTGAGCAGTACCTGCCCATCCTCTCCAGATGACCCCAGCCGTGACCCCTTCATCCGCCTGGTGTTCACGGAAACTCTCCTGTTCTAATCCTATTAGGACAGAAAGGCCTCAATTCTGGCACGGCGCTAATGTGCAGAAAGCTTTCGTCCTTCCTCATGCTCATACAGGCCTCTCTCGCTCGACCCTGTTATGTCATTCAGCGTATTGAGGCTCACTTTAAGGCTCAGCAGCTTCATGACCCTGCGATGCGGCGCTGTTGACCAATCACAGCTCTACTAAGTGAATTTTTTGTAATAATGTGTGCTAGTATGTCCCTCTCTGTCCAGGTTTGGATGTTGTTAAATGTGTTTGTGTCTTGAACTGAATGAGAGTTTTAGATTTTTTTGTGTTCCCATACTCGAATTA
Organism: Carassius auratus; assembly: GCF_003368295.1. Lineage (NCBI taxonomy): Eukaryota > Metazoa > Chordata > Actinopteri > Cypriniformes > Cyprinidae > Carassius > Carassius auratus. The sequence continues at coordinate 6,140,430 of NC_039243.1, forward strand.
GCTGAGTGAACAATGGCTTTCTGAATGAGTGCATCTTGTCTGTTTTTTAAACAACTGGCTGCAGGTTAATGTTGATGTGTTCATGACAACAGGATAAACCGATCTATGTAGTGAATATAATGCTGCTGTTGTGCCCTGCTGAACATTGAGAAATAAAGACAGTATATTTATCTCAGTCAATCTGTCTTGTGCAGGGTAATGCAATCAGCCATGCTTTTGTAAAACAGTGTGATTGTGTTTTAGGAAAGACCCAGTTTTATGTTCGCCGTGTTTCTGTTTGCAGATCCTGATAGAGTTCTGTGCCGGCGGAGCTGTCGATGCTGTCATGCTCGGTGAGTTCACACACAGTGTTTGACGTGCAAGACTGCATCAGAAGAAGGTCACTTACAATGACCAGTTCCTTGTCATTAGTCAAAAACTCATTTCATTTCTTAAAGGCAAAGATGAACTTCAAAGGCACATTGATATAGATTTGTTTTGTAGCATAATACTTTAGTATATGAACAAGGGTTAAAAAAAGAATTTTCAGGAAAATTAATACTTTAATTTATCAAGGATGCATTAAATTGATCAAAAGTGACAGTACAGACTTGTGTAATGTACCAAAAGATTTCTACTGCAATTAAATGCTGCTCTTTTGAACTTTCTATTCATCAAAGAATCCTTTAAGTATCATTGTTTCCATAAAGATAATAATAATAATAATAACAATAATTGATAAGAAGAAGAAATGTATCACGAGAAGCAAATCTGTATATTAGAATGATATCTGAAAGATCATGTGACACTGAAGACTATTGTAATGATGCTGAAAATTCAGCTTTGGATTGCAGGAATAAATTACATTCATTATTAAAATGTATTAAAGTAGAAAATGCTTATACATTTTATAATTGTAATAATATTTCTCAATACTGCTGTATTTTTGATCAACTAAATAAATGCACAAAAGATACATTGAAAAACATTAAATCTTACTGACCCCAAAATTGTAAGCTGAGAGATGCGTGGATTTATTTATTTATTATTTTTTGGTAACACGTATCACAATGTACAATTTTTATTTAAACACTATTTTAAATAAAACACACCAAAACAGCAATGGTTTTGTTTAATTATTTATATCTACTAAAAACCTTTTTGGCAAATATATCTATAATTACCCAATGCCAACACACATTTAATCCAGATATTGCATAGTAATTCCTGAGGCAGTAAACTCCATGTAATTGCTTGTCAATAACTTGATCTTATTGTAATAGTATATGTAAACTATGTTAAATATTTGTATAAGTGTGTTTGTGTAGGGTAGCATATCCCTGTTCAAGTTCGTGTGTGTGTGTGTGTGTGTAGAGCTGGAAAGGCCTCTGACGGAGCCGCAGATCAGGGTGGTTTGTAAGCAGACTCTGGATGCTCTGCAGTATCTGCATGACAACAAGGTGATCCACAGAGACCTGAAGGCTGGAAACATCCTGCTTACCCTCGACGGAGAAGTCAAACTGGGTGAGTGGGGTTGTAGGGAGCGTTTCGAGGGGTGCATGCATGGGCAGCTAGTCAATCGTCTCAGGAACTTTCTTTTCAGTCGAGTGATTTTAGATTTATTGCTCATCAGTTATGCATAACTGAGAGCAGCGGTAGATTTCAGCCGTCTCGGATAATTAGCAATTTCACAGTCACGTGATAACATAGCAGAAAGATATAGAGAGGAACTGAGGAGGGTCATTTACATGTCAGACTAAACCACAGCTATAAACTTCCCATCATTGACCAGAGTCTTGTGTTTTACAGCGGACTTTGGGGTGTCTGCCAAGAACACGAAGACCATCCAGCGAAGAGACTCTTTCATTGGAACACCTTACTGGCAAGTTAGAGTTTCATGAAGTGAAGCTACTTGTATGTACAGTACACACACATTGACATTGCTGAGACGTTGATCACTCTCTTTCATTCAGGATGGCCCCAGAGGTCGTGATGTGTGAGACGTCTAAGGACAGGCCGTATGACTATAAGGCTGATATTTGGTCTCTAGGAGTAACTCTGATCGAGCTGGCCCAGATCGAACCGCCCAACCATGAGATGAACCCAATGAGAGTTCTGCTCAAGATCGCCAAAGCTGAGCCGCCTACTCTCCAGAAGCCTTCAAAATGGTACAAGACCAAGTCCTCTGTGTGAACATGACACAAATATTTAAGTTTTTTGCAAAAAATATATTAACGTAGTTGGTAACACTTCAGTGAAATGTGTTATATATATATATATATATATATATATATATAATGAATTATGAAAATAGTTTAAATGCATCAATTATGCCTTGTAATGCACTTTACGAATATTTGCAACCACAGTTATAATACATCATAATATTTATCTCTTCATTTTCAACTAAAGAAAGTTTCATGCATTAAAAACAAGACACACAGGCCTTTACATATTAGAATGCATTTTAAATTTTAGTTAAATTATTTATGAAAAGTTATGATGCATTACTATGTACATTATGAATACCTTTATAATGAATTATGCATTGAGGTTTGAAGTAAAGTGTTACCAAATTCATTAATTTTTTAACTGAGCCAGTAGGGTTCAAAGTGACATGAGACAAAAGGTAATTTATCAGAATTTATAAAAAATATCATCATAATTTGTAATTTATCTAAAGTTGTTGTTAATAGATTTAAATGATTTTTTATTATTAAAGACTTTAGTTTTGAATTCCTTTTTTTTTTCATTGTATCGTACCTAATTCTAATATAAAAAATGTATATAAAATTATTTTGTTTTCTAAGATTAACTTTAAGTGAGCTATTAATGAAACCAACAGTAATCTAAATGTAAAAAAAAAAATACACATTTAAATATACAGTAAATTAAAAATTCAATTAATTGTGTATCATTTAATATTCATTTAAAAATTGTGCTTGTGTATCTACACTATTGATGAAAGGAAACTGAATTGGTTTCTCATGATCTCAAAAACCCCTTTCTCTCAAGACTTTAGTTTTGTAGGCACAAATTATTATGCAATATCATTTCTATTTATTATATGTATGTATTTATTTATTTATTTACATTTCTGTCACAAAATAACACCTATACTTCCATTTAGTTGATTTCAGAGTTGTAATGATTTCTCTCATGATTCGTCTGCAGGTCTCCTGAGTTTAATGACTTCCTGAAACACGCGCTGGAAAAGAATGTGGACAACAGGTGGAGCACAGCACAGCTTCTTCAGGTGAACTGACCTGTCCGACATTTGAAATCTGAGACCACTGACCTAAGCTCAAGTAGTCAAGTAGTATAGCAGCATCCTCTCAGTGTTAAAGCCCATTGTTTACTGTCACCCTGGTCGGCTGCTCATCCAGGTGGCCCTTCTTGCCCCATGAATCAGCAGCTGTTCATTTATAAGTTTGTCTGTGTCAGGCATTTTCTGTACCAGCCTTCATCCTAAGAATTGACGTCAGCAAAGGAGATTTTCTTTCCGAGGCTTTAAGTAGGGCAGCCTGACACTGACTGCGAACAGACACACACACACACGTTCACTAAACGCTGCAGGTAGAGGCTGAATGGGGATGAAAATACAGACCTCGACGTTTCCTCCCATTAAGGTGATAATATCAAAGAAGCTGCACATTCTCAGACCAGCTCTAGACTGTCTGCAGCAGGTCTCAAAACCAAGAAAGGTAAGAAATGGAGACTAGGATCCTCATGGGACGCGGATTTCGTTGTGCTCGTTCTCTTCTTTTCTGTTTCAGGCGTTTCCTGTTTGGCCTGTCTTTTGACAATGCAATAAATCGTAATAGTCTTAAATTAGGCTGTATTTTCTTGATGCCAAAGAGTGATGTACAGTTTATCAGTACCATATTTTTTTATCAGTCAATATTTAGGCTCATTTTTATTTTATTGGCTATTTAATTGTGGAGGATCATTACACATGAATTTTTACAATTAGATCTGACTGTCAAAGTAACCGGTTCTTAACAGGCTTCACAATTAAATGAGGTGAAGGCTTATTTATGTCAAATATATTTGTGTAAATATGGTGGTGTTATTTTACTCATAATATGATATCCTTCCTGTATTTATTTTCTCAGTTTTATTTTTATTTTACAAATTTAACAGATTTTTTTTTTTTTAGATCTTTGAAAACACTTTTTAGTACACTTTAGTACACTTTTTTTTTTAGATCTTTGAAATAATAATAGTACTGTTAAATGTAATCTTTAGCAAACCTCAAAATGCATATTCATTTTTCATTTTGTACAATATAATTGTGATTTCACTTGTAGTATTTTAATGTTTGATTAAATTTTTTGTTTCATTATAAATATTTAGAGAATTTTAACCTCTTCTATAACCTAAAGAAATAATTATCAGCTTATTGGTATCAGATAGAATTTTATATTATATATATATATATATATATATATATATATATACTGTACAGTACAGACCAAAAATTTGGAAACATTACTATTTTTAATGTTTTTGAAAGAAGTTTCTTATGCTCATCAAGCATGCATTTATTTGATCAAAAATACAGAAAAAAATAATATTGTGATATATTATTACAATTTATTATACTTTAAATTATCATTTATTTCTGTGATGCAAAGCTTTTTAGGATCATTATCACATGATCCTTTAGAAATCATTCTAATATGATGATTCATTATCAAAGTTGGAAACAGTTCTGCTGCTTAATATTTTTTCAGAACATGTGATACTTTTTAAGGAATAAAAAGTAAAAAAAAAAATACTTAACAAAAACTATGTTTTTAAAATATAAATATTTTGTAATAACAATACAATATACACTACTGGTCAGTAATTTGGGTTCAATTTTTTTTCTTTTTTTTAATAAAATCGATACTTTTATTCAGTAAGGATGTGTTAAATTGATAAAAAGTGATAGTAAAGAAAATATATTATTAGAATATAATATTATTAGATTATTATTATTTATCATTTATTTTTTTAAAATTATTTTGAATAAATGCAGTTCTTTTTAATCTTTTATTCATCAAATATATTAGCAGAACTGTTTCCAACACTCATAATAAATCAGAATATTAGAATGATTTCTAAATGATCATGTGATAGACTGGATGTTACATGTGACACTGACGGCTGGAGTAATGATGCTGAAAATTCAGCTTTGCATCACAGGAATAAAATATATTTTTTAAGTATATTCAAATAGAAAACTATTATTTTAAGTTGTAATAATATTTCACAATATTACTGTTTTTTTTTTCTGTATTTTTGATCAAATAAATGCATGCTTGATGAGCATAAGAAACTTCTTTCAAAAACATTCAAAATAGTAATGTTTCCAAACCTTTGGTCTGTACTGTATATACAGTACAGACCAAAAGTTTGGACACAGCTTCTCATTCAAAGAGTTTTCTTTATTTACATTTGAAAATTGTAGATTCACACTGAAGGCATCAAAACTATGAATTAACACATGTGGAATTATATATGGAATTATATACATAACAAAAAAGTGTGAAACAACTGAAAATATGTCATATTCTAGGTTCTTCAAAGTAGCCACCTTTTGCTTTGATTACTGCTTTGCACACTCTTGGCTTTCTCTTGATGAGCTTCAAGAGGTAGTCACCTGAAATGGTCTTCAACAGTCTTGAAGGAGTTCTCCGAGACATGCTTAGCACTTGTTGGCCCTTTTTCTTTCTGTCTGCGCTCCAGCTCACCCCTAAACCATCTGGATTGGGTTCAGGTCCGGTGACTGTGGAGGCCAGGTCATCTAAGTCTCCTTCTTGGTCAAATAGCCCTCGATGCCTTCAGTGTGACTCTACAATTTTCATAGTCATGAAAATAAAGAAAACTCTTTGAATGAGAAGGTGTTTCCAAACTTTTGGTCTGTACTGTATGTATAATTTATTATCTCTCAACTGTGAATAATACATAAAAAATTAGTTATAATCTAGCTTTAAAGTATTTATCTGGAATAGAGTAATCCGAATTGTTTTCCTGGATGTTCAAATTATTTCTATCATATTAATATTGTCATGTGTAATTTTAATGTTTATTGTAGTAAAAGTAGTTTCCGTTTCTGTGCAGCACCCCTTTGTAAGAAGTGTGACTGACAGCCGACCCCTGCGGGAGCTCATCGCAGAGGCCAAGGCGGAGGTCACAGAGGAGATCGAGGAGCTGAAGGAGGAAGAGGAGGAAGAAGATCATGAAGGAAACCTGGTAAGAGAGGATAGGAACACTTTTCAGAGAAGGTTCCTTCTTCAGTATCGTGCTAACATGTGTAACAAATCTTTCCCTCAGCTGCTTCCTGGACACAAACGTGCATCATCTGACGCTAGCGTTGGAAGCTCTGAAGACGAGAAGCTTCCTCAGTCGCCGTCCACATTGGAATCTGTTCCTGAGAAGATCGAGGAGGTGGCTACACCCAGACCTCCAGACGATCGTGTTATAACTGGAATAAAGACAGAACAAGTACCTCTGAAGGTAGATGAGAAACACATCGAGGATGTTGCAGAACCTGGATCCAAGGAACAACCTGTGGAAGTATCTCCAAAGGAATCTCAAGAACCTAAAGCTGGAGAGATGCCTGTAGAACCACCTGTTGACGCAATAGTCCAGTCGGAGGAGCAGAGAGGAAAACCTGAGGGAGATCAACTGGAAGAGGAAAAGGAGGTGGTGGGCAATGGTGAACTCCTTAAGGAAGTATCTGCATCAGACATTTCTTCACTGGAGACACCAACAGAACCAGTTAAACAAGTTGTGCCTGATGAACCTATCCCAACATCTCCACTGAAAGAAGAAGAGAGCGTTGAGGAAAAGGAGAAACCTGAACTGGAAGAGAAGCAAAGCCCAGTGAAACCCAGGTATGTGAAGAAGCAAGACTCCGACTCTGGGATCAGTTCTTCTGCCGACAACAGCAGCATAGACCTGAACTTATCCATCTCCAGCTTCATTAGCAAACCCAAGGAGCCAGGAACCGTCTCTCAGCAGGTGAGAAACAACTTCTGTCACTACACTAGATCTGTGATCTCTCGTTGTCTGGTCGCTAGCAAGAATGAAAGCATCCAGTCAATCCCTTGATTTAAAATTCAGTTGTTACAAATGTTGTTAAAACTTATTTATTTATATTTATTTTAAATCAGTTCAAAACTCTGATTCAATGATTTGCTCATGTTGTCACTCAAAAATGTTCCCAGTGTGGCATTTTTATTAAACTTTTTAGATACTACAAATATAATAGATTTAATTATAATTGTTTTGTTTTTTTTGTTTGTTAGTTTTATACATTTATGAATTTAGTGAAAATTTAGTGAAAAACAATAAATTTATACGTTTTACTTTATTTTTATTTTTTTTACATTTTATATAGGTTATAGATTATTTTTATTTTCTACCGAGTTTTTGTAAGATATAAGCATTTTAAACCTATAGGCTAAACGTTAATAAAATAATAATAATAATTAAATTAACAAATTGACAAAAGTAAAAAAAAAAATATATATATATTATTAATGTATTATTTACAATTATTAATTAGTTTTCAAGTTTAAACCTTTAAAACAAATTTAATCTTTAGGCTACAGTGGCTGTTTGGTCAAACTATATCTGATCTTACTAAAGACAAAATGAATGAAGCCTGTTTAATCCACTTATACAAAAGAATCATAGACATTGTGTTATCTATCACATAAAACGGCTGAAAAATGGCAGGAATTGTTTTAATTCAGTATTTCCACCTAAATATTTAATATGTGTTCTAGGACAACAAGATGCAGAAGAAAACTCTGAAAAAGACTCGCAAGTTCATCGTGGATGGTGTCGAAGTCAGTGTTACGACGTCCAAGATCCTCACAGACAATGACGCCAAGAGTGAGGAGATGAGATTCCTCCGGTGAGCCATCAGCTGTTTAACTGCTCCCAGACGATTTGATCGGTTGCATCATATTCACATTCATTTACAATGACTTTAGCTTATAGAAAAAGCTTCTGCCTCGTATGGGCCTTGTAACAACATCACCAGTTTTCTGACAGCTAGTGGCCTCAATCGCCTTTCGTAGCTAGACGTATTAAAGAGGTGATGGGGTGCAGTGTTTATTAGTGCCCTTTTTATAGATAAAAAGGCCTCATATTCCAACACCAGATGTGCTAAAAGGAAAACAAGCTGAGTGATACTTCCCGTTTCCACTATATAGAAGATTTTATGAATGGAAAGTTTCCGTGGATGTTAAATGTTCTTTATGAAACGCTAGATGCAAATAAAGAACCTTTATTTTTGTGGTTGGAGCAGTGTAAAATGAGTGTAAAATGTGTGTTCCAGGCGTCAGGAGCTGAGGGAGTTGAGACTTCTGCAGAAAGAAGAGCAGCGAGCCCAACAGCAGCTCAGCAACAAACTCCAGCAGCAGAAAGAGCAGATCTGCAGACGCTTCGAACAGGAAGTCACGGTGAGCTAGAACCAAAAGCCGTTAAGATATGAACTGCTGTCAAACATTTACCGGGATCACCCTTGATCCCACGCTCTGTTGCAACAACAGGAACCGAAGCCTGTCAAGATACTCCATTGATGTGATTATTTTCAGCTATTTATTACATTAATAGACATAAACATTCCTGAGACTACTGGTCACACCAAAGCCTGAGCCACTGATTTACATCGCATGCTCAACAGCTTCATTATTTTTAGTGTACATAATCTGTGTCTGACTGTTAAGAGGAGGTCAGTATTTTAAGCTACCTGGAATTGTGCCAGTTAACCTGCTCAGCAGTCATTTTACCTGGTAATTGTATTTATTTATATATTCTATCTTGTGGCTAATTGTGTAGCCTACTTTTTCCTCTTGTTTTACATAAGATGTGTTCTTCATGTCTATTTCAACATGATACACCTCCATAGGGCCAGTTCTTGCAGGTCTGCTTTATATTTCTGTGTTTAATTGGTTTACTAGAGTAAGAAGCGTCACTATGATACGGAGGTGGAGAATATGGAGCGGCAGCAGAAACAGACCATCGAGCGTCTGGAGCAGGAACACACCGAGCGTCTCAGAGACGAGGCCAAACGCATCAAAGCTGAGCAGGACAAAGAGCTTTCAAAGTTTCAGAGCACGCTCAAGAACCGCAAGAAAGAGGTATGGATTTTAATGCGTTTGTGAGCTCGTTTCCCAGACTGCTTCTGATGTGTCCTCAACTTAAACATATTCCCGTTGCCTGAGCTTCACCCTGTAAAATCCACCCAAATCTTTTTATCTTCCCTCTCTGACACTGGCATTTTTGTTTTTCTTCCTCAAAAAAAAGAAACAATTGCTGTTCTAAATACCCTTTACAAATTCCCATGCAGAATTAGTCTTCAGACGTCACGATAAAGTAGCTCTTTTCATGCTGACTTTAAATATAGAGTAGGGCTGTGCAAAAAATCGAATGCGATTTTCATTCGCATCTCATCAGTAAAGATGCTCCTGTAATTAGAAGTATATCTCCAGCATGTGCGTTCAGATCAGGGTTGCCAGGTTTTCACAACAAATCCTGCTAGTTGCTTCTTAAAACTAGTCCATCGCGTTTCCAGGAGGTTCCCCGATAAAAATTGCTTCCCGGGGTTTAAAATATAATTTTTTTGGCAGGGTTGCCTTGGTAAAATTCGCATTTTAGGGGCTAAATATCACGTTATTGGAATTGGGGTTGCTTCAAACCGCGGACATGAAAAACAACCGCAGACTTGGCAACACTGGTTCAGGTGGAGCTGCAGTTACTACACAGAGCCGTAGTCTACCGACAACTAACACAAAATTGTTTTCAAAATCGACAAAGAATTGCCTGCGATCTCTAACATCGATTTTGTGTAGATTGTCAGTGAATTACAGCTCGGTGTAGTAAATGCCAACCAGTGTTGCCAAGTCTATGGTTGTTTTTCATGTCCGTGGGTCGAAGCGACCCCAATACAAATGATGTGATATTTAGCCCCTAAAATGCGAATTTTACCAAGGCAACCCTGCTAAAAAAAACGTATATTTTAACCCCAGGAAGCAATTTTTATCGGGGAACCTCCTGGAAGCCCGATTGGGCTAGCTTGTACTAGTTTTGAGAAGCAAATGGGCAGGGTTTGTTGTGAAAACCTGGCAACCCTGTTCCAAACACACATGCTGGAGATATACTTCTAATTACAGGAGCGTCTTCACTGATGAGATGTGCATGAAAATCGCATTCGATTTTTTTGCACAGCCCTAATATAGCGTCGTTTAGAGGAAAGTATAGTGATTAGCAGTCCACATGAGCTAAAAGGGTACATTTGCCTAAATTGCAAATGTTCTATTCCTACATTCTATTTTAACGCTAGTTGTTAATGCTTTGTGTGTGTATGTTTATAGGAGCAAGAATTTCTTCAGAAGCAGCAGCAGGATCTTGACAGCGCTCTGAAGAAGATCATTCAACAGCACAAACATGAGCTGGCCACTACTGAGAGAGACTGTCTCAACAACAAGCAGCAGCTCCTGAGAGGTCCGTCCAGACATCACCGCTCAATACTAGCTCTAAATGTCTCACTCTCATCCTCCCCAACTGATCACTTACAGCTTTTGCAGTCTTAGCAGTTCAGACTATTCAGACTCTCATGTTGCTTTTAGTAGTCTGGTCTGATCCTGCTGTTAAAAGTTACCGTGGCATATGCTCCATATGACCTCCTAAATTTGTAGAATTTAAAATGATTAAATTTTTTTTAGGGTTTTTTTTTAAGACCGTAAGAGAATTTTAATATAAGCCATGCCATTGAAAGCAGTGTTCGGTTGATTTAACACTGTTCTTCCTTATTCTTGCAGCCAGAGAAGCTGCGATGTGGGAGCTAGAAGAGCGTCACCTACAGGAAAAACACCAGCTACTCAAACAGCAGCTGAAAGACCAGTACTTCATGCAAAGACACCAGCTACTCAAAAGACATGAGAAGGTTACTTTCCAGATCAGTCTTATATTATCCCTGGACCACAAAACCCCAGTCAAAAGGGTACATTTTTCAAAATTTAGATTTATACATCATCTGTAAGCTGAATAAATAAGCTTTCCATTGATGTATGGTTTGTTAAGATAGGATAATATTTGCCCGAGATGCAACTATTTGATAATCTGGAATCTGAGGGTGCAAAAAACTCAAAATACTGAGAAAGACGCCTTTAAGGTTGTCGAAATGAAGTTCTTCGTAATGTATATGACGAATTAGTGGTTGTCCGATATATCGCCAAGGCCGATATATCGGCCGATATTTGCCAATTTTCAAGTATCGTCATTGGGCGATAAGTTTTCCTGCTTGGCCGATGTGTTTGAGGCTGGACTTTTATTTTGACAGTGTTGAGAATGGCAATAATAATAAGAAGAAAATAATAATAATAATAATCGATTAGATATCGGCATTGACTGTCAAAAAACTATATCGGTCGACCATTATTACTAATCAAAAATTAAGTTTTTATATATTTACTGTAGGAAATTTACAAAATAATTTAATGGAACAGGATCTTTACTTAATGCCCTAATTATTTTCTCATAAAAGTAATATCAATCATTTCGACCAATACAATGTATTTTTGGCTATTACTACAAATATTCCCCAGCGACTTAAAACTGGTTTTGTGCTCCAGGGTCACATATGTGCTCTTTCGGCTGCCATTGGTGTGAATTTTTACTCTAAATGCATTTCTGTACAGGAAATGGAGCAGATGCAGAGGTATAACCAGCGTCTGATAGAGGAGATGAAGAACAAACAGACGCAGGAAAGAACCAGACTGCCTAAGATCCAGCGCAGTGATGCGAAGACCCGCATGGCCATGTTCAAAAAGAGTCTGCGCATCACGACCACAGGGGTCACGCCGGAACTGGAACGTGAGAGAGTCAAACAGGTCAGAGGTCATATCAGCTTCAGACTGAAGGATTAAAGGAATAGTTCGCCCCGAAATGAAAAAATAGCTAAATATGTACTCAACCCTCAGACCGTCAAAGATGTAGATGAGTTTGTTTCTACATCTGAAAAGATTTGGAGAAATTTTGCATTACTTCACTTGCTCAATGGTGGATCCTCTGCAGTGAATGGGTGCCGTCAGAATGAGAGATTAAACCGCTGATAAAAACAGCACAATTATCCGTACCAATCCAGTCCATCGATTAACATCTAGTGAAGTAAAAAGCTGTATATTTGTAAGAAACAAATAGCATATTTGTGTGTCCAATGAACAGTTTGCAGCACAGGAAGAGCAGAGACAAAATAACGAGCGTCTCCATCAACAACAGAAACATCGGAATCAGATGAGAGATCTGCAGACGCAGTGTGACGCCAACGTCAGAGAACTACAGCAGCTGCAGGTACACGCTTGGATTTCTGCAAGCGCATTGTTTATATAAATCGGTTAACTCATCATAAAAAGAAAAGTAATAGTGTCTCGTGTGTTTTGCAGAATGAGAAGTGCCATCTTTTGATCGAGCTTGAGACTCAGAAGCTGAAGGAGCTGGATGAGGAGCACAACGCAGAGCTCAAGGACTGGAGAGACAAACTCAAACCCCGCAAGAAGGTACTTGCTGTCAGTGTTACGTGCACATTTAATATGCAACATTTCAATCATGTTAAAAAGGTTTCATTGGTAAATGCACTAAGACTGTGAAACCTCTGTGTGCAGGCCCTTGAGGAAGAGTTCGTCCGTAAGCTAAAGGAACAGGAAATGTTCTTCAAAATGAGCGGGGAGTCTGCATGCCTTAACCCCTCCACCCAGAGCCGGATCTCAAAGTTCTACCCCGTCCCGAGCGTCCAGTCCACCGGGTTTTAACACACACGTTCACGCTAAACTGCATTGTGACTGAACTTCTGCTGCCTTGTTCCCTCTGATCAGTCAGTCAGAAGGAAGGAGGGACTTCATTGATCCAGATATCCACAGAGAAGTTTTTTGCTTTTTGTTTTTATTTTGTTATTTTAAAGGAGGATTTTTAGTGTGGTTTCCCTAAACATGTCTGCAATAGTTTAAGAAAGATGATGTGATTCTGTATGCCACTTAATTGATAATTTCTTTCCATTTTTAAAACCTTTATTTTGATTTTTTCTACCTTGATTTTTACCTTTAACCCCACCCTCCAGACCAATCAGTGGTCTCAGTGTCTTAATGATGTGGTTTTCTGTGGTATTTTTATACCAAGGGAATCATTTAAATCTCAAAATCAATCTGAATCAGTTGTGGTGTTGTTGATTATGATCGTTTTTTTTTTTTTTTTTTTTTTGTCTGAATGGTAATCAAATGTTCTTAAATTTGATTTTAAAGTTTAAAGGCACATTATTTAGAGGTAAATAAGGACATTTCTTGGTTATTTTCTGTATGAATTACAGGATTTAAATATATTTGACTCTGTTATCTCACTTTTATTGAGCTTTGTTTATCATTAAATGGATCTATAGCATTTATAGTAGCAGCGATATTGCTTTCTTTGAGGTGTTTTTAGCATAGCATCCACACTGTATGGAAATATCCTGACGTCACTGTGGTTTAAAGTGCATTTGCGCTTGCACTGCTATGCAATGTGAACATGTAGCCTAAGTAAATCATCTCAACCTACAATTATTTCTGTGAACTTTAAAGCAAGAGGAGCCCAATCTCTTCATAATGTCCATTCTCCAAAAAATGGCAAATGGTTTTAGTTTCAGACATCTCTTCAATGCATTAGTGTACTTTTCTGTAAAATTGTATGGTGGATGATGTGTCCTATGAACCGACACAACTTTAATCAGTCAGGTATTGTGTATTGTAGCAACATTTTTATTTCCTTTCATCCCAACTTTCAACATTCAGTTCTATATGGGTTTACTGCATTTACATTTGTGCCGTAATCTGTAAAAACTGAACAAAACATTTAAAATCTGTGGAAAAAAAGACAAGTGTCAAAACAAGAAATTCTTGTCATTTACAGTAAGATGTCCATCTTGTACAGCACATTTGACTGAACAGAGAGTGCCATGCACCTTCTGATAAAGGAATTCCTGCAGGTAGTCGAATGTACATCATGATGCCCGTTTGCTTTTTCATATAATTTTTTTTGATTGTTTTTTGTTTTTGTTTGCTTTTTAAGCATTTCCACCGATGAGGTAAAGTAAGCTACATAACAGTTGTATGTACTGTGTTTGTGTCAAAGTTCAAATCATTATGATTTTAGGAAGCTGCTGTGATTAAAACATTTGTTGTGAATAGTTCAGTTGCCTGGGTCTCTATATCGAAGTGTCTTTCTGCATTGGAACTGTTTTTATACAGTCTATAGTATGGAGATTACTGTAGGTCTGTCTGTAAGTCAGCTTTAAAATAAAATATTCTACATTTTATCGTCAAACCACTTTTAAGACTAATGAAAGCATTTTAACACAGCAAATGATAAAAAGCGCATTTTAGAGCACATCCCCAGATTATATGTTAAATCCCATTCTGCAGTCATGCAAGAAAACCAGACTTTCAAGATGAGGAAAAAATAAATTTGCAAAAAAAAAAAAAAATATTTTAAAAACTGGCATCATAAAGGTGAATTTGATAATGTAATGCTTGTTAATTCAATGTGAATATATTTAGCTTTTGGTAATAAATTGATCCAACGAAGTCCCAAAATATATTTTTTTTGTTGTTGTTTGTTTTGAAAAGAATACATATTTACAACTAATTTTTAAAGCCTTAGCTGCCTAAGGCACACTAGCTAAATGCACTCTCTTCTAAATGACTGTGCTCCTTCGACGACGACGAGTGATATATGAAGCCTCACCTGTGGGGAAGAAAAGGTTTATGAAAAAAGAATGATGTTATGATTATCCATGCGTTTAGTAAACTGATCAAATACCCTTCTCTCCCTTCGATCCTTTCATTCCTGGGGCGCCTGGGGCGCCTGGTACACCTAGATTGTAGAAAAGTAAAATTACAAACTGAAACGTGAAACAAGGTTGAAGAGATCTCTAGCTGTGCTTTTGCTGATGTTGATGCTCTTGGACAAAAAATACATTGAAATTCAGATTGTATGTAAATCAACGAGATCTTTATAACAGTTTGACAGACTATTTAAATACTACACTTAAAATTCATATAAATATCAGTCACTCTCTATGTCCTCTTATTGTCTATTTAAATGCTTAAAATAAATGCTTAATTTAAATGCAGTTTTTCAAACTGCAGTTCTATCAAAACATGTAATTGATGATTGACAGATTAAAAATAAACTTTTCTAAAAGACAAATGTATCATATTTAATACATTATAACATGTATAAGATATATATGGATAATGACATAAACCTAAGTTGCTTCAGTCCAGCAAGTGTTCATCTTGAAATATTATTGACATTTTAAAAGTTATTCTTGTGTGTACTTAAAATTCAGACAAAAAGACACTTTTAGTAAAATAATAGTAGCTACCTTTTACTTGCAAAAATATAAAATAAATAAAAACGTACAAATGATCAATCAGATGACAAGTTGAAAGGATAATGTTGATCATTTAGAGGCCTTGGGAATTTGCTTATCAACACGATGCAGTAGGCTTTATAGTGTTAATCCCATTTAAGGTTTATTGACTGCAGCTGTAATGCTCTCAGTTGCCACAGAAAATACATTTCTAGAGTTGAAACTTAGCAGGCAAAGGGGCTAAAGGTTTAAAAGCAGAAATATGGAGTTTAGGTTTTTTTTGTTAAAATAAAATTTTTTTATAATCTGATAAATAGGTCTAAATGATCTTTTTGGGTATAAATTATTTTCAATAAAAGAAACTTCAGTAATGCATGAATATAAGTGATTTTTTTTAATGGATTTTTACGTTATTTGTATGCATTTGTCTCATTGTAAACAGGACTGTTAAATCATGTCATGTCACTTCCTACTATCTTCACACAGATACTACATTTAACTAGCTTTACTTGCTTTGCTGACCTTGACATGAACATCATATGGGTGTGTGAAATATAGAAGATGTACCTTTTGGTCCTGGGAATCCAGGAGCTCCTTCATCCCCTTTCTGCCCTGGTATACCTTGCGGTCCAATCATACGGTGGTCTATAGAAACAGTCAATTTTAATTAATATAAATAGTCAATATATACGATTTTCAAAACAAATTTTGAACAAGTTCCATCTCGCCTCTGATGTAGTCTATGATTGCAGTCATGTTAGAGTAAGGAAGTTCTGGACTGGTTCCTGGAGGTCCAGAGGGTCCAGGGGGTCCAACGGGTCCAGGGCGTCCAGGGAATCCAGGGTTTCCATTGGTTCCTTTTTGACCTGGTACACCTGGTGGACCTGCAATCCCTCTCAAACCATCTCGACCTTGTAACAGGCCACGCGCTGAGGAAAAGGCAAACATTCTACTCATAACTTGTATTTTTTTCAAGGCTATTTATAAGACATGTAGCATAACTTACACATTATGTAATCTGAAACCTTTTTAGCGATGACTGCATAATCCAAATTCTCATCAGAGCTCGGGTGGCCTGCAAACATCAAGTAACATTTATTTATACAGCGCTTTATGCAATACCGGTCATTTTAAAGCAGCTTTGCCATATTACGCAGGAAAAACACCAAATCAATCATGTAATCGTCGTCAAATATGAGACTAATTCAAATAATACCTTTAAAGCTGCTCTAAAAATACTATAATAGTGTCATTATTCAGCTCAAATCCATGTTGATTCAGTTCAGTTCAATAACGATGTACAGTTAATTCATTACAAAACAAGTCCATTCAGTGATAAGTGGATTTACAGGAAACAATAGTGTTGTTATCCGGGGACGCCAGTTCTGTATTGATTCAGTTCAGTTCAATAACAGTGCTGATGTGGCAAAATTCATCAGTTACTAAATTAATTTGATTCATCTGTAAAACAGCTCTACAGGAGACTATATTGTCATTCAGCTCAACTGAATTAAAGTTTTGTTCTCATCTGAAAAACATGCCACCAATGAACTGCTGAAGAGAGACTTAAGATGAAATGTGTTTAACAAAAGCCTCTTCTTACTCTTGATATATTCCTGACGCTCTGCACGGATTTGTGGCTGGTTTTCATTAACAGCATAAGACACTATTCCTCCTGGTGGTCCTTGAGGTCCTGGGGGACCGGGAGGTCCTGGCAGACCTGTGAAACCAGCATCTAAAACAACACAGATCATCCTTTTACTACAAGCTGTTGTCTCCAGATATTGAGATTTGCCGTTTTTTTTTAAATGTGCAATTCTTGTTATTGGCAAACTGAAAATGATCAAAAGCTTAATTTACATATATTCCTCAAGCACATATCAGCATATAAGAATGAGTTTTTCATCACAAGAATAAATTACATTTTAAAATATCTAAAACAGTTCATTTAAATTATATTAAACAAATACCAAATAACTCACAGTCTTGTTGAGCATAAGAGACTTATTTCAAGTCATTTGACCCAGATCCTACCATTCAACAGACCCAGCACTCGTCCAGCAACTTCCTGAGTGTTAAAGCCATATCCACCTGGACCACCTGGGGGTCCTGGGGGCCCTGGAGGACCAATCAGGTACTGCCTCACCTCATCTCCTAAAAATACCCAAAGAAATTGTGGATGCACCAAAATCTTTCATAAACCACATTAGTTGAACCATTTATTTGATCAAATGCCAAACATACACACACATTTCACACTTACTTTGAAGGTATTCAATGACACGGTTAGCTAGCGAATCTTCAGAGCCTGATCCGGGAGATCCTGGTGGTCCAGGTGGGCCTGGAGGTCCAGTCAGGTATTCTCTAATGGGCTCACCTACAGAAGACATTGAATATTACATTCATGGCGCTTATTTACCCATTTATATTGATAACAAGTTAAAGGTGTCTTTTCTAGAGGCACCAAAACTTCTAGAGATGCTTTTCTACTCAACATTTGTAGAAAGTGAAAGTGAAAAAGTGTAAAAAAAAAAAAAAAGAATACAAAAAGAAAAAAGAAAATACTGAAACACATTTGTTGCCCCAACGCTAGGGATAGTGCATATAAAATAAATTTTTGTTCTCATTTACTCAGCCTCATGTCTTTCCAAAACAGTATGACTATAAAAGAAGCTATTTTGATATGGGACCTTTAAAATATCTTCTTTAATGTTTCACTAATGAAAGAAAGACATACATTTTTGGAACAACATGAGGGTGAGGGATATTCATTTTTGGATGAACTATCCCTTTAAGTGGTTCCAGTATTTAAGGGAAGTGCTTGGTTGCATAAAAGTTCTTCATGTCCTCTTAAACGTACTTCTAAGGTAGTCTGAAATCTGTTGAACAACATCTGGTGAGCCTCCACCCGATGAACCGGGTGCTCCGGGAGGCCCTGGGGGTCCAGGTGGACCTGGAGGTCCCGGAGCGCTTCTGGAACCTCCACCTTATAAAAACAATCACATTAAACTCTCTCTGTCACTACAGAAATGGTTTATGGTTTATGTCGTTGCAGATGTTGGATCAATAGACTGGTTTGCCTACCGTAGGAGTATCCTGGGATGCCAGGGGCCCCGGGGACTCCAGCATCACCTTTGTTTAAATAATAATTAAAATGTAATTAAGGTGTAATTAAAATGTTGGTAAACAGATGAAATTGTAAGTGTTGTGCTGCAACCCGATGATGAATTTTACATGGTGATATGTGTAAAACTATGTAAAACACTGATATAGTTTGTTCCAATATACCTTTTGGACCTTCTGGCCCCATGGGACCCACTGGCCCTTGAGGTCCCAGTGGTCCTGGTGGACCCTCAGGACCTTGTTCTCCACGTGGTCCTGGTATCCCTGGCTGTCCTGGAATACCTGGATTCAGGGTAAAATAATTTAAACTTTCCAGCCAGCAATTGTAAAAAAATAAAGCTTTATTTTTATTATTATTATTATTATTATACAATGTATCACTTACCGATTCCAGGGTCTCCAGGTAATCCAGGCTGGCCTTGAATAGAGAAAGATCAAAGAGAAGATTAGATGTAATCCAAAAATGTCAGAATGATTATTATATACAACTGTATATGTGTGATTGAATGTTACACACCAGGGAAACCTTGAGGACCAATATCACCTGAACAGAAGACATTAAACATTAGAATTCACAGGGTACAGGGTCTCAAGAAAATATATATATATATAATGTGTATTGGATCTACCTTGTGATCCCTTTGGTCCAATAGGTCCAGGAGGCCCGGGTGGTCCCGCAAAGAAGGTTTCTGATTGATCACAAAAGCCATGATCAGATCACTTTTATACCATAATTTAACATCAATGTCTCAAGCGCTAATACAATAAATTAAACCGCACCTGAATTAGGTACAAAGCTTCCTGGTTCACCTTTTTCACCAGGAGGACCAGGTTGACCAATCCCTGTGGAAAAAAGACATTAGAATTTAATACGGTAACAATACAGAAATGCCGCCTGGAGATTATGAAGTTAAATGAATCTAAATTCAGGAACTATGTACCTGGTTTTCCATCCTTGCCCGACGGTCCAGGTGGTCCTGGCAGACCAGGTGGGCCAGGAGGACCAGGTTCAGAAGTAGCTTTCTCTGCTCAGTTTAGATGAAGAGTGAATCAATGATATAAATGCATTTATAATATACATTTTAAACAGTGAACACACTCACTCCCTGCGCTCTCAGAGACTCCGGGCTTCCCATCTTCTCCTTTGTCTCCTCTATCTCCCTTTGAACCTGTAGGGATTCAGATGTCAGGGAACTAAAACCTTCTGATTTCAGTCTTTTTGTTTTATAGAAAAATATACATATATCTCACCAGGTGGACCAGGAAGACCAGCAGGACCGATAGGACCTAAGGTTAAAAAAAATAATGTCAGCAATATTAGCAAAGGCATATAGTGCTGTTTATCTGATTCTTTTCAACTTCATGACACCTGATAGTCCAGGTGGTCCAGCAGGACCCGGAGCTCCAGGAGGTCCAGGGGGTCCAGGTACACCCACTGTGTTAGTATTAGAGCCTAGTGACCAGAAATAAGATGATGAATGATGTCACCATCAAATGAGCCAGATTAAAATTATTATTATTATTATTATTACTAACTAATTATCTTTTGTGTTCCCTCACCTGCAGAAATGACTCTTCCGGGCTCACCGGGCTCACCTACAGAGACAACATCATGTACGTGGGAAGACAAAGTGTATTTCTGTATATACACCATACCACTTCTAACTAACACAAACTTCAGTCATGATGTATAAGGTATTGGGTAGAAGTGAATAAATAAATGAATGAATTAATTATACCTTTAGCTCCTGGCTGGCCCGGAATACCTGGCAAACCTAGAGTTGGGAAATAAATGGTTGAAAAAAATAAAAAAATAAAATAAAATAACATTTATATGATGAAGGTTAACCAAAACAATAACTGTTTTGTATGCAACTGAGAACAAGTCAAACCAAACCTGGTGGTCCTTGGAGTCCTGGTGCACCTGTGCAGAAAAAACTTTCTTTACATGGTTTGCATTATTAACAATTATGTTTAAAAAAAGCATTAAAGAAAACTTTTTATTCATGGTTTGAACTTTCTTTTCATTTATACCTGGTATTCCTGCGTCTCCAGGAGGCCCTGAGGGTCCCCGAGCTCCAGGCAAACCAATCGGACCTTGATCGCCTTGAAATTAAATGAAAAAGAAATTTAAAGAATGCATGCATGAAAAAAAAAGACACAAACTAATATTTTCCCAACACTTCATCTTAAAATTACCTCGAATTCCTTTAACACCATCTGGCCCAGGAGCACCTGTGAAAAATGAAATATGATATGATATGATATGATATGATATGATATGATATGATATGATATGATATGACATGATATGATATGATATGATATGATACAGCACATACAGTTCTTTTCAATCCAAAAGTTTGGTGTTAGTAAGACTTTTTTAATGCTCTTGAATGGTCCTTTATGTTTACCAAGGCTGCATTTATTTGATAAAAAATACAGTAACAATAGTGATATTGCAAAATATTATTAGAATTTAAAATAACTGTTTACTATTTTAATAAAAATTGTCATTTATTTCTGTGATGCAAAGCTGAATTTACAGCATCATTACTCCAGTCTTCAGTGTCACATGGTCCTTCAGAAATCAGTCTAATATCTGATTAGCTGCTCTTATTATAAATGTTGTATAAAGGTTTTGCATGTTGCAGGCTTTCTATCACTCAAGTTTCTCTTTCTGTGATGAAACCTACCTGCTGATCCTTTAAGACCTTTCTCACCAGGAGGCCCGGCTGGTCCGACCTGACCTGGCTCACCTGGCAAACAATAAGATATTTTGCAGTGGTGAAGAAAAAGCCTCAGTGATTCATACACCAATGCTGATCAATTTATATATCTAGCTGTAAGTAAGATAACTCACCAGTGGAACCACGTGGACCTCTCTCTCCTTGATCGCCTAATTTAGTAATAAAAATAGTAATCATAATCATCAACAGAAGTACATGAAAAACAGCATTACTGCAATACCCTATATATCTCTGGCTTCTACTGACCTTTGACCCCAGGTGGCCCTGCGGGTCCTTTATCTCCTAAACATATTTAAAAAATGATCAAAACAAATAGTACACATTAAAATTCTTAAATGGGAAAATGTTAAGAAAAGATATATTTACCCTTGGGTCCAGGTTCACCAGAGTCTCCACGGAAGCCTTGGGGTCCAGGAGCTCCTGAAAGACCTGGTACGCCTTGTGCACCTGCATCCCCTACAGCGACAAAACACAATTTTTTCCCCCAAAATATAGATCCATCTTTACTAGCAGCTTCAGAATAAATATATCTGTAAGTATCTGTTTGCCACCAGAATGGTTTCTAATATACTGTACTGATATTTCTCTGCTTGTTTCTCTCTTGGTCTTACCTTTGGGACCCACAGGGCCTGGTGGTCCTGTTAGCCCTGGTGCACCAACATCGCCAGAAGAACCTGGGGAGCAGTCGCAGAGCAATTAACAAGTCGCTTTTTCATCTTGTTGTGAAGGGACTGTGCATATGTTTATATTACAGTCAATGTATTACATGTTAAAATAACAGTAGCAATAATTATGCCAATGGTATCACCTTTCTCTCCTTTCTCTCCAATTCCTGGGGGTCCTGGTTCTCCTCTGTGGCCCACTGGCCCCTCTCGACCCCTCGGCCCAGGTAAACCATCGTTTCCTGATTCACCTGTGAATAATACACACAAGCAGATGTTTCAGGTCTGAATCAATCATCTTTGTCCCATGTGAGCATCACTTCAATTGACTGGTAGAAGTTAGTCCTGGCTCAGCGTCTCTGCATCACACCTGCACTTCCTTTGGGTCCTCGAGGACCTTCCTGTCCAGGATGACCAATGATTCCAGGAGGACCTGGAAAGATGCCATTCATTCATTCAGTTTATTAACTTAGGCTTTTCTTATAAGCGCTTTTCAAATCAGTATTTCTTTATTCATATATTTAGGAATGTTTCAGTTGGTACAGTATACAGTCATTGCAATGTATTGTAATGTTATGTTTGTGATAATAATTTTTTTTAAAAAGTACCTGAAATCCCAGGAAACCCTGTATCACCTGTAAAAAAAAAAATTTTATATTATTGAAACATTTCCATAATGTTTAATAATATATCTGATGTATTTGTAAAATATTATTGCCATACATTTGAGATATTATATGACATTAATGTGATATATTTGTGATATAACTGATACAGTACATTTGTGATATTGCTGTGATATTGAGGTATTTGTGATGTGCCATTATTGTAATATATTTGTGCCACATTTCTGATATTATGATACTGTTGTGATAATGTATGACATTATTGTAACAGATTTGATATAATTGTGATAGATTTGTGCTATAATTATGTGACACTGTTGTGATAATGTGTGACATTACAATATATTTGTGATATAACTGTGATACATGTGTAATTTTGTGATACATAAGGGATATATCCAATACACTTGTGATCTTGCTGCGATATTGTCATATATTAGATATTATTTGATGCTGTTGTGCTGTGACAGTATTGTGATACATTTGTGATATTATGTTGTGATGTGTGACATTGTGAGATAATTGTAAAACAGTTGTGATAGTATATTTGTGATATACTGTAATTCTGATACAGTGGTGACATAACTAATACATTTTTCAATATTGCTGTGATATTATCATATATTTGTGATATTATGTTATGTTGTAATGTGATATTGTGATATATTTGTAATATGTGGCACTGTTGCGATAATGTGTGATGTTTGTGATATAAATATAAATATTAATATAAATATAAATGTAATACATCTGTGATTTATGTGTGATATATTTGTGATCCATTTGTGATATTGTAATATATTTGTGATATTATGTGACACTATTCTCGTAATGTGTGACACTGTGATGTTTGTAATATAATTGTAATACACATGTGATATTATGATATATTTGTGATATAATTGAAACATTTGTAATATTGTAATATTTCGGTGATATTATGTGATGGTGTTGCAATATAATGCATGTCTATATGTGAATTGTACAAATTTTTGTGTGACATTTTTATGAATACCTTTCACTCCAGGAGGTCCTTGGTCTCCTAGAATGACATTTCAGATGTATGTATAAGTAAAAATGCACTCTGTATTTCTCCAGACTTATCTGTTGAATCTAAAGGTTACCTTTAGGCCCAGGTTCTCCTCTCTCACCCTTAAGTGAAGTTGCCAGTGAAGCTATAATGAAATAATGTTTTTATAAATGTTTAGGTAACTGACTGGGTAATGCTATCACATGTTTAACATGAATAAATGGTAAAAACCTCTAATGGTGTCCGACTGAAGTTCAGATCTGAGGATCTGTTGGATGGTCCTCTCCAGAACCACAGGGTCTTGTGCAGCAGCTGCTGAACCCAGGTTTATAGTGTTATCGGCACGGACACCAGAGACGCGCTCAGCGTATGAAGACTCCAGTGGATCGATGATGTTCACAGCTGAGGAGGCGGACAAACGACTAGTTCGAGCAGAGACTGCTCTTTCTCCGCCATCAATAGCGTCCACACGAGCCTTCAGCTTCCGGAACTCCTCACCTAGACAGAGAAATATTCATTATGAAGGAAACTGTCAAAGTACAAGGCATATCAGTTACCGTATTTTCGGACTATAAGTCGCACCTGAGTATAAGTCGCATCAATCCAAAAATACGTCATGATGAGGAAAAAAACATATATAAGTCGCACTGGACTATAAGTCGCATTTATTTTGAACCAAGAACCAAGAGAAAACATTACCGTCTACAGCCACGAGAGGGCGCTATATGCTGCTTAGTGTAGACTACAAGAGCAGTGAGCAGCACAGAGCGCCCTCTGCCGGCTGTAGATGGTAAGGTTTTCTCTTGGTTCATTTCTCTTGGTTCATGTCCAATTAATTTTGATAAATAAGTCGCACCTTACTATAAGTCGCAGGACCAGCCAAACTATGAAAAAAAGTGCGACTTATAGTCCGGAAAATACGGTAGTCTCAAATAACATTTTGAGATATAATGTACCCAGTGCGATGAGACCACAGAGAAGTCCCAGGAGAAGGAGAAGACCTAAGATCAACGCCAGAAGCCACTTCCACCACGAGCAGCAGGAACAGAATCCTAGGCCTGCCTCGTCAGACTCATCTTTACGGATCTCTGTTGGGACATTAGAATATGAGACTATGAATAAAACCAGATCCAACAGGCCATCATTACCAAATGCGCTTATGTTTATGTTTATTTGCAAGCTTGGGGCAATTTAAAGTTTTTTTAATTTTATTTTGCATTTCTATAAGTCATTTACCTGCATAGGTTGCCTTGTCTTTTGTTGAGGCTCTGGAAGCTGAAAACACATAAATGATGGTTTTATTGGATGTAATTTCAGGGAGGATTTTATTATTAATTAAACAATCTACAATAAGTGACTTTATGTGAATGCACCAGTCATTGTGGATTCTGTAATGCTGGAGATCATCTTCTTCTCCCTCTTAAGCGAATCTTCAGAATCTGTAACATAAAAAAAACTTTCTGTCACAAATACATTTCAACAAAATTTTTATTAATTTAATTAAAAAGTAATATGTAAAATAATCATACCATACACTAATAATGAACTTATTTTGAATTTATCATTCAAATTCAAAAGTTTGGGGTAGGTAAGATTGTGTGTGTTTGAATGAAAAAACTAATAAAAAATACACTAATATTATTATTACAATTTAAAATAAGTCTTCAGTGTCACATGGCACATTGTTGTCTGATTTTCAATGTTACAATATAAATGTCTTTACTGTAACTTTTAATGAATTTAATGTGTTCTTGCTCAAGAAAGGTATTTATTTCTTTTAAAAAAACATTTTCGAATGTCTGGACAATAGATTATACAGTATTTAACTATTTTACCCAGTTCAACTGGATTTTTTTTTTTTTTTTTATTAAATTACTGTTTGAACTGTATATTAAGCTACAAAAAAGTCTCTGCTGTCTACCTGCTCCAGCACTGGTGGTGGAAGTGACGAACTGTTTGCCAGTGTTTTTGGACATGATCAGTCTCTCACTCTCTTTCTTAGCTGCAACATTTTCTTTTCCAATCGCAATAAACTTGCCATCTTTCACAAACACATCATCAGCGGTGATAGGGCTGCTGGGAACAGCTGTGAATGTTACATGAAAAAGAAAGATTTTTCATTTGCTAATTATTATAACTAGATTATTATTATTATTATTATTATTATCATAACTAGTATTTTTACTAGTAACAGTGGTGGCAAATCCAGCGCTGCCAACATTCTTCTGTGCCCCATACACTGGAAGTACAAACGGACATCGTAAATCTCTTACTATAGTTATTTCCATGCACTGCATCACTGTACTAAAGTCATTATTCAGAGACAGGGTTAAGTTACCTTGGCCAGTACTGATTCCATTAACCATGAGAGCACCACCAGATGTTGACAGATTATTATGCGTCCCATATCCTAAGAGGAACAGAAACACAGAGGGCAGCCATCAGAATAACATGTTCTGTTGACGTTCTCTCAATGTTATCAACAAACATGATCCTAGTACTGTTAACACAGCATTCAGTATTTTGGTCAAGAACTTATTAATTTGTGCAGTGTGTTTTGGTGCATCATTGTAATGGTCAGTGGCATTGTGAATGCAATGAGCTGCACTACCGAGGGCAGATGAGCTGAGGGTCCGATTATTCTGCATGCCACCTATGATGAAACAGCACATGATCAGTCACTTTTTTATTTGTATCTTCAACTTTAACACACGGAAATGCATGCATGCAGACACAACCACGTTGTCTCTGTGTAACCTGTGGGAGATGATGGTTGTTGCAGAGTGGTGTAACTGAGATTGTTTGGGTTGGTGTAATATCCGCTGAATCCTGTATCCAGGACTGTACCGTCATAACCTGTAAGACATGAATTAGTGCTTAAGGAATGGCTGTGCTGGGTGAATCACAGGCATATCTGAGCTTGTGAGTGTGTAGTACCTGACTGGCTCTCATGACGGG
The DNA here is from genome assembly GCF_003368295.1 of Carassius auratus. Lineage (NCBI taxonomy): Eukaryota > Metazoa > Chordata > Actinopteri > Cypriniformes > Cyprinidae > Carassius > Carassius auratus. The sequence continues at coordinate 6,166,964 of NC_039243.1, forward strand.
TGTCCACACTGGCTTTTTTCGGGATAGGTAGAGTGTTGGTGGGAGAGCGAGGTGGACTAATGCTCCCAGAGCGACTTCCCTTCAGTAATCTCTTCACATCATCCAGCTCTGTCCCTAAATATAGGACACTACCGATCATTTTCTGAAACTCAAGGCCACACTAACTAATATCTTACAAAAACAACATATATAAAATACATCCTATATGCAACATATATGCGAAAATAATCAATACATCATTTAAAAGATTAAATAACGAAAAAACTGTATTTTTTTATATTATATTATGCAATTATTAAGCCAATTAGTAAATTAACACAATAGTTTTAACTGAACGTGAATAACACTGACATCTAGTGGAGGGAGAGGCACTCTGCAATCTGGCTCTGATCTCACTCTCTGAAAAGAAAAAGAAAACATTAAAATTTAAAATGAGACTTAAAGATTACATAAATTAAAAGAGCCATTAAATAGTTTTGTAAATATAAAATACCTCGTGTGTGCGTGCGTCCTCTAGTGGCAGCACTTGTCGAAACTGCCGGGGGGAGAAAATGTATCACGAATTAAATAATACTAATAACAAGAAGAACAAGAACAAGATTCATATTTTAAAAGTATAAGTCGGTGCTTATTTTTGCCCGGCTCAAGTACACTTTCACGTACATAAATCAACAAAAGTCCGCTATCATTTTTGTTTTGCTAGATCATTGTAAAGACATAAATACTGTATTAATGTATTACTTCGTCATATATTTGCATGTATTGACAACGTATTTTGCAAACATTTTATGTCCAATCAAATGCTCCAGAGAACGAGCATGTCCCGCCCATAATACAAGCAGCCAGCAAATCACGGTTCACGGGTGTGACGTAGGTAAAGACTATTGGCTATATATTTTTAAAAGGGGCGGAACCAGTTAAACAGTGCTGATTTATGATAAATTAACTTTCTTTTACTGTCTAAGTAAATTAATGATTTCTACGGAAGCCCGTTTCCGCCATTAAATGAAAAATAAAAAAGACCTCTTTTTGCGTGATATAAATTCGCAATTCTGAGAAGAACATATCAGCCCCGCCCCAGCCACCCCTTCAAAACGGGACTTGTGAGTTTATTTCAAGCAATTCTGATTTTATAACTCGCAATTTCGAGCTTATATCTCCGTAAAAAAAAAAAAAAAAAAAAAAAAAAAAACTCTGTATTTTGAGATATAAAATTGCAATAGCCTTTTTTTAATTATTGTTTATTTATCTCAGTGGGTTCCATGAATTTCTGTCATGGATACTACGAATTGCAAGTAAGTTTTCCCCCCTCAAATTTCCCAAAACAAAATACTAAATGGACATACCATATTCTTTCTTTACGTATTCAGGGGAAGAATTCCCACTGGAGCTCCCTGGGTAAATATAAAGTACATACATAGTGTTTAATCTGATTAACAATGCATATTATTAAATAATATCAACATTTACACACACACACAGTGTGAAATTCCTTTCATCTGAAACCAATATATCCTTCAGAGTCATACTGTCTGATTTACCCTCATATCCTCCGGTGTGAATGTTCAGACCGGTCTTCCTCTCTGCAGGAACTTTGCTGTAACTCAAACCTTTCCTTGTTCCACCAGGCGACGAGGAGCTGAACTTGGTCACAGTCATGGAGCTGGAAGTACCTGCGGCAGACATGACTGCAGAGGAGCCAGTGCCACCTCCTCCACCTCTGGATATGTTCATACTGCCTCCGGAAACACTAACAAAACCGCCTGAGGATCCAGACACTAACTCAGAGGAGGAGATGGACCCGTATCCAGAGGAAAGATCTCCACCGGTTGCTGAGGAACCACCTACTGTCGTGATGGAGGTACAGACACTGCTAGAGCCTTTAACTGCAGAGCTAGAACTTTTAACTGTAGAGCTACTAATGGGTCCGGTTACACTGATTTCACGAGATATTTCATCAAATCCACTAATCACAGATCCTGCTCCTGAACTGCTGCTGCCTGAACTTCCAGACGAGGAGGCTGGAGAAAAGAGAGAATTACTGATCAACTTCAGTAAGTGGGCAATACATCTCTCTACTATGGATATTCCAGTATATATGTTGCACAGGCTGACCACCAGCTTTGTGAATTGATAATTTTGTGAATTAATAATAATATTTTTTCTGTGTCAGTCTCAGTTACTGGTTAAAGCTGCATGATTCCTGGACTCACAGGATATGACATAACTTCTGAAAGCGCCTCCTTCAGCGCTGCTCTGGGTGAAGATCTTCTTCTCCACCAGAACAGCTCCACCTGAAGCTCCTCCAGAGCCTGAGCTGTTCACACTGGAGGTCAGTACCTGCTGGCTGCTCGAGGAGCTGCTGTGTCCCTCTGGTGGTGAGACACCAAATAACATTCAGTAGGGAAGGAGATCTCACAGTCGTCCAGTTGCGTTAATTTCAATTTAGAGAACAGCACAATTAATCGTTTTTAATGCAACTATGTAGTTATTTCAGAAATGTTATTTAAACCTACTTGGAGGTAGAGATGTCAGTCTTGTGGTTGTTACAGTTTCTGTGTGTTTTTGGGTTTCTGTAACTTTTAATATAATTAAATTAAGCACAATTTACAGTTTTAATAATGGTCATAAATTACTTAATTAGAAATATAAAGGTGTTATTTTTTCATGCTCACCTTTTCCTGATCCTCCAGATCCCCCTTCTGCTTTCACAATCTTGGTTGTGGTTAGCTTGTCCATTCCATGTTAATTACTGTCAACCAAAGTTAATCTTATTAATAAAATATATATATATATATATATATATATATATATATATATATATATATATATATATATATATATAGAGATATATATATATATAGAGATATATATATATATATATATAGAGATATATATATATATATATAGATATATATTTAGATTTTTTTCATGTATCATCCACTTCATTAATGCTTTCAAAAAATGCATGCAAACAGAAAATGAAAAATGCAGAACTATTATTTCAAAAGCAACTTTTTATTTCAAATGCAGCTCATTGAAGCATATCCATGAAGCACATTTAGTGAAAGAAATGCAGAAAACTGCATCTGAATTTATTTACAAATGTATTAATTTATATTGAAATAAACAAAAGCATATTTATTAAACCACAAAATTAGTCAAAACACGGTCAGAATATTTGCTCAGAAGAAACTGACACTTACCACTTGTTATAATTTACCATCTCATGTCAAATAGTCTGTCCCGTATGACCACACTGATGTTTTTCAGTTCAAGTTCAATCCCAGCACCCCTCATAAAAGGATTTTTCAGCCTGGATTTCAAGCCTTCTTATCACATCTGAAGCCAACAAGTTTAAACCTGAAGCTTTCCTCGAGGCTACAGCTATAATATCCTCACCTGACACTTGATACCATCGTGTATGAGGGATTTGAATTCAAGGATTTCTGAGTTTGCTGTGAATAGTCACCTCTGTGATCAAGTCCTTTAATTTTATAAATACATTAGTAGTCTTGGTGATATCAAATTTACAAAATCAGTTTTCTTATCTTGGAGGTTTGACATCCCATCTTTTCATTAATGAAAATAATGTTTAAAAGTACATTTTTGTACTTTGTTTTTTTATATGTTTCAAAACATTTTGACTGCATACTCAGAGAACGCATAACAATAACAATAATCACCTTTCACCTTTCTTGACCTTTGACACCTCTGCTATTGTCACCTGTTCTAAGCAATGTTTATCAGTGCTAATGCTGTGTAATAGTCATCATCTCACCTGTATTACAGTAATGATGTGTAATTGAGAGACTTTCTCAAGCTATTAGGAGCTCTACACCCTGAAATTAATCTGCTTATGAGTCATTCATGAATGGCAGAGCGTACACAGAGCTAAAGTCATGAGATATTATTACTAAATTAGTACAACAACCACTAAACCAAACTCATGTTTATGTATGTGTATGTGTCTGTGCTTGTTCTGTCGTATGTATGACATCTTTTCTGTCAAGTTTTGATCATAAATTATGCGTCTAAACACAATAAGCTCATGACCGCAAAGGAATACTTACAAGATATTTTCCTTTACAGCTCAGATTCTTTCAGGACGTTAATGATATATATCAAAAGTATCAGCACAAACAGATCAAATCTCAGAAGAGTATTCTGTTTTGGATTATATAATAGATTTGTTTCTTTGACTATTTCAGTTTGAAGCCTGACAATGTGCCAAAAATGTGACCCTTTCATTGCCAGTGGTTTTCATCGACAGGTGAGCAGTTTGGCTGTTCCTAGAACAGCTGAAGCGTTTATCACCAACCTGACAGACTTTTCCAGTCTGTGAACACACAATCTTGAACTTGCACTTGAAAACAGTTTCAGTTTTAATCAGCAGAAAAGTCCCTCAGTAGCAAAACAACACATCTGAATTAAAAAGAGCATGTTAAAACTCACCTTGACTCTTGTTTAGGTGAAATGAGTGTAATCTTCTTCTTGTACCCCTGTTCTTCTGTATAAAGATGAGCTCCAAAAGCTGTTATATTTACGAGCAGGCACGTTCAGATGTGATGAGTAATCCAGGACCCAGCATGCATGCTTTTTACCCCTTTACATGCAATACAGCAGTTTGTCTGACCTCCAGCCACTTACAGGCGAGTTTTGACAAGACGAGGAGGGCTGTCACATCTCAAGACCCCAGAGGCACTTTTATTTGCAAAAACAAGGAACAAAAATCATTATGGCCCGGATAAATTGCCTGGGAGAAAGTTCTTTAAGTGGAATTATGATGACTTGAGGATATATCGCAACCTGTTCTATAGATTATGAAATATAGTCTTGCTTCCATTGTATTCTACAGTTATTACTAAAATGAGATGCATATATTGGCAGGAGTCATGGGAATTATAAATGACAACAGGAAAGTCATGAAGTCCCTTCAAATTCCTCATTGAGCTACAAATGCTTGGCAGTAATGAAGACCATTTGTACTGCTAGAAGGCAAATGGTCAGCACAAACTACAGTAAAGATGTCAAACCCAAAAAACACACAAAAAAATGATGTGGCTAAAATAATTTTGACTGGATGTTGGAAGGTGACAGTTAGATGTTGATGCTTGAGAGGATGTTGAGCATTATTCTAATTGTGCTAGAAAAATAATTACATTTTCATTGATATTTTCATTTTTTAAGGCTCACACACATTAGAAACAGTGATGCCCATCATGATCATCCTTTTAGATATTTTTGGATTTTTCGATAGGTGTAAAGGAATGAAGCCACACACCTCAGTGAGTCACCATGGAGTCATTTTATCAGTCAAATCTTACTCTTGATCATTGACATGTCCTGATGTGCTTGATGGTTTTTGATTTACAAATTGAATTAGTACATTTTAGATTAAAGCATGTTATGTTTATTTTTTTTTCATTATTATGTTTTAACCAAAAGAAAACCACTCACTCTTATGTACTGTACCAAAGAATAAAAATGAATACACTGAGCTTACTCAAGGCATTTTTCTCTTGCTCTCTTTCAGTAAATGAAACTTGTCCGTTTTAATGCCAGTTCATGAGCTTTAGATATCATATAGCCACTGACCCTGCATTTGGAAGTGTTTCTTCTCCTATGAACAGGAATACCTTTTATCAACAGTATAATGAATTATACTAATATATTATCTTTTAAGAATGTATTCTAATTCATGAACCGGTTTTGAGTGTATGGCTGTGTTTTCATGCTAGTGCAGCATAACAGTGTTTGAACATGTCTTAGACGGGTAAAACGTCAGTTTTCCTCAATGCCCAGAGGTCTGCCTAAGCAAATATTGGAAGCTTCAATCAAAAATTAATTAGACTTTTACATTGTGAAAGCAACAGTGCCTTATTAAAGAGGCAAAGAAAACTATTTTTACTTCTTTTTCTCTGCTGTATTTTTTTTTCTTAGTGTTTAAAGGCTACTCAATCTATATTTTTACCAAATCATTATACAGTACTTGATTTACTGTAAAGGAATGACAAGCAATATTTAAAACTGAAGTTCCCCCTAGCCACAGGGTTGTAATTTTCACAGAAACATTCAAGTTAAGGCAAAGTACCATCCTTGACCAGAGGCCTACACAGTTCCACTGAAAAAGAGATGAAATCAGAGATGAACATAAAACTTGAAAGAGTCATCAGACTCACCACACATTCAGCTTTAACATGTTAGGGTCAGCGTGGTGCCATTTCTGTAAGGAACTTGATACTTGAACTTTTCTTGCTACTAGATCTTAAAACTTTTATAATACTTAAAATAACACAATAGAAAAAAAATATTGCAAAAAAATATTAAGAGCAGTATGAGCCCACCAGAAATCAGTTACGTAAGAAAAGCAAATAAGTGAATAAACATAATTAAAAATAATACAGTTATTGACATCTATGGTTCAGTGAAGAACCTGTAACATCCATTACACAAAAAAGTTATTTATTGTTGAAAAAGGTTATTGAAAATGTAAAGTTCTTCATGCTAAGAAAATAAAATGTTTCTTTTAAGAATTGTTCATTGAAAGGTTTTTACGTGAACAAAAAAATGCTTCTTCAAGGACATCATAAGAACCCCTAAAAGAACCTTTTTTTTTAAGTGTGTGAGAAACTGTGAAATACTAAAGCTATATATAGTTGTTTGTAACAGCGACAATTGTAACAGCCAAGAATGCTTTCAATGGCTGCATCTCTAGCCTCTATTTCGCTTCTGGGACTAGCTTTCAGTTGCACAGAACATAATCTTTGCCCGAGCAGGTGATGTTTATTGGAATAATAACACAAGCATGCAGCGTGGAGTCTGGTGCCAATATCATCATTTTGATGCTTGGTCAGCAAAACCACTGCAAGCATCATCAAGTGGTTACACATGGGAAACCACAACTCGATATACCCATACTGTATAGATGGACTTCTTTTCTCATTCTGAACCACTCATGTTTGTTTCCTCATGAGCATGTTGCTTGGATCTAACAGTGTTAAATATAGTCACATCTGTTTTCACCAGCTGGGTGACATCAAATGTTTTTAAAGGCTTGCATGTTAGCATTCCAAAGAGTCTTTTCTAGTGGTTTACAGGGATTTTTTCTTTGTTTTACCTGTTTATTCGAAGAGTTCAGATGCAAAAGTCTCTAAGTTTTCATCTAAAATGAGCATTTTTATCTGGCTCCTATATCTATGTTCAACTATTTCACTTTAATGAAGTTTACACTTAGAAAAGGACCTATACATTGCCATCAAAGTAAAATTCCTGAACCTAAGCACAGGAGCCAGATAAAAGTGATCATTTTAGAAGAAGATTTCAGACGGCATTTAGAGGCTGTTGCATCTGAACTCTGAACATTTATTTGTAATCTATACATATAGTAATAAAAAAATAAAAGAAAAAAGGCTTTTCAAATAAGTCCCATTAGAGTGAAGACCTTATCGTTCCAAACAAGACCACACCTGTTGTGTTATCATTCCTGACATCAGATAGACGCTGAGCAGTCATTGCTGATGAATCAAGGTACACATGGTTCCAGGGGAAGTAAAGGTGGTGGATTGTTTCTACTGGACTTAATACAAGCAGCATGCCAGGTTTTTTTTTCTGCCAAACGCATACAGTATATATAGTATAAAGTTACGTTTGCTTCAATTTGAGAAACTAGAATAATAAACAAATAAAAAAACGATAGAAGAAAATATCTATAATGCACAAATATACCTTCAGTAAACATAAACCATAATTAATTAACCATTAGAAAGTCATTATAAATGATGTCCAGAGCTAAATTTAATGCATGCATGAAGATAAAAAGTCAATTTGGCATTATTATCTAGGAATGCATTCTCCATTATATGGGTCTGGGCTTGATCCACAGGGTTTTCTGCACAGCTAGTAAATACTGCTCAGTGCTCACTCACATAGCCTACAGATGGAGTATTAATCATAGATGACAGACTGACGCATTATTCACTCTTATCATCTTTATAGCTTGTAATTTTTCAGTGACAGGAGACACACAGGTGTTTTCACCTAGATAAATATTGCTCTTGTTATCCCTCTCTCTCTCTTTCTCTCCCTCTCTCAAGCACTGTTATGGCTTCATTATAGCTACTATACAAATATATAATTACGAAAAATAATTAACTGCATGGGAGTAATAAAGACATTCGCTTTCACTTATATATTTTCATATTAGCCTACAAGTGTATCAGAAATGACTTAATTGTTTATTTATTTATTTATTTATTTGGATCTCCATTAGCTTCCACAATGTGGTTGCTAGTCTTCCTGGGGCCCATAAAAGTGCTGAAAGGTATGTACAGTTAAAATGCACAAATATAACATACATAACATGTCCGTGACAATACCCACTAAAAACCAATTTATCTACAAAAGATTTTGGATTGTTTTTAAACAGAGCATTGTGCATATAACAGAGAAGACTTTTAGCCAGCCCAAACAGGTATGCATTTTATCCACACTAGAGCGAAAAGAGCAACCAAGGGCTACTCTTGCGGCTCTGTTCTGAACGATTTGTAATTTTTTCAGATGTCCCTGTTCAGCACTGGACCAAATTACATGGGCAGTACCCCAGATGTGACAGAACTAAAGATTGGACAACTGTTTTCATAACTAATGGTGGAAAATATACTGAACATTTCCTGGGAAAAAGCAATGCCTTTGGCCATTTTAGACACAATGTGGTCAGTCTGATCAGTCCAAGAGAGCTGACTATACAGCTTCACACCCAAGAGTTTAGTCTGACTCACCTGCTCTACCACATATGTATCAATTATTAGATTTAAGTTACCACAGATGTATCAATTATTAGATTTAAGTTGCAAGGCTTGCCAAGCATACATTTCGTACCAAAGACTATACATTTAGTTTTAGATATATTGAGAGCTAATTTATTACTTTTACCCAATTTGTAATGGCATTAAGTTCATTCTGCAAGGTACAACTTATGTCAGTTATTGTAGGTGATGCATAAAACATTGTAGCATCATCTGCATACAGTACAACATCTGCTCTTGAAACAGCATGTGACAAATCATTGACAAACATAGAAAACAACAATGGGCCCAAACAGCTGCCTTGAGGAATACCACATGACAACTGCTTACAATCAGAAAAGCTCATATTCTAAAAGCAACATATATCCTATAATATTACCTACATTTAAAAACGTGTAACAAACATTTTATTAGTAATATTTAAGCTCAAGTAAAAAAAAATAATAATAAAGCACAGTACGATTTTAAAATGATTCATTGTCTCGGATTCGCTATAAACGCGGAAGAATAACCATCAAGACAGTGGATTTTTAGATACTTTCGTTTCGTGTAAAATCGTCAAATAAACAAGAACCTGCCGTCAGTTTCGCTCTCGTTTTCTCTTTATGTGAAACAGGATGCAGAGAGACTCTGATCGTCTCATCCGTTAGCTGGGGTCATGTTGTGTTATTGGGGAGCGCAGATCAGAGAGGGTTTGGGACTGGTGCAGCCGGACAAAGTCAAACATGTTAATTGTGGAATACGGTCCGTGTGTCCGAAAACAGCAGTTCAGGACATGTCAGCTGGACGCAGTTTTGTTGGATTCGTCCGGGATGGGAAGGTCTCGGTCCTGAGATTGCGCAGTGAAGAAGATAATCATGATGGAAAATTAAGTATGACGCACTAAATCATCTATTTCATAACGTTTACAACTTTATATATTAGCGTACTTAACTGAGCTATAGGCTAGGGGTGTAGTCTAATGTTGGACTAATTAATGGAATTAAAGTGTAAATAGCTAAACTAGAAATCAAGTCCATTTTTATGTCTATAGTCTGAACAGAAGTTGAACTGATTAATATGTTTTATTTACTTCAGAGCAACTGCAGCTAAAGAATGACAGAATCAGACTGATCGTCTGTGGAGGAGATGGTGCCGTTCTTCTTTCTGATTCGGGAAAAGTTCTCATCATGGACAAATCTACTGTGTGCAGGTTTGTTTTATGTAGGCATAACAGTATAAATGACCAAATAATAACAATGAGAGATATATATCTGACAGATTTTCTTGTCTCTGCAGGCCTCTCAAAGGTCTGGATAACAGGCAGGTGATTCAGATCGCATGTGGAGACCATCATTCAATGGCACTAACCCACGGTATTAAAAACTATTACATCTAACATCTTGCTTTCATATTTTGACATCTCATGATTGATAATAAACTGACATCTGAGTGTAGATATTCAGTTCTGTTGCTCTTTCAGATGGTCAGGTGTTCGTATGGGGTGATAACTCTCACGGTCAGCTGGGTTTAGAGAAAGATCATCCCGGCTCTCCATCTGCTCAACATGTTAAGAGTCTGAGTGGGGTCCCGCTGGCTCAGATCAGCGCTGGAGGAGACCACAGCTTTGGGTTGTCTCTCTCTGGAGTCGTGTTTGGATGGGGAAAGAACTCTGCTGGACAGCTGGGCCTCGGAGACACTACAGGTCTTATTATTTTAATTTGTAAAAATTAAATATAAATAGTAAGTACATATAAAATTGTGCAATACTGTGTCATAGCTATATCAAAGCATGAAAATTATGCATTTGGAAGTGAAGAATTAAATTCACCATTCTTGTTCATTCACAGACAGACACGTCCCAACGGTGGTAAAGAGTCTCAACCGGAAGAAAACTGTGTCTATCTCATGCGGAGGGGAACATACTGCCACTTTATCAAAGGTAGAGTATCATTTTATTATTATTATTATATTTTTAGATTATAAAATGGTATATATCAAGCTATAGGAAATATGAAATGCATAAAAGACTGTCCATTGTATTGTAAGGCGGCATGATATCTGAAATAGATGCTGATGTCATGTTTGTGTTATTAGGGAGGAACAGTATTCACATTTGGATCAGGAGTTTCTGGTCAGCTTGGGCACAACTCAATCAGAGATGAACATCATCCGCGGGTGGTTGCTGAACTGTGGGGATCTGAAGTGTCACAGGTCACATGTGGGAGGTAAAGACCGTTCATAAGATTAATTAGCAATCAACATTTCAGAGCAATAGTACAGATTTATTTCAAAGTCTCCACATAGTTAATATGTGAGATGTATAGGTTCAGTTCAGTAATTAGGCATTTGATTCCTTCATAAAGACATCACACTCTCGTATCAGTCGCATCGTCAAAGCGGATCTACTCATTTGGATGTGGGATACAAGGGCAGCTGGAAAATGAAGAAATGATCAAGAAGTCTGTGTCTTTCTCTGTCTTTCTTCCAACTGGTAATTAAACCATCTTTAGGCAATAGGATATTTTGAAATTAATATTTTTTAATTCATGGTGCTCAGTGCTAAATATTTGGACTGAACTAAATATTTGTTGCACACAGAATATAATCATGAATATGTGATTGCAAAACTCATTGCTGGGAAGAACCATTCCTTTGCCTTATTTGTCAAAGTAAGACACACAGTTTTCATTCACAAACATTTTCAACTATTAGTGCACAGAGCACTTATTTTTTATATTTTTTTAGGAACTCGGGAAAGACTTAGAACCACCCAAATCCAATCCAATCAGAGGGATTTTGACATTAAATGACAGAATGATTGATTGCTGGTTGTCCCAAAGTGATACATGTTCATGGAAAGCCATAAAGAGGTGAGTGTTTGACTTAGTTTTGTACACAATGCTTTCAGTAACATTATTTTTCAGGCTGATGTTGAGAAACCTTAGTTTTTCTAAATGTCCCTGCCACTTATGAAATTGTCTTTTTTAAATGTCTTTTTAAAAATATTAAGCAAACCATGAAATTGGTTTTTCACTTACAGGGAAATAAACACAGTATTTTCCTCTACTGCCTCTCTGAATGGAAGTTTTCTCAAATTGAGGTAGCTCAAAATTAGTTTTGTAATCTACTAATCTCTTCTTTCTTTGCTTAAACAACCAGTGATCTATAATAGAATATATCTTTATATTATATATTGTTATATAGATCACTTGTTCCATCACAGATTTTAATGTTAATGTCTGATTTTGTAGCCGTGATGACCATTATCAGACTTCTGAGGATCATTGTGGTTTGGATTTTCATCTGGTTAAAACATCCTTTGCAAAGTTATCAGAGAATACAAGCTTAATATCAGAGGTAATTGTAACTCCAACATTTATGAAAAATGTTCATTATATTGTAAACATTATGTAATCATCAAGATTCAGTTTTTGTTTGTATGTTTGTTTGTTTGTTTTTGTACCTCAGGTAGTGAAGGTGGTTCAACAGAGACTTCTGCCGTCTCTGAATCCAAATCCAACTGGTGTGGAAGCTCTGAGAGTTTATCTTCTCCTCCCTGAACTCATCAGGCGATTTCAGGAACAACAAAGAACTGAACTCACTGAAGCTCTGGCTTCCAAAATCCTTCAGCTGGATCCTGATGCTCGTGCGGTGTTAGGTAAAGCTGAAGACCTTTTCAGCCTTTGTGTAGCTGTCCTTGCTGTATTTGTTTAAGTATTTTTGTTATTATTTAATAATTTTGTCTAAGTATTTTTTTTTATGTTATATTCTCAGAGACGTACTGGTCCAGACTCCCTGAAGATTGGCTCAAAAACGTGGTGGACTTATTTAATAAAGAATCTGCTATGTTAATTGAAAAGATCGCTTTTGAAGGAATAAACTGGGACATGCCAGGATGCTTGGAGAAAATTGTGCAGATCCTTCATATGGTCTATAAGGTGCCTTTGTAACACATATCACAAGAAAAAAATGTATTAAGTAAAAATTTAAGGGCTTTTTACAGTACACGCCACTATGAGGTTTGATTTCATTAACAGACATCCATCCTGGTTGAACAGTACATATTTTAAAAATAGGTCCTAATAGAGACTTGACATTTAGAGTACTTTATATGTAATAAAAAGACAACATGGACTCGGTTCTGTCCTCTGACATGAAATTTGTTCAGCTAATGTCAAATTAAAAGAATAGTTCATCTAAAAATGTAACTTCTATCATCATTCACTCATTCCAAACCAGCAATTACTTTTTTTTTCTTTTCTTGAATTAAGGGTAAATAATTTCATAAAAGCACTTTCTAAGAGAAAGTGAGGTGCATGTGAAAATTGCAGTAGCTATAAGATACAATCTATAAAGCCAGACATTTAAGAAATACATGTCATTTTATTTAATGTTGTTAGTTTATTAAACTATTAAAGCTAAAAGAAAAAAGCCATTTAACCTTATCATATATAGTTTCATTCACTGAATACATTTGTGTTTCTATTGTGAAGGTCTGCTGCAATACCAACAGAAACATCACAAAGAGTGATTTCATCATCCATGAGATCAATTATCTGCTACTTATGGTGAGAACCAAAAATAGTGAAATTCTTACTGCTGGTTAACCAATATGGGAAAAGGGTGGAAGAGGGATGATGCTATTATACAGCTATCATAAAAGTATATATTATAGATGTAACACAAGGGGAAACTAACCCTCCAGTCAAACATGGTTGTCTGTTGATCATTTCAAAATGTTAGATACTGGTCTGCTATGTTGATTGATCCCTAATTGAAGCTCACAATAGAAATGTTTGAAGAAAGATAAAAACCAGAATTTTATTTTCCCCACATTAACAGCTGCATGCCGCTGAGGAAGATTTGAAGGATTGTTGCTGGGGTGACATTGGTTTATATGTGGAATTTATACAGTACCATGATGTGAGTACCAATGTTGTGTGGCTGCATACATCCAATATATATGCACATTTCAGATAAAATGGCTTAATTTTTTACATTTCTTCTGTTTCAGACAACTTTAAACAATCTGAAATCATATCCGCACATGTTTAACCTGGAGGCCAAATGTAGGTTATTAGAAAACAGAGAACAGCTGGTAATTAATCGACCTGAAATTGTCCTGAAAATTATTTTTGTGTTCATGTTCTTAGTGCTTACATCACTTTATTTCATTTTTGTTACAGGGCTGTTTTGAGCTGGTCGTGAGGCGCACAGCACTGCTGGAGGATTGTTTCCATCAGCTGAGAACAACTGATCCCTCAGTAGATCTCAGAAGATACTGGCTGTCGGTTAGGATTCACTGGATTCACATACACTGTATTTATGTGTAGTTTTGATTCAAAAACGTCAAGTCTGTTTTTTTCACTAGACAAGATCGCAACAAACTGATTTATGAGCTGCAGCATGAATGAATGCCATTGGTTTTTTAACCCAGGTGCTTTACAAGGAGAATGTGAGCAAAAGAACAGATGTCAACAAAAAGGACTTTTTTCTCAACGTGTTTAAAGAGCTTTGTGCTCCAGAGTCTCAGCTGCTCATGTACAATGACAGCAACACTATGGGCTGGTTCCCCACAAAGGTAAGACAAATACTTTTTTTAATTAGATCATTATGCTAAAGACGTACATTATATAGTAATACAATTTTGTTAAGTCAGGTCTCTTTTAATGGGATTACATTGGGATCTTACAGTTTACTTTATTTTCATTTTGGCCTTAACCACTTATTATCCCACACCAGCTCAGCGTTGAGAAGGAAAAGTACTTCCTGTTTGGGATTCTGTGTGGCTTGGCTTTCAACAACACATCCGTAGTGCATCTGCCTTTTCCTTTAGCCTTGTTCAAGAAACTTCTCAATGTCAAACCATCTCTAGATGACTTGATAGAGTTTAGTCCGGTTCTTAGCAAGTAAGTGTTTTTAATCCATGTTATCTTGTTTCTTTTTTGATATCTCTAGCTGAATTACTCTTGTCTCTGGAATGCTTTATTTTGATCGGCTAATCAATGGTCAATTTTTTTTATTTTATAATATCCACTAAACTGTAACATGCCAGTGATAGTTTCATATGCTACAATCTATAATATTACAATCATGATGCTCTCAGGAGCTTGCAGTACATACTGGACTACAGCGATGATGTTGAGGAAATGGACATGAACTTCACAGTTAGTTTGTTTGGTTGTTTGGGTCTAATCATGTTCCATAAATAATAAGGTTACTGCAAAATACATTTTATAGACCTCACTTTAAAAAAATATAACACAATTCCTCATCTGCATAAGGTCACATGGGATAAAACAGAAGTAGAACTGGATCCAGCTGAGCCAGGAAAAATGGTCACCAATTATAACAGGTATTTTTTGCTTCTAAAGAGGATGATGTTTTTAACATTTCCCAATGTAAAAAATAATAATAATAATTTGTTATTTCTGCTACAGAACTGAATTTGTGGACAAGTACGTGGATTATATCCTGAATAAATCAGTGGAGGAAGCGTTTGAAGAATTCAAGAGAGGCTTCTTCAAAGCATGTAACGGATGGATGGTGGAGATGTTTGAACCGGAGGAGCTGAGAGGAGTGCTGGTGGGCAATGAGGAATATGACTGGGACATACTCAAACAGGTCCATACTAACAGATATGTCAAAGGGAAACTGAGGTCAAAAAATTCACTAGTCATAACTATATCATAACTAGTATGCTTTTGAAAATACAGAAGTTCTAAGCAGCCATGCATTATTATTATTTTTTCCTTGTTTTCTCGTTATAACGACTTAATTTTCTTGTGTTCACGACATAACAAGTTGTTTTCTCGCTATCACTTCATTTTCTCGTTTTCGCAACATAATCAGAGTTGTTTTTATTGTTATAACGACTTAATTTTCTGGTTATCTCGACATGAAAAAAGTAGTTTTTTCGTTATCACAACTTAATTTTCTTATGATCGCGACATAATGAAAGTTTTTTTTTTACAATTATTGTTTGATCTACTGTTGCTATAGAAACAAACTCTGCTTATAGCCTATGTCATGGATATTTCAGCAAATTTGGCTCGCGTAGTAATAACGTCTACAATACATTGCCCGGTTCACCGATAACGCTTACTCTTAGCGCACTAAGAAGACTCGAAAGATATATCTTACCAAAGTTGTTTATGTTCCTTAGTGTGTTCCCCGAAGTGTCCCTTGGAAGCTTCTTAACACGCTGCCTCTTACGTCCGATGTTACAAGAGTGCTGTCCAAAGTGAGGGTGCTGAATTAGTTGGCATCGATTGCTCAGGAATCTATTTTCCACTTCACGCGAAGGTGCATTACAGCATAAGACAACACTTCCTATGCAAATGAAACATTCCTCAAATTATTCCAGTAAAATTTATTTTAACATAGTTTCAGTTACCAGTAAAATATAGACTATAAATTAAATTATCAAATGGTCAGTAATATTGTGACGAGTGGGGCGGGGCCGAGAGACGTGGGAACGAGGAGTGAGGCCAGGTGTAGTGATTGGAGATGAGCTGCACATGCGCCCCACCACAGGTCTCGAGTCCCACAGAGGAGATGGAAGGATATAAAACTGGAGCGACGATAGTGAAGGACGAGAGAGGACCAGGCCTGGGCCTCTCTCGTCCTTCACGGTCGTCGTTCTAGCTCATCTCCAATCACTACACCTGGCCTCATTCCTCGTTCCCACATCTCTCGGCCCCGCCCCACTCGTCACAAATATGTTCACACGATATGTTGTGACAGTTAGACGAACTGGTTATCCCTCGCTAATCATCCACCCTCCTTATCCCGTTGTGCCAATTGTGCCACTTCTTGACATGGGTTTAACGACTTCTAAAAATTATTTAATACACTTTTATATTAATGGTAAGGTACTTTACAATCAGATTTGATTGGCAAGCAGCTGCAGTTACTTCTGTTTAATTCGGTATTGACTGCCATTGGTTAATGTTTTCAATTAAAAGCAACCTATCTACAATGAATGGAAAGAGAGAGTTAGATACAGAATATGATGGGGAAGCAATGTAAAAAAAGGGCACCAAGCTTCTCGTCAGAGGAACTTGAAGTTTTGATGGACCTTGCCAGCAGGTCAGAGATCACACCCCTATGGTCCACTATAACCTGCACGTTTGTGGCAGCGTATCCGTTTCGCGATATGTACGCCAGATCAGTCACTGATGGATTGGCGATAGGGATGAGTATGCCATCCACCAGGCCCCAAACTCTGGGGATGCCAGCTATGGCATGACAGCCCTGGTGCACCCCCTGGACCTCCTGACGTGGCTGGCTGCCGGATGTAATCACCGGCATGGCACAGACGGGCGTTGGTGACAGTGTGGACGCACCTCCACACCGAGGTCTTGCTTAGGACGTAGCCCTCTCCCACGACCTCGATGAAGCTCCCTGTAGCAAAAAACCTTAGCGCTTTAAGCAGCTGGACTTCAGGGCTTAAAGCAACATTCAGCCGCGTTAGCATGTCAAGCGCAGGTCTGAGAAGGTCCATAATGAGTTGTCTTGGGAGGCGACTTTTTTTAATATAGCCACGTCAGGCAAAATTTCTTAGCTTAAGTTTTGCTGAATAAAAAAATTGACTTGGACTAAACGGCTTCAATACAAGGACACAATGGATTGCTTCCATAGTTGGTTGCTTACTGGACACCACCATGCTTACCCATTTATGGATCTTAGCCATTTAGAGCCAAATTGTTTTCCAGATTTTAATTATCAAATGTGATTGCAAATTTAAACATTTTAATGACATTATGAAATAGGCTAATTACCACCATATTATTTCTGATACCACATACAGTCAACTTCATACATAGGCCTGTATACATTGCGAACATATTTTATTATTAGTCTTAAAATGTCAATAACATAAAATCATTGTTGAGCCACAACATTGTCAACATACCATAGTTTGACTTGTGCTGCCCTGCGCTGATTTCTAAAGACTGCTGCACAGTGGCAGTGACTAGCGTCTTGAGCTCACACAATGCTAAGAGAGAGAGAGCTTACGAATGGTCCAGACCAACCTCACGAAAGTGTGACTTACAAAAGATATACTTAACATACGAACATGTCGAGAATCATGCCATAACGTTAAGAGAGAGGTTAAGGAATAGGTTAAGAACTACTGTACTTAGCGATGAGAACGTTTTGGGGAACTGGGCCCATAATTTCCAGGGACAATACACTAAACCATAGTTTTTGTATAAATGGTCAAAGCAACACAGCAAACACAGGTGGAGTGCCTTCAGAAGGATGCAGAACTATTCTAAGATCTTTAAGAGCTGCTTGGATTAAACTAACTTTTAATTTCCCTTTATTTGAAATAAAACGTTATGTAAAGATAATGAGAAAATGAAGTCGTTATAATGATAAAACAACTCTCGTTATGTTGAGATAATGAGAAAATGAAGTCATTATAACGAGAAAACAACTCTCGTTATGTCAAGATAACGAGAAAATGAAGTCGTTATAACAAGAAAACAACTCTGGTTATGTCAAGATAACGAGAAAATGAAGTCGTTATAACAAGAAAACAACTCTGGTTATGTCGAGATAACGAGAAAATGAAGTCATTATAACAACTCTCGTTATGTCGAGATAACGGAAAATTAAGTCGTTATAACGAGGAAACAACTCTGGTTATGTCTTGATAACGAGAAAATAAAGTCGTTATAATGAGAAAACAACTCTGGTTATGTCGAGATAACGAGAAAATGAAGTCATTATAATGAGAAAACAACTCTGGTTATGTCGAGATAACGTGAAAATTAAGTCATTATAATGAGAAAACAACTCTGGTTATGTCGAGATAACGTGAAAATGAAGTCATTATAATGAGAAAACAACTCTGGTTATGTCGAGATAACGAGAAAATTAAGTCGTTATAATGAGAAAACAACTCTGGTTATGTAGAGATAACGTGAAAATGAAGTCGTTATAACGAGAAAACAACTCTGGTTATGTCGAGATAATGAGAAAATGAAGTCGTTATAACGAGAAAACAACTCTGGTTATGTCGAGATAACGATATAATGAAGTCATTACAATGAGAAAACAACTCTCATTATGTCGAGATAACGAGAAAACAACTGTCATTGTGTCAAGATAATGAGAAAATGAAGTCGTTATAACGAGAAAACAACTCTCCGAGAAAATTAAGTCATTATAATGTCAAGAACACAATAATATTAAGTTGTTATAATGAGAAAACAAGAAGGAAAAGAGAACTTCCATAAGTAAAGACTTTCTCATTGTGCACAATAAAGTCCTGTCTATATATCTTTCGATGTATAGAACACCTCATATGAAGGATCGTTTTATGCTGAGCATCCAACTGTCATCTCATTCTGGGAGGTGTTTAAGGAACTGACTCCAACTGAGAAGAAGGCTTTTCTATGTAAGTTCCCCTGGTAATTACTGAATTGTGCTATGACTGATTGTTGTTATTCTGTTTAGTAATGTTAGTTTGTCAAAATGAAATCTAATTTAAGAAATCAAGCTTATTGTTTTTGTTTTTCCATCCACTCCTATGATTTCTTCCCCCATTTCCCTTTCTTTAGTGTTCCTGACCGGGTTCGAGAAAGTGCCCATTCTGGGTATGAGTGCGGTGAAGATGAGAGTGACACCTCTGCTCAAATCTACTCAGGACCATCTACCACAGGCCCTCACCTGCCATGCTCTGTTAGGTCTTCCTGTTTATCAGAACAAGGAAACACTCAAGACTAAACTAATTGAAGCCATCAACCACAAGAGGGGGTTCTGGGAAGAATGAGGCAGATGCTGGAGTTCTGGGCTCATCTGTGGTCAAATGTCACAGATCTAACCCTGATCTTCCTTGGAAGTAAAAGGGGCTTTTCTGTTTATCAAAAAAAAGGGAGACTGGGGATGGTTGAATCACTGGGTTTGTTGTAACAACTTTGTTGTAACATGCTTCAGCAATCAATTTCTACTGTAATGTGTAAAATAAAGTTTACATTTAAATCCACAATCACAAGATTTCTGATGGCAAGACATTTCTCTTTGACGTTAGCCTGAGATTTTTCAAAATGCTGTAATTTCTTTGTTGTGTTGTATTTAAAATAAAATTACAATATTTTAATATATGCTTATTTATTTATTTATTTATTTATAATACAGGTTTGTATATACCTGGAGTATAGGCTACCTCCAACTCCATTGCGGTCTGGTCATCGACTTGTGAAATGTCGGTGAATTCGCGTTCAATTAATCGCCTCGACAAATTAGACCCAAAACCTAAAAACCTGGTAATTAATTTAAATAGTCGAACCTCCAGAAAGTAATATAGAACTCGCTTAATTTTAATATGTGGCAACTAGCCCCGCGGGTCTGGCTATGACGTTATCACGCAGTTTCAGCGCGTCACAAAGTCATTTTATTAAATAAATGAAACACAGTGGAGGGTGTGGAAGAATTTTACTTAGATGTTGCTTTCGTTTTCTCACTGTCAAGCATTCATTATAATAGCACTGTCTCCAACTCATTATAAACGCGGAAGCATGACAACAAACATTAACCGACTTTCGTTTCGTTGGAAGTTGCTTGATTTACAAGGTTCGGTGATTTTCGAAACATTCAGCAGTTTCGCTCTCGTTTTGTCTCTATATTTAATGAGAGTGTGAACGTCAGTCAGTCCGGGGATGCAGAGAGACTCTGATCGTCTCATCCGTTAGCTGGGGTCATGTTGTGTTATTGGGGAGCGCAGATCAGAGAGGGTTTGGGACTGGTGCAGCCGGACCAGGTCAAACATGTTAATTGTGGAATACGGTCCATGTGTCCGAAAACAGCAGTTCAGGACATGTCAGCTGGACGGAGTTTTGTTGGATTCGTCCGGGATGGGAAGGTCTCGGTCCTGAGATTGCACAGTGAAGAAGATAATCATGATGGAAAACTAAGTATGACACACTAGATTACACTTTGATACATTTGAAGACGTCATTATATAATACTTAGCAGATCAATTTATCGAATCTAGTTTTATTTTCATATATTTATATTTGAAATTACATGAGCTCCTAAGGTATACTGTAATGTTTGTGGTTTTTAATTAAATTGAAATTAATTAAAATTATATAAGTGTCTATTTGATTATTTAAAGTCTGAACAGAAGTTGAACTGATGATTATGTTTTATTTACTTCAGTGCACCTGCAGCTAAAGAATGACAGAATCAGACTGATCGTCTGTGGAGGAGATGGTGCCGTTCTTCTTGCTTATGGAGGAAAAGTTCTCATCATGGACAAATCTACTGTGTGCAGGTTTGTTCAAGAAGGCATTACAGTATAAATTCCAATAAATTATGAAAAAGGATATCTATCTGACAGATTTTTTTTGTTTTTAAGGCCTCTCAGATGCCTGGATAGCAGGCAGGTGATTCAGATCGCATGTGGAGACCATCATTCAATGGCACTAACTAAGGGTATTAACAACTATCTCTAACTTTTAGCTTTAATCTTTTGAGATCTTATGACATGAACTGACGAACATCTGAGTGCAGATATTCAGTTCTGTTGCTCTTTCAGATGGTCATGTGTTCGTATGGGGTGATAACTCTCACGGTCAGCTGGGTTTAGAGAAAGATCATCCCGGCTCTCCGTCTGCTCAACATGTTAAGAGTCTGAGTGGGGTCCCGCTGGCTCAGATCAGCGCTGGAGGAGACCACAGCTTTGGGTTGTCTCTCTCTGGAGTCGTGTTTGGATGGGGAAAGAACTCTGCTGGACAGCTGGGCCTCGGAGACACTACAGGTCTTATTATTTTAATATTTAAAACTTATAAAAAAATAATAAGTACATATAAATGTACTAAATTGTGCAATACTGTGTCATATCTATATCAAAGCATGAAAATTATGCATTAAATTCACCATTCTTGTTCATTCACAGACAGACACGTCCCAACGGTGGTAAAGAGTCTCAACCGTAAGAAAACTGTGTCTATCTCATGCGGAGGGGAACATACTGCCACTTTATCAAAGGTAGAGTATCATTTTATTATTATTATTATATTTTTAGATATAAAATGGTATATATCAAGCTATAGGAAATATGAAATGCATAAAAGACTGTCCATTGTATTGTAAGGCGGCATGATATCTGAAATAGATGCTGATGTCATGTTTGTGTTATTAGGGAGGAACAGTATTCACATTTGGATCAGGAGGTTCTGGTCAGCTTGGGCACAACTCATTCAGAGATGAACATCATCCGCGGGTGGTTGCTGAACTGTGGGGATCTGAAGTGTCACAGGTCACATGTGGGAGGTAAAGACCGTTCATAAGATTTATTAGCAATCAACATTTCAGAGAAGTAGTGGATTCCTTTCCTCACATGATTAACATGTCTGATTTATAAGTTCTGCTCAGTAATTAGGCATTTGATTATTTTTTGGATAAAGACATCACACTCTCGTATCAGTCGCATCGTCAAAGCGGATCTACTCATTTGGATGTTGGATGCAAGGGCAGTTGGGAAATGAAGAAATGATCAAGAAGTCTGTGCCTTTCCCTGTGGATCTGCCAGCTGGTAATTAAAAATGATCTTCTAATAGTAGGGTATTTTGTTATGAATATTTTTTTACTCAAGATGTTGTTCAGAACTCTGAAATCAACAAAATAATTGTTACATTCAGATTGTAATCATACGATTGGAAAACTCAAATCTGGGGAGAATCATTCCTTTGTCTTGATTGTCAAGGTAAAGTAACACATGGCAGTTTTCATTCACAAATTTTTTAAGAGTTAAATTATTGCTCTTACTAATGTTTTTTGTGTTTATTATAGGACCCTGGGAATGAGTCTAAACCAAATCCTAGCAGAGGGATTTTGACATTAAATGACAGAATGATTGATCGATGGCTGTCTGGAAGTGATCCATGGAGAGTGATAAAAAAGTGAGTGTTTGACTATTTTATGTATAGTGCTTACTTTGAGATATAAATGCTTAAAAACGAAATGTTCATGAAATGTATTTTTGGACATCAGTGAATCAAGACATTTGTGCCAATGACATAATGAATTTTAGACATAGTAATTAATATCAATAAACTATGAAAAGACTATTATTTAATGTGTAGATTTGTTGTTAACAGAGAAATAAACCAAGTTTTCTCATCTGCTGCCTCTCTGAATGGAAGTTTTCTCAAAACAAGGTAAATATCCTAATCAGAGTAAGAAAGTCTGATCTAGTAATTCATCCTTTGTGTGCCTCAAATGCGTTTCAACACAGATGTTAATGTAATTGTATGTCTTCGTAGTTGTGACGAACATTATCAGACTTCTGAGGATCATTGTGGTTTGGATTTTGATCTGGTTAAAACATCCTTTGCAAAGCTAACAAAGAATGAAAGGTCAATATCAGAGGTAATGGTGAATCCAACATGTATATACAAATTTTAATTATATTTTAAACAATGAGAATGAGATGCATTTAGTAATCTTTGTACCTCAGGTAGTGAAGGTGGTTCAAACAATACTTCTGCCGTCTCTGAATCCAAATCCAACTGGTGTGGAAGCTCTGAGAGTTTATCTTCTCCTCCCTGAGCTCCTCCTTAAGCTCTTCCTTGAGCCTCTCCCTGAGCGTCTCCAGAAACAGCAAAGAACTGAAGTCACTGAAGCTCTGGCTTCCAAAATCCTTCAGCTGAATCCTGATGCTCGCAAGGTTTTAGGTAAAATTGAAGACCTTTCAGCCTTGTTGTGTTATCCTTGTGGTATTTGACTCAGCATATTTGTGTTTTGTAATATTCTCAGTGACAAACTGGTCCAAACTCCCGGATGATTGGCTCAAAGGCGTGGTGAAGTTATTTAAAAAAGCATCTGCTAATTTAATTGGAAGGATGGCTGCTGACGCTATGAACTGGGACGTCATGACACGCCTGCTGAAGTTTGTGCAGATCCTTCAGATGGTGTATCAGGTGCCTTTACTATACATTTGATTAACTGTAAACATTTAACCTTCTGAATTTAACATATATTATATGCATTTGTTTCTTTGTTGTGAAGGTCTGCTGCAGAGCCAACAGAAACGTCACCAAGAGTGATTTCATCATCACTGCGATCAACGATCTGCTAGATGTGGTGAGAACCCAAAAATTGTGTATATGGGCTTTTGGCTGATAATTATCAGACTACTATCATCTATATCTTTTTGATAGGCAACAGTAAATATTAAAGAAATCACTGTATTTATCGTACAAAGTTATTTAAAAAATACTGTACACAAAAACTTATCAGAAAATACATTATCTTTTGACAGGGTTATAGTCTTTAGGTTAGATTTAAAAAGTTAAGCTGTCTACAGATAATTTTAGTATTAATATACTAACCGACCATTAATTCCAACTTATAATAAACAATATTTTTTTTAAGAAAACCAAAAATACTAGATACTGTAATGTTGTTTCCCCCAAATCAACAGCTGGAAACCACCAATGAAGATGTGCGTAAATATTGGGAGAGGTTTAACTTGACTGGACAAACCCATGCATTGATGGCCCAGCAAAACTACTACAATGTGAGCAACAGAGACGTTTGGCCATATCTAACATTTATGCAAATTTCAGATCACGTAACTTGATGTTTCCTATTTCTTTTGTTTTAGATAGTCTTAAAAAATCTCATATCGTTTCCATGCATCTTTAACCTGGAGGCCAAATGTAGCTATATGAAGAATAGAGTATGGCAGGTAATTTTGCACTAACCTTAAAAATGTTTCCTGGGAATTAGTTCTGTGTCCATATTCTTTGTAATGACTGAATGAAATATTTGAATTGCAGGGTAGTTTCGAGCTGACTCTGAGACGTACAGCTCTGGTAGAGGATAGTTTCCGTCAGCTGAGAAATGTCATGCAGCAACACCTCAGAGAATTTTGGCTGTCGGTAAGGAAAGAGAACAATGTGAAGCTTTCATTCAGTAACATACAGGATATTTTTGCATGCAGTTTTTAGTTTCAAAATAAGACAGGAACAAACAGTTACAAGCTGGAGTATGAAATAATGCTTTTGGTTGTTACATAGGTGTTTTACACAGAGGATATGAGAAAAACGGATGTCAACAAGAGGGACTTCTTTCTCAATGTGTTTAAAGAGCTTTGTGCACCAGAGTCTCAGCTGTTCATGTACAATGACAACCAAACTATGAGCTGGTTTCCCACAAAGGTAAGACAAAGGCTTTCAGTAGGTCATGCTAAAGATGGAAATAGTAGCGATAAATGTTAATTACATACAAAAAAATTGAAAATGTACAGTGGAATGGGGAATTATTATTATTATTTTTTAATTGAACTTCTTTTAACTTGAACTCAGTGTTTTTAGAATGCTATCATTTTAGCGAGTTTACATACTTAATGCTGCTTTTGTGTTTTCCCATTTTTTTATATTTTAATTTTGTTCTCTTTTGCCGTTAACCACTTATCATTCCACACCAGCTCAGCGTTGAGAAGGAGAAGTACTTCCTGTTTGGGATTCTGTGTGGCTTGGCCTTCAACAACACATCCGTAGTGCATCTGCCTTTTCCTTTAGCCTTGTTCAAGAAACTTCTCAATGTCAAACCATCTCTAGATGACTTGATAGAGTTTAGTCCGGTTCTTAGCAAGTGAGTGTTTTTACAAATAAAGGTTATCTTTTTTTGTATGACTGCTAAAATATAAGTATTTCCATGCTCTATGTACAGTATGTGCTGCCATCTATCACATACTGAGTAACATTTTTTAATCAATCTGAAACTTGTTCTCAGGAGTTTGCAGTACATTCTGGACTACAGCGATGATGTTGAGAAATTGGATACATACTTCACGGTTAGTTTGCTTGATTCTGATGTGATTTTTGTGTATGTATGGTTTCCATTTTATTGTACATTTTGTATATAATTTAATATGAAAGTTATTGGTGAATCATGATTTGCAAGTAAAAATGGTTGGACAAAGATTTCACACACAAATGTACACAGTTAGTGAATGAGACCCATTATCTTTGGAAATATAACAGTTTATTATTTTTATACAAAAGATCGTATGGGATGAAATGGAAGTCGAACTGGATCCAGCTGAGCCAGGAAAATTGGTCACAAATTATAACAGGTCCGGGTTTTTTATTTACGTATTTATTTTATAAAGAAATCTAATTATATGGAGATACCAGTATTACCTGCCACTAGAACAAGAATTGTAATCGTAATCTTCTTTTGTTTTCATTTCTGTTACAGAACTGAATTTGTGAACAAGTACGTGGATTATATCCTGAATAAATCAGTGGAGGAAGCGTTTGAAGAATTTAAGAGCGGTTTCTTCAAAGCATGTCATGGATGGATGGTGGAGATGTTTGAACCGGAGGAGCTGAGAGGAGTGCTGGTGGGCAATGAGGAATATGACTGGGACATACTCAAACAGGTCCATACTAACAGATACTGTATGTGACCCAGAGCACAAAACCAGTCTTAAGTCGCTGGGGTAGATTTGTAGCAATAGCCAAAAATGCATACATTGTATGGGTCAAAATGATCAATTTTTCTTTCCTGCCAAAAATTATTAGGATATTAAGTAAAGATAATGTTCCAATAAGATATTTTGTAAATTTCCTACCGTAAATTTTGCAAAAAATTTTGATTAGTAATATGCATTGCTAAGAACTTCATTTGGATAACTTTAAAGGTGATTTTCTCAATATTTTAATTTTTTTGCACCCTCAGACTCCAGATTTTCAAATGGTCGTATCTCGGCCAAATTTTATCCTATCCTTACAAACTGGACAGCTTATAGTATTGTATAAATCTCAAAAACATCCTTACTGGTTTTGTGGTCCAGGGTCACATATGTATAAATGTCATAACTACAATGCTCTTGACATTGTGAAAACAAGTAATATTGAACATATATATATATATATATCTTTCAATGTATAGAACACCTCTTATGAAGGATCGTTTCATGCTGAGCATCCAACCGTCATCTCATTCTGGAAGGTGTTTGAGGAACTGACTCCAAATGAGAAGAAGGCCTTTCTATGTAAGTTCATTAGTAATTACTGAATCGTGCTGTGATTGTGTCTAATAATTATTAAAAATCTAGTTTGTTGAAAAGAGATCTAATTTAAGAGGCCATACTTAATATTTTTTAGTTGCTGCATCTACACTGGCTGCTTTCAAATGCATCTTTCCCCATTTCCCTTTCTTTAGTGTTCCTGACCGGGTTCGAGAAAGTGCCCATTCTGGGTATGAGTGCGGTGAAGATGAGAGTGAGACCCCTGTTCAGCTTTACTCAGGACCATCTACCACAGGCCCTCACCTGCCATGCTCTGTTAGACCTTCCTGTTTATCAGAACAAGAAAACACTCAAGACTAAACTAATTGAAGCCATCAACCACAAGAGGGGGTTCTGGGAAGAATGAGGCAGATAGAGTACACTGATTAAGTTCTAAAATGTAATCCTTGATCTTCCTGGGCTGTAAAGGGGACTGTGTCTTAATTTATAAAGGAGAGCGGGGATAGCTGAATCACTGGGTTTGTTGTTATAACTCTACTGTAACAATCAGTTTCTGCTTTAATGTGTGAAAAAAAGAAAAATACAAAGTTTACATTTATATCCACTACCAGATAAATATTTATCTTCAGGGAAGATAGAGGTTTATTTTCTAAATGCTGTAATTTCTGTGATGAGTTTTATTTATGAAAAAAAAAATGTTTCTTAATATATTAAAATGTAATTTATTTTTATTATTTATTGTTATCATTCTACGTTTTTTTTCTTAATTTTTAAGATTAAATAAAGAAAAAAATAAATAAGAAAAAGTGTGTATATTTCTCCAACGTATAAATGAAATCTGTCTTAAAAACCAGATTTATGGCAACTAGTTTTTTTTTCATCTCCACTACAATGGACTCGAGGACTGAAGCAACAAAGTTCAACATATTTTAACCGTATTTCTGTACTAGAGTTTAAACATACAGAATGTTATATTATTTTATAAATTTAATTTCCTGGCAATATACATCTAACATGGTGCTTAGCTATTTCTGTTGCATTTACTGATGTCAAAATTTTAAATCAAGTCAATCTCCAACAATGCATTTGTTAATGAACTACAAGTACAGTATATGTGCACATCAGGGCCTGTGCATTGACAAAGCTATACTCATTGTCGCCCTCTATTGACTCAAACGCTATTAGAGCTGGTTGACAGGAGTCACGTGATGAGTCGTAACTTCCTTGTTTTTGTCGGAAACCATTAAACTAAAACCATTCCAGTAATACACGACCAAAATAAACAGGAGACGAAATGCATATTACCAGGTAACATTATCTACTTTAAAGCACCTCTCTTAATACATGTTTATTTCTGACTTGTGTTAGACAGGGGACTGCATTTGCGTGATGACAGTTCAGTGAGAGTCATTCAGTGCGGTGTTATGTGTCAGTTTGTCCTGACATTATGCTGAATATTAGTATTGAGCTACTGTATTTAACTCATGTACAGTCCGTTTAGATGTCTGAATATTAATATCTACAGTTTGTAAACTATATAATGATTTGACTTATTAAAAACATGAAATGCGTCATGCTTGTTCTTACAGGCCGAATTCAGATTGCACCCACATATGGAAGACTTCTGCTGTGTTTTTAAATCTAGACAGCATTTCTGGCCATCATAGGTATTTTTCTAATGGAAGGTGTCCAAAGTGCCCATGACGTCCATAAAATCGATTTGACTGTCGAACTTTCAGAACGTGTCAGTTACACGCAAAAAGTTGAATGTATGGAACGCACTTATCTTTCCAATAATTAAATCATATTTCAGATGCAAATGTTTTGAATTTGTTTGCGGACGGTGCTCAAAAATTTCATTCGAACGTTCAGAACACGCCTATGATTGTCCAGACATTAAATTCGAATTTTTGGAACACTCAGAAAATGTATTCGATCGTTCTGCAGTAACCTTACCCATTTATATACATTTATCCATTAAAATTTACAAAATCTTAAGAACGCAACAGTAATATGCAAAAAGTCAAACGCTCGGAATGCATATAGTATGTCTCTTAAAAAAATTAACCGGTCTCTTGGTCCAATTTTTTATTCTAATCTTTAGAATTTACCCCTTTTTAAAACTTAGGCCTACATTCAGAATTGTCAAAATGTTCAGGACGCCTATGATTATCCATAAATAACATTTAGAACACGTTTCTTACTCGTTTGCATTTATAACCCATTTGTAATGCTCCACAAGTTGATTCTAATGTTCAGAAGGTACTGTACCTTTAACATAAATTCAATTTAAACATACAAAAAAAATTCGGAACGCGCCAAGTACACTAAAATAATTCGTATATTCGTGATGTTGCATGGTTTTATATATATATATATATATATATATATATATATATATATATATATATATATATATATATATATATATTAGCCAGCCCTAGTATGATAACTGAGTAAACAGAACTGTCCCCTGCCTAGACAGAAACGCCCACTTTTATCAGTACATGTTTTACAGAGTGAATGGAATGATTTGTGATGATTCAGTTTTGGAGGGGTTAGACATGGATTAGTAAATCTGCGGTTTTAACCACACCAGGTGGTTTATGATCTGCATTCTTGTTTCAAGGGCCCGACTGTTCACACTAGCTTCATTTCCACACACGCTGCCCAATATGGAAAGAGGAATGGGGTGTGACCTCTTCCTTTCCCTTCCACTGATTTCTCACCTATTTGCTTTCCAGCGTCTTATGTCAGACTTTTCGTTCTGTTCCAGATCCGTCACTTACAGGCGGAGGCGGCAAGGCGGTACCACCTAGGAGTTCTCCCATATTCTGGATCCTTCCATCTGTCTCCCTCTTTATGTGTGAATCATGATGCTGTGCTGGGGAAGCAGTGGCTCGGGTCAGCTGGGCATCGGTGCCTCGGAGGCGTCTGTCTTTGAGCCGAGGAGCTGTTGCATGTTCGACGGGAGGGGTCTTAAAGAAGTTGCCTGCGGCAGCCAACACTCGCTCTTCCTGTTGCATGATGGGAGCGTTTACGCCTCTGGCTCCAACAGCTTTGGTCAGCTGGGCCATGACAAGGGAGGATGGAGGCCAGGTAACTGACACTTACATCCCCAAAAAATAGATTCAGACATTAGGTTTTTGTTGCTGATGTTAAATATTAGATACCATGCCTGTAATTTCACACATATTATTTTCAAACATTTAGACCTCGTTTATAATGCTTCAAAATTCAAAATACTGATCTTTAAACACACCTTTGCCATTAATTCAGTTTGAATGTACTGTACAACATGGAAAAATAATTTCTCACGTTGCTGCTGAAGTTTTGTCACATCTTTTAAAACAATGTGACATAAGCAATTAAATGTAAGCACACTATATTGGCACATCTATAATCAAATTGGCATTTTTCTCAGAAATGAGGCAGCAAACTAATCATATGCCCTGGATTTAGTCCTATAAAAACATTGCTTGTTTGATCATGCTGGTATTAAACTGCATTAACAATCAGTGATGACAGCAGATCTTGTTTTATCCAGCATGCATGGGGACTCACCAGTCCGGTTTATAAGAAAACAATTCCAAGCTTCAGACATACTCTCATCTGTCTGGGCTAAAAAGATAGCAGCAACCTTGGTATGATCCTTGTGTGTCCAGTGCAGACACCAGTTACTGATTAAAGAAACCAATCATTATTGCAGATTATAGAGAAAAGCTATTTGAGAAGAGTGTGTTTTTGCATCAGTTTGGAATGCCCTACATTTTGTTTCTAGAGAATGAAAGTTTCTTCCGCTGCTGTTTTGGTTAAGAAGGCATTCAGTTTCGTCTTACCACACTTTTTTTTTTTTGGTTTCCTTTGAGCCAGTGCTGTATTGTTGACAGCTCGGTGAGATAATGAAAGATTGCATGTGACATTGTTTTGATGCCACACCACTTTGCTTTGTCACTTAGGTGTCTACATCTTGTTTAACTTGTTAGACACTGCCCATCTTCACCATATTTTTGTTGAAACCTTTTTTTCATGTTTCTGCAAACGCATAGAGATTACAAAAGGAGAGCATGTATTTGAAATAGAAATCTATTTCTAATATTGGAATCTTTCCAAAAACAGTATAGCTGCCACAAACCTTTTACTGCACAAAGCAAATCTAGCAGTGTCTGCAGTAAACCTGTAAATGGGATGTGAATGATGTCTGTTCAAGCATCGAGGCTGGTGAGTGATTTGAATCTAATGGCTGTTTGTTTGTGTGTGTCTCTCATAGAGCTGGTTGGAGCTCTGGATGCTCAGAAGATTTCCGGTGTGTCGTGTGGGCAAGCTCACTCTCTGGCGGTGAACGAGCAGGGGCAGGTGTTTGCCTGGGGGGCTGGAGAAGGAGGGCAGCTCGGTCTGGGTGCAGCTGAAGAGGTGGTCCGTGTGCCCAGGTAAAACTTTACAGCACTTTGTTATGCAAAAGGTATGACAATAACATTTTATAGACTCATAAATGAGAGCAGGCTGATAAAAATGTTAAAGGGTTAGTTCACCCAAATATTAAAATTATTTCATTAATAACTCACCCTCAATGTCGTTCCAAACCCATGAGGCCTCCATTTATCTTCGAACACAGTTTAAAATATTTTAGATTTAGTCTGAGAGCTCTCAATCCCTCCATTGAAGCTGTGTGTACGGTATACTGTCCATGTCCAGAAAGCTAAGAAAAACATCATCAAAGTAGTCCATGTGACATCAGAGGGTCAGTTAGAATTTGTTAAAGCATCGAAAATACATTTTGGTCCCAAAATAGCAAAAACTACGACTTTACTCAGCATTGTCTCCTCTTCCGGTCTGTTTCAAGCATGTGATGCATTGCTTCCTGTCATTACATTTATGCGTTTCTGTTTTTAAGATGCTGCTTCCTTTTCATTGTAACGTCTGCTCTTGATAGGGGAATCTAAAAAGGATTTAATTGCCTCCTAAACTCGTGAGGGGGGTCCCTGCATGCTGCCTTTCACATCGCAGGGTGCCCCCGAACACAAGAGATCTGAACTTAATGATAGTTATAATGTGCTATTACTGAAAGCTCTTCTGTTCTGTTGTGGATTAAATGTTGGCTCTAGTATTGCTGAATAACCCACAACAGATGAAACAACATTTCCTAACACGCTGCCCTTCATTTACATGTGAACATCACTTGTCATCTTAGTTATTTGAATAATATCACATGCACAATGTGGCCAGAGCGAGTTAATGATTGAGGGTTATTTATGTGGTTTCAAGGTGGTGACGTGATAAAGGCCACTGGCATTTGACTGTGAGATTCTTGGTCTGTCAGTAAACCAAGAATTTTGTTATTGAATTTTTTGGATACTTTGATAATGCTTTCAGCTACCAATAATTGTGCAGGACCCTCAGGGCCATTTAACATGTAGTAGTTACCATATGTAACATTGTACAACAGTAAATTACAACAATGCTTTTACCGGCTTGGACCTTTGACCTTTTGCATAATACTAAATGACTGTCCTATTTATTCGTGATTTTGTTTTATATTTATGACAACGTGAAATCAACAGGACTGAGAAAGTGGTGTATTTTTATTATTATACAACGAAATTCTATAGTAATTTTATTTTTAGTTTTTTTTTTAATTATTTATAAAACAATAATTGTGAATGTGCATGTTTGTGTTTTTAAGAAAGAAAATTGTTTTTTAGAGTTTTTTGTCCCTTAATTATTTCATCCATTAATCATCCATGCATCCAGTAATTAATAAATGCATTAAAAAAAAATTGCTGGTTTTCCCCACAATCATTGCAGATACTATTAAAAATTTATAAGTGGTTATGCACCATGTACTTCTGGAATTTGAATATTTATTTATGTAATACCTTCTGCAGTGGATTCTCTGAACTCTCTCAAAATACATCATTTTGATTATTATATAAAATAAATATTATTATTTTATAATGTACAAAAATTTGTACAAAAATAATTGTTTCCATTTAGATGTTATTGTTTTTTTTTCACTTCAACTTTATTGAATTGAGAAATGATTTATTAAATCCATTTCACTAAATTTGCAGATTTCCCCTCACAGTCGGTGCAGAAACCACAACTCTCCGTTAGTCAGTCAATGCAGTTTCTGCATCATAACTAACTAACTAAATAAATACAATTTAAAAACCTAATTCCTTGTGGACCTCGTTATCATTTATGTATATGTATATATTTATGTATTTTGTATGTATTTTGTATGTATAGGTACATTTGATAGATGTAGTCCAGAACTTTCTTTCTTAAATAAGTTTACATATTTTTTTAGGTTGATTAAAAAATTGTGCGAGCATCGAATCTCACAAGTAATGTGTGGAAACCAACACTGCATAGCACTTTCCAAAGGTAAGAGCAGACTTCCACTGACATATCAGTAGTTTTGTTTTCTGTTGTACTGCTGTGCCAGTAAATGAGGTTTCCCGCTGTCCTCCTCGTCTCAGATGGTCAGTTGTTTGTATGGGGAGAGAACTCCAGCGGTCAGCTGGGTTTAGGGAAGGGAGAGCCCAGCACTCTGTCTCCTCAACCGCTCAAATCTCTGAGCGGGATCCCTCTGGCTCTGATCAGCGCTGGAGGAGACCACAGCTTCGCCCTGTCACTCTCTGGAGCCGTGTTCGGCTGGGGGAAGAACAGCGCCGGGCAGCTGGGCCTCAATGACGAGCAAGGTGAAACACACACTGACCTAGAGGTTCAAAATCAGGTAACCCAAAGGTTGCTGGTTTGAATTGTTCAGTGGATTCTTGTTGTAACTTTACTTTACAGGATTTGTCTGTCAGTCCGAACTGAATAGGATTAAAGGAGTGACATAATTTGTTTCTCTGTTCTGTCATAGATCGGGCTGTTCCCTGTCACATCAAGTTCCTGCGCTCACAGAAGGTGGTGTACATCAGCTGTGGAGAGGAGCACACCGCTGCCTTGACAAAGGTATTGATCATACAGTGTGCCGAAAAACATGCTAATTCAACCTGATTTTTAATGCATGACAGTGTTGCCCTTTAGCAATATTTTCCATATCCAAGTTTACAAATGTGAATCTAATTCCTGCAGTTATTTTAACATTCTCTTTTTAGTTACTGTGTGAAAATGTTTTGATAAGAATTTTTGTTGAACTGCAGTAGCTTAAATATGGAAGTTGTTCGAGTGTATTTAGAATTTTCAGTCCTAGCATTGAAGCATCGCCGCTCATGCTGTGTTTGATTTAGGACGGGGGTCTGTTCACATTTGGAAATGGTTCAAGAGGACAGCTGGGCCACGATTCCACCAGAAACGAGCCTCTTCCACGCAGAGTCATGGAGCTCATGGGCACTGAGGTGTCTCAGATCGCTTGTGGGCGGTAAGTAAACACACTAGACAGGATGCACTTTTCTGTCTCCATCTGTTTTAGATTGGTGAATGTGCTGATTTCCTTTAGTGTTAGTCTTTAGTGCTTAAATTTGTTTCATTTAACACCGTATGGATAATGCACATATTCTTCTGTTGTTGTTTTTTTGCGAGTAAATATTGTGTATTTATACAGTGTTATTAGAAAAAAATGATTAATGCAACATTAATTTAATTTACTAAGGATGCATTCAATTGATCAAAAGTGACATTCATTTAAGTAAGTTAAGATACTATATAATACTAAGAACTTAAGTTGAGTAAGTTAAGATAAGTGTTCATAAGATAAGTATTTGACAGCATACTTCGGTGTGTACGTCACAGGCACCACACCCTGGCATTCGTGCCCTCCACTGGTCTGGTTTACGCTTTCGGCTCCAACACTCAGGGCCAGCTGGGTACAGGCCTCAGAGGAAATGCTAAGAGCCCACTTCCTGTCAGAAACATCCAGCCCCTGTGCATTGGATACACACACACAAGTATGTCCACATGAACACCAGGCCACTGTTGTATATTGTGCATGGATTATTACATAATCAAAATAAATACTAACAAGCCAAATGTTAATTGCAATTGATCTGACCTGACGAGAGCATGTTCATTAAAGTTTCATTATTCTTCTAACTCTGTTTGAACCTTAAAGGATGGTTCATAATGGAAATGATCTGGCTGCATCTGAGTTCTTTTATTTGTGCATTGACAGATCAGCCTCAGAACTTTTATAGCATTGCAGTTTCATAATTTGCCCTGTTTAGTAAATCTTTAATGTGAATTCCTTTTGAATAAATAAATTGAATTAAAAGTATAAAACAGTTCACACAACAGCTGTTACAAAAACGAATTATCAGTCACACTTAGTTTTTTTTAGAATAGAGGTAAATATGAGCACATTTGTCTATTTTAGGACATTAATACACACGACTATAATGGATGAAAAAGCTCCATATAATTTCACCATTGTTGAGATGAGTGTTTTGTTTTGCTGTATCATGCTTCAATGGCTTTCCATCTGAAGCAGATATAGAGGGTCTGCTATTTTGAGGGACTGAATAATAACTCCTCTAACTGGAGTGAAAGGGATTGTTATAGAGACCGTGTGTCTATGCAGGAATGATCAGATAGAAATAGACCGCATTAAAGAGGATCTGTAGTTTGATTTGTGATGCAACTAATGGATGAATCTTTCAAAAGCTTTGATGTGTGTGTGTGTGTAGTTTTATTTTGATGACCCCTCAGAAGGTTGAATGCACAGTTAGGTTTTTTTTTTTGTAAAAATAGCAATAATTTGTGATTAAGTCCTTTTATAAATTAATTTTATAAGGTCGTCTGACCTGTATGCTGATATTACTGAAATGATTGATCCGTGTTTTAACATAAAGTAGGTATGCATTGTGCAGAGAAGGGCCTGATATCCATTCTAGTTTTCTTGCTTCTTTTAGGGAATATTTTGAACTTGTTGAAAACACACTGATGACTAACAATCATTTTTCATATGCTTTGTTATTAAATGACTACTGTACAAAAAAAATGAACCACTTTGTTTGTTCTTTGTCCACAGAAGCCGAGTGCTACACCGTTGGTAAAATTCACAGTGGAGGCGACCACAGTTTCCTGTTGTTGTCGACTACAAAGGCGGTAAACATGCTGATTTTCACTGGAGTGTCATTAGAGCTGATGCTGTGCTGATTGTTTGGATGTGTTTTCTTTACAGGAATATTTACCAAATAAGTGCATTCTTCAGTACCTTTTCACAAATTATAAAGTATAGTCAGTGCTTGCTATACTACTAGCTTCTGCGCTTGTGAAAATAAAAAAAGTGACTGCTAGGAGTTCAGTACCTGCTCTTATCCACATGGTGGCGCAGATACATCATTGTAAAGGACTTGCTGATGTTACCCTCCTCACTAATGTGATCTCTTCTTTAGTTTCAGCGTATGACAATTAGAAATTTGACCGGTTGATGTTAAAACAGTGCTGTCGTGTTTATTTGGAGTTATTATATTATTCGTATCATTTGGAGTTATTTGTGGTCATAATATTATGTATCTAAGTGTTTGGTTGTGTGTTTGTGGACAGGGTTCATCTTGTCCAGAGGATTTTCGCATTATGAATACCACCAAAAGCATCGCTGTGATTAATTCTGAGAGTCTGGACAGCTGGAGGATGAAGCTCCATGACAACAGCGATTCAAGCATCACCAAGTGAGTGTGTGACATTATCCGGCTTGAGTAGTTACGACAGAGGCCTTGCCCAAATCTTCCCCTTGGCAACGTTTTATTATTTAAAATATAAAATGAGCTGCATTGCAAAGTATTTAACAAACTTGGAGGGTTTTTGCCCACCAAGGATGCATTTATTTAATGAAGAATACAGTAAAAATGTAAGTATTATTGTGAGATATTATTACAAATTAAAGAAACTATTTACTATTTGAAAATATATATTTAAAAAAATATCAAATGTAATTTAATCCTGTTATACAAAGCTGTATTTCCAGCATCATTACTCCAGTCTTCAGTGTCACATGATCCTTCAGAAATCATTCTAATATGCTGATGTGCTGCTGAATAAACATTTCTTGTTATTATCCATGTTGAAAACAGTTGTACATCTTAATATTTATGTGGAAACCATGATACATTTTTCCACGATTCGTTGATGAATAGAAAGTAAAACCTCTGTAAATTAGTATTTTTTTGTAACACTATAAATGTCACTTTTTATCAGTTTAATGCATCCTGCAAAGAGGTGAAGTTTTTAAAATTATTTTGCTATTTGGTTTTTTTTATTAAATGAGGTCAGTTGTGATATCAAATCCGTTAAAGCACACACTGTATAAAACAGATTTGTTATGATTTTTTGGTGCTGATTTCAAATCTCTTGGCTCCTCCCCATCTAGTGACATCATACTCCTGTTTTCCTCAACTGCATGTTGGAACGCCAGCTTTTTAGACCAAAGGTGAGCAGTTAAGATGTTCCTGTCTTGGATTCCCTTGTCAGTAAGCGCATGCACACAGGGTGATGCCATGGACAGCAGAGCATTTTTTCCATAAGTGACTTCTGCTTAACGTCAGCAGGAAAATTCTTTGTACTCTTTCTGTAAAATAACAGTGCCTCCTTCAGAGCAAATGGGACTTGAGGTATCTTTTTCTGACGAGAGAATCATTCTACCTCATTCTGCCTGATGCAGACCTCGATGTTCATAATCTGCACTGCAGCCGAAAACATTTCAAGAGATTATCTGGTTACATAAGGAACAACTGGTGCTGCTGGCATTCAGACAGGGTATTATGAGTTGTCAGATCAAATCTTCATTTTTTTTTTTTTACTGCTGTTTTGTGATTGTGATTAAAACTCATGTCCTAACTCTGGGTTGGCGTGCATTTGGAGCAACACGTGCTGCCTTGGACTCTATAGCACACATTAAACTCCAGATCATTTGAAGAGTAGAGGTTTCTGTAGGTGATTTAAAGAGGTTTCTGTAGATGATTTAATTTTTCAGATGACTCCAATTTAAATTAAACAATGAACAGTCAAAGGCAGTTGAATTGATTTGAAATGAATCCGATTGCTCCAATCCAACTAAACTGAATTATAATGAATCAGATCAGACATATCCAGCTGAATCTAATTTAATACATTAGAAACGAGTTAAAAATGAATCCGATCAATCAAATCAAATTAAGTTTGACCAGATTCTATTAAACTGATTCCAGTCAGAATCAAATCTGAACATCAGAATCAAATATAATTGGATTTAACTGAAGGAATCTAATCGATAGAATCAAATGGCATCGAAATGGTTTGAATCAGATTGGATTGAATGTAAAGCCTAAACACATCTTGCCATCTCATTGAAACTGGACTCGTATTAATAACCCATCTTGGTGTGTGACAGGTCATTTATTATAGATCAGCCCTCTTACCCTGACATCCTTAAAATACTCTGGCTCTGGTTCATGCGTGTGCGTAATGCAGGGATCAGCATTAGGCTTAAACACCCGCAGCTCTCTATATATCACCCAGTGTGTGATCCTGCTTTCATCCCTTCTGAGCGACAGACACAGATAAAGAGCAATGGAGAAGAAAGACCTTAAATCACCTCACCTCAGATCCAACTATTTGTTCATTGGTTCCTTAACTAGTTCCCAGGTCATGACCCAACACTTGCTTGGCGATACTAAATCTCACTGTTATATATTTCCAAGTAGTTTTAACTAATATAGTAACTAATCCAGACATGCAAACCATTTTCTCATCTTAAATGACTAAATTAAATTAGTACAGTATCAGATTTCATAATACGTATAGCTTTTACAAGTTATTTCCACCTGCTGTTTTCGCAGTGATGATGGGCATTTCAAAACCAACCCCAAAGTCCCAGGCATCGATTTCAATGCTGTTAGGCTGCTTTTTGAGACGCTGATGAAACCGGCCTTCGCAAGACTTTTGGAGCAGGTGTGTGCACTCAGATATGTTGGCTTCATCTCATCATTTATTAAGGTCTTTAAAGCACAGCATACTTGGGAGGCAGTTACTGTGCTGCAGACTTTATCAGGTTTCTGAAACATTCAAACTAAGC
Organism: Carassius auratus; assembly: GCF_003368295.1. NCBI lineage: Eukaryota > Metazoa > Chordata > Actinopteri > Cypriniformes > Cyprinidae > Carassius > Carassius auratus. The sequence goes on from NC_039243.1 coordinate 6,205,755, forward strand.
CTTGTTTGTGTGTTAACTGGGTGAAAGTTGGTGTAGTTTTCAATCATAGCCACTGATTATACAGTAGTTTGCAATCAGTAATTTTATTATTTTTTATTATGTTTTATTTTTAAGAAATCTCTTCATTTATTTGAGCAGAAATACTGTAAAAACCGGAAATTGTGAAATATTATTAAAATTGAAAGAAACTGTTCTCTATTTGAATATATATAAAAAATGATTCCTCTGATGCAAAGCTGAATTTTCAGTATCGTTATTTCAGTGTGACTTGATCCTTCAGAAATCAATCTAACATGCAGAACTGATGCTATTTATTGTAATTACTGAAAACTGCTTAATATTGTTGTACTTTTCTTTTATTCTTTGAATAGAATGTTTAAAAAAACTGCATTTATTTGAAATATATATTCTTTTGTAACATTGTAAATGTCTTTACTGTCACTTTTGATCAATTCAATGCATTCTTGCAGAATACAAGCATTAGTTTCTTTAAAAAAAAAAAAAATCTGAATTTATTATTTAATTTATTAGTTCCCCCAACATTTATTTGAAATATATATTCTTTTTTAACATTGTAAATGTTTTTACTGTCACTTTTGATCAATTCAATGCAATGATACAAAAACAAATCTGAATATATTATTATTTTAATTTATTAGTTTCCCCAGCAATACTTGCATTATAAAATAAATACTCTCAGAGGCAAAAAAGTTATAAAATTCTGAATATATATATATGTGTGTGTGTGTGTGTGTAAAAAATGGTGTTAATTATTATTATTTTTTAATAAATTAGATAATTTATGGTATCATATATTTGAAAGCAAACACTGTCTAAAATATATTTGTTCTGATTTCAATGATCTCTCTGACCTTACTGTTCTCAGTCTGTGTAAATCTATTTTTAATCATAAACCGCTCATAAACGTGTTCTTCTAGGCCACCAAGAGCTTTGAGAGTCTCCTGATCCCCCAGCTGCCCTGCTCTCCTCCTGACGTGGAAGCCATGCGGATCTACCTGATCCTGTCTGAATGTCCCGCTCTCCACGACTCCAAAAACTACATCTCTCTCACCATCCCTCTAGCCATGGCCATCCTCAGACTGGACGCCAACCCCAGCAAAGTCCTCGGTTAGTTACAAAGTTGCTCAAAGTTAAAGATCAAAGGAGCTTTTGAAATTCATCTTCATTCTCATTCCTCAGATAACTGGTGGTCTCTGATGGATTGCGAGGTCTTCTCCAGACTCGTGGAGATGTACAAAAGCATTGTGGTGTTTCTGTTGACTGGCGGGAAGGCGCTCCTGATGCCTGTGTTTCTGGAGAGCTACACCAGTGCTGCCCTGCGACTGCTGGAGAAACTTCACAAGGCACGGCCAACATCCACACAACAATAGTGAATGATTGACTAATTAATAAGCTATCCGATTAATTATTTCCCTAGTATCAGAGCTGAATTGCTGTTTTTCATCTGTTTTGGCAGGCAAGCTTGCGTAATTTAGTTTGTGTCATTAAATGATAAACTAAGTGTTGATCCAAATATTTTGGTGCAGGTCAATCTGAAAGCCCAACGCGTGGAATACAACCACTTCTACATCCCTGATATCTCCAGGCTGGTGGACATCCAAGAAGACTACCTCAAATGGTTTCTACGCAAAGCTGATATTGTGCGTAAATCGCTGCACATGCATACATTTCCATGACACCTCAAAGCCTCAAATCTTGATAATCTAAAGCTGAAAATAAAGTTCCCCAGATTTTAACACATCCTTGTTTTGTCTTGCTGCAGAAAATGCGATGCCCTCCAGTGCAGGTATGTTGATTGAATGACTCCGTATCAGTTTGTTTGTAGACGGTCGTGATGGTCTCCAGTTGATAATCTGAATCTTATTTCCCAGGGTTCTGTCACGTTATGTGCCTATCCGTTCATATTGAACGCGCAAGCCAAGACAACCGTGCTGCAAACAGATGCCGAGCTGCAAATGCAGGTAAGACATCAACATATCAACACTCACTTTAGCTTCTGGATTGTTCTCGTTCTTGAGTTGTTAACCGTTTTGTTTTTGAAATAAGTGTCTGCATTTATATGATCAAATCTACAGTAAAAACAGTACAATTGTGAAATACTTTTATAATTTCAATCTGAATATGTTTTAAAATGTAATGTATTCCTGTGATTATAAAGCTGCATTTTCAGCATCATTACTTCATAGTAATAGGAAGTTAAGAAATACATATTGCATTAGTCTTGGTTGCAATAGTCCATTGCAAAATCACAATTTGCTGTTGGTTTCAGAGTGGATACAGTGAAATTGCTCTGCCTGCTATGAAATATTCTCTTTGACTAGTTTTGCCTGCTTGATTACTGTTCAGATGGCAGTAAGCGGCGCTAACTTGCACAACGTCTTCATGCTGTTGACTATGGAACCTTTGCTGGCAAGAAACCCTTTCCTGGTGCTCCACGTACGAAGGAACCTCTTAGTCAGCGATGCTCTCCGGGAACTCACAGTCTACAGTGACGTAGACTTGAAGAAGCCACTTAAGGTTTGTCTTTAACATCCAAAAGTCAGACTCTTTTCTGGTCCATATTGTAGCATCTTTTGGCCAAGACCACTTACTTATGGCGCAAGTTTGACTAACATGCAATTTTATTGATCATTGCAGGTGATCTTTGATGGAGAGGAAGCTGTGGATGCTGGAGGAGTCACTAAGGAGTTCTTCCTGCTCCTGCTGAAGGAGCTGATGGATCCCATCTATGGCATGTTCACCCAATATTCTGAGTCCAATCTGCTGTGGTTCTCCGACAAAGTGAGTTCAGCCATAATACTAGGATATACCAGAAATGCTAAAATGCTAACCTGTGCCCGGGTTATGTCATGCCTGTAGCACTCTATAGTGCCAGATGAATGAGAACATCAACAGATAATCTGATCAGCCTGCTGATGTTAAAAGATCTGAACCAGCTCTGCTGTTTTCATGCAGATATGATGATCCTGCTGGATTTATATATTGCATGATGACCTGCAGAACACATCAGCTGAGGACTACACGTGATTTATTGAGTTTAATTTACATAGAGGTCTTGTTTGCAGACAAACTTGGATAATCAAAGGGTCATAATGGACTGTTAGATAAAGGAATCTTGGTGATATCTGTACTCAGAAGTGTTTTTATGCGTAACTCATGCCTGTTTGTTTACGTTGCAGTGTTTTGTGGAGCACAATTGGTTCCACTTGATTGGGATCATTTGTGGCTTGGCCATCTATAACTCCACTGTGGTGGACTTGCACTTTCCCCTGGTGCTCTACAAGAAGCTTCTGAACGTTTCGCCTACACTGGATGACCTGAAAGAGCTTTCGCCTACAGAGGGAAGGTATGAAGTCGTAATTCACCAAAAAAAAAACTTTGAATGTGCTGTAGCTCTCCATATGAGATGGGAGTTTAAAATAGGCATGGGATCCAAATCCAGAGGTGCTGGATCCAGCTTGTTCGAAGCATTAATCTTTATCTAAACTTGTACCACTTAGCACTTACAAGCTACATGTTGTTGTTTTTCCATCAAAAGCCATCGCTTGCTGATCAAATCAGCTCGGCCTCCGACAGACCACTGTATCACAGCTCTCATTAGACCAAATCAATGGACTTCCTGTGACCCCCGAGGCTTTACTGAGAAATCGAAAGTCAGTAAACGTACTGCACAGACCAGTGAAGAGGAACTGTTTTGTCTAATTCTTCGCCCTACGCTTGATGTCCTTTGCCACTGCGTTACATAAACAGGTTGTTTTTTATATAACGGTAATTAAAAGCCACCCAAAAATCTTTTTGAACCGCTCGAGTTTGTGAGTCACCATCAGACCACTAATTGTTTGCAGAAGCAGACGAGCCATCCCAGAGCTGATGGCGGGTTCAAGTCTGTAATCGTGCTTTCGGGTTTGCGGCTTCAAGGCTGTTCCCCACATAGTTTTTGAGTCGTATCATCTTATGAAAGCAGCCTTCAGCAGACCTTGACCTAGCAATTATAACTTTAAGACCCGCCCCTCAGCACATAGTGGATGATTTGATCGTGTGCTGCTAATGCGTTTAAAAGGATCAAAGACTAATTGGTTTCCACTCAGTTAGATGTGTTTGACACATTGTTGGATTCATTCTCGGGATGGATTTAATCTAATCAGCAGCTCAGGAACAATTACAAAGATTTACTGCAACATCACATTTAAAAGGATACCCAGCTTCTGCTTTATTTAACTTTAAAGGGGACATCGGATGGCCGTTTTCCACAAATTGGTATGATTCTTTAGGGTCCTCATGGAATATCTGCAACATCTTGCATACTGAGCTCAGTACACAACAGGGCATTTCCGTTTCCTTTTCCTTCTTTTAAATGTAAACTTAATATATTCATGCAGCTTGCTATAAATATGTCCTGGTCCTTGTTTTGAGACCTCATTTTAATCCGGCTTCTGACTTAGACTGGTAGCTTATGTAAAAATCCCTGCAAACATCAGGATTTATATGCGGTTTATAGAGTCATAGGCAGAAAACTGTCATTTGTTAAAAGTAGGAGATGATGTGTGGCCCCTGTCCTGCTTGGGTAAGCCGGGGTTTGCTTTTACATCCTGCAGCTGGTGAGCTCTTGAGAGAGAGAGACTATTAAATGCCTGTCGATGACTCCAGAGAAACATCAAATTTCCACTAAATGTTTGTCATCACATGTGTTCACCTGTCTATAGGAGTCTTCAGCAGCTGTTGGAGTATGAGGGCGATGTGGAGGAGACCTTCTGTCTGAACTTTGCAGTAAGTTTCCTGGACACTAAAGTAAATATGACCCCTCTTTTTCGGCCACATTTGTCCGATTAGAAGGATATCACTGATCACTATTAATCATATTATGAAGAAATTCCCAAGGCAGTGCTATAGTAAATAAATTCAACTGAACTTATCCTTGATATCATGCACATGCTGCCAGGATGGTTATTTGATGTGATGTAGAATTAGAGAAGGGCAATTAAAAAAATAAAAAATAAACATTTATATATCAGTATTTTCCAAGCTTTTAACAATATTAGCTGTGAACTAGCTAATGAAGTTGCTATTTTTGCTTTTTCACTAAATAAATATTTACTGATATTTAGTCATATGTAACAATATAACAGCGCAACATGTATATTTAATCAAATATGTTATATTTAGTCATTTTATTTTGTTTCATTATATAGAATAAATGAATTAATAAAATTACAAATATTAAATATACAAGCTAAACTTAAATATATAGAAATTAATGAAAATTCGACATGTTTCCTTGATAAATAACTGAAATAACTTTGTTGAAGTACTAAAATGAATTGAAATAAAAAAAATAAATGAAAGCTAAATAAACTCATTTTGACCAAAACGGAAGGACTAAAATTTTAACTTAAATTGAAGTGAAAATTGATCATATAAAAGCGAATGCAAAAATATTAATGAATAATATAATAACATGTAAAAATACTAATATGACACTTTACAAGTGTATCGCTAATTCTGTAATGCTAACCTATTATAATATATCCATCTTAAAACTCTCATACTCTCATATAAGTCAAAGAAATGAGTGAACACTGTTTTAGTGAAACTTAACTGTTCAAAATAGTACTCTAATATTACTGCGATATTCACACTGTTGCTTCATTTAAAGAATGAAACTGAAAGTTTTATTATGTTCTAAAACTCTACGAATTTCTTTCTTCCGCTGAATACAAATTAAGATATTTGGAAAGATGTTGTTACCCAAAGAGTTGCTGGTAGCCATTGACTTTCATAGCATTTTATTTTTCATATATTGAAGTCAATAGCTACCAGCAGATGTTTGGTTAAATACATACTTCCAAATATCATATTTTGCTTTTAACTGAAGAAATAAATTCATACAGGTTTGGAACTATGTGTTTTTTTTTCTTCCCCCATATGAACATGAGCACTTTCACTGATGTTTCGTCAGCATACTAGGATGAAGGGTCACTTGTATTGAGCAAGGCAAAATGCTCAGTGACAAAATGTAACAACTGTGTCCACAGATTACGAGAGAGTATTATGGGATCACAGAAGTTAAAGAGCTGGTACAAGGAGGGAAGACCATCGCCGTAGACAAGACGAACAGGTGTGATTGTTCACAGAGTTTGTGGTGTGTGTCTCTTTAAATAAAGGTCTAAAAGAGGTCATGTTGTTCCTGTCCGTGCTCCATATTTCAGTGTCTGTGTGTGTGTGTGTGTGTGTGTGTTTGTGTGTGTGTGTGTGTGTGTGTGTTGTCAGAGGGAACAAAATTGCAAGGTTTTAGAAGCTGCAGGAACAGATGGGACCGCACACAAATCCAAACAATCCGGAACATAAATCCCAAAAAAAAGAGAAAAAACATATAGATGCACACACATTTGTTATGTGTTAAGAATTGTTGATGTGTTCAAAGTTATATTACAGGAAAAACATTAAGTCGAGATTGTATGAAAAGGAAAATAGTTTTTAAAAATGGCAAAAGTGTTTGTCAGGAACGTGTGTGTGTGTGTGTGTGTGTGTGTGTGTGTGTGTGTCCTGCTGTCTGACGGTAAGATTAGGCGGAAGGCCAATCGTCTTTAGCTCAGATCAAGACTCGTTCCCACACACACACACACACACACACACACACACACAGCAGACCTGACACTGATATATGACCTCCTGAAGAGATTAGAGATATTTAGCCCAGCTCAGATCATCAGTCTAAATTCACTCGGTCTGGTGTGTGAGTGCATGTGAATATGTGCACTGGATTGATCCTTCAGGGAGATTTTACAAACTGAGATTTTACAAACAAAAAGTCAATAAAAATGTATTTTTTGTGTGTGTTTGTCTCTCAGGAAGGAGTTTGTTCATGCGTATCTGCAGTATGTGTTCAGCGACTCTGTGCAGGAGCAGTATTTGGCCTTCTCCAGCGGTTTCCTGAAGGTCTGTGGTGGGGAGATCCTCTCTCTCTTCCAGCCCTCTGAGCTCATGGCCATGGTGGTGGGCAACAGCAACTACAACTGGGAGGAGATGGAGAAGGTGGGACACGTTTACAGCGGTGCTTATCAATTTTATTTAGACTCTTCCTTGTGTTTTTCATGGCTTTGTATCTCTTTTTTTCAGAATGCATCCTACAAGGGCGAGTTCTCTGCATCCCACCCAACAGTTAAGATGTTTTGGGAGGTGTTTCATGAATTTCCCTTGGAGAAAAAGAAACAGTTTTTATGTAAGTGAGAGACAACAGTGTTATGGTTGGTACTATTGAATATGTTATATAAAACTGTCTGAATATAAAGCTAGAGCAAAGACCTGCTCAGACCAGAAGTGAAACAAAACAAAGAAGCAAAACACAATTGATGTATTTATTGTGTTGAATGAAATCGAAATGTACACCAGCATTATATATTGTGCACCTCTGGTCTGCCATTCTCTATAAACTCCAGAGGGGAGTATGAAGATATCCAAACACTACTTAAAATTTGCAAACAACCATAAAACAATTTAGCTGAAGGTCTGCATTGATTCCTTTAATAGCAGACGTGCAGAAGAGTGTACTATGGCTCCTCTAAATAAGATTGCTCATTTGGTGTTGGCTGTCAAAATAGATTTTGATTCATTATCATTAGCTGTTGCTCTGGACTATGAGGCTTGGGACCCTGGAGCCTAATTTATTGGTCAGTAAGTTTTTGGCCAGTGTTATTTTAACATTATTTGTATGCTGTTTATTTTTTATTAATATTTAGAATTTTATCCTTATATCGTTTTAATTTTAATTTTAATTCTAGTTTCTTTCTTCTTTTTTTTTTTTTGCAATTTCATGTGCTTTTGTCATTTTTACTGTTATTTTAATATATTGGTTTAAATTTAATTAATTTTTAGCTCTTTTTATTTTTTTATAAATATTTTTTTTATTAATTTCCAGTCGTTTAAGTGCTTCAACTTAAATGTATTTCAGTTAACATTTATATTTTTAATTTTTATATATATAAAACATATAATTTTATGTTAATAGTTTTTGTTTCAGTTAACAATAACCTTGGTTTTGTCATCATATGAAGAAAAAATGTATTTGTTGAAGTATTTGTTGATCATTAAGGTAAACTGATGAATACATAACTTAATGTGTGGTCACATTCACCATTGCTAACGGCAAAAATCCAGTCATTTTAAAAGAAAACCTGGGAATTTCTCATAAGGGAGACACATTCCCCAGTGCAGATTTTGCACCAACACCAAGTTTTTCACAGAATGCTGCTTGCTTTGATGTACAGCAGGGTTGCCAGGTCTGCGAAACAAAACTAGCTCAACTGCTATACAAAACTCAGTAACAATTTTTTTTTGCGTTTTTCCCATCTGTCGGGGATTCCCTCTGTCAAAATCACGTTCCAGGGGTTGGAATCGCTTTAACCTGCAGCAGCAGTGTAAAAGTAGCCCAGTTCAGACCAGTGCAACACTGGTATTCTGTGCGAGTACACTGTTGGACTTTCTTTGCACCAATGCAACTGTACCTTTACAACACCGATCAAAAAAGTGTTTTTGTCTTCCTACAGTATTTTTGACAGGCAGTGACCGTATCCCCATCCACGGCATGGCCAGTCTACGCATCGTCATCCAGTCGACTGCTGCGGAAGAGCACTACCTTCCTGTGGCCCACACCTGCTATAACCTGTTGGACATGCCCTGCTACCAGACCAAAGAGACCCTGCGGCACCGGCTCACGCAAGCCGTGGAGCAGTACGAGGGCTTCAGTCTGGTCTGAGCAGGATCTACAGAGGTGGCTTTCTCTATGCTGACACTGCACTTTAAACCTGTGGAGAAATGGAAACGAATGCTGCTCTCGTGTTTATTTTACCACAGACGAGCACATCCTGAATCTCATATGAGTAAATGTATTATTTTCTTATTTTTACAGCCGGACTCTGACTTGCTTATTTGCTTGAATCTTGAGATGTGCACAGTTTTGTTTTTTTGTTTCTTTGCTTCCGTTTTGGTTACAAAAACGTATATTTTTTAAATGACAAAAGTAAATAATAAGATTAGGATTGAGCTGGCAAAGCATTATTTCATTTGACTTTCTTTATAGTTGTATAATTGTTTTTGGATCAGATTTTAAAACCCATCGTTTGCTCTTGTCTAGACCCCGTTATTTTGTTAGGCATGTCCAAACCTATTCCCTGAGGGCCACTGTCTAGCAGAGTTTAGCTCCAGCCCTAATTAAAACATCTGAACCAGCTTAATTTAGGTCTTCATAGCTGGGTGTTTAATCCCATTCAGAAAGAGCCATTGCAACCCTACAAATCGGGGGCTCGTCCGGGATCAAGACAGTAGAAGTAACACAGCCCCATCAGCACATTATACCGGACAGACAGTTTCAGGCCAAATACATTTGGGATGTCCAATCCTGGTTCTGGAGGGCTAATGTCCTGCATTGTTTAGCTCCAACTTGTCCCAACATACCTGCCTGGAAGATTCTAGTAATCCTGAAGACCTTGATTACCTTGATTCAGGTTTGCATTCAACTAGGGTTAGGGTTAAACTCTACAGGACAGTGGCCCTCCAGCAACAGGATTTCAATACCTCTGCAATACATTAAAGGGATTTAACTTGATGAAAAATCTCTTTTGTTTCTGAGCTTTCCAGTTCGGTTTGTGCATTTTCACGTTTCCACTCCACTGGTTTTCCTTTAATGTACAGTAGCAAGCCATTAGCATAAAAATCTCTCTTATTAATGATAGGCATGCATGAGCATGCCATGCCCAGGTTGAACGCTGAAGCTGCTTTTTTTGAAATATTTTAATGGACTATGGGGAAAAAATACGATATTTCTTTTAAAGTGACATCCAGTTGAGATTGAATTGAGGTACAAATCCAGCAATAACTACTGGTTGATGTACGTGTACTAGTTATGGGATTTGAATTATGTTTTAATCCAACAAATGTGAAAATTCTATCAGCCATCTTCTTCTTCCGGTCAATCCATTGCCGCTTTCTGTTGTTTCCCATGAAGGTCTCGTTTTCTACTCTCATTTTCTTTCTGAGTGGAACATTAATGTTGGGTTCAGAATGACTTACATTTGTGGTTTCTGATATGGTGCACTATACAGGACCGTCAGGGACCACAGCGAGTTGTTTGCTGTGGGCTGTGGTGTTTCACATCTAGCTCCATGAGATGTATTTGTTTGTACTTGATGGAAGGTCATATAAAGAAGGGTTTCTATCCACCTTATTCCTTTCTGTCAATGTATGCAAACAAGGGCTTCTTAGTGGCTACCAATGCATTGTTATTTTAGTAAAGTATATTTACTTTTATAGCTTTCAAATTGAATATATTGTTTTATCTATTTTTTTCCAGAACAATAAAATGACTTCACCTCGGATTAAGTATCAAACTTCATGGCAATTTCTTGCACTAAATGGCGTCGAAACGAAAACCCAACACCAGTATATTCAGAAAAAATAGTTTGGTTTTATATAATATTTACAAAATACAAATACAATCATGTACTAAAATGTACACACAGTATTCATCTTTATCCATCAGTCTCGTCACGTTCAGCAAAAACAAGGTCACACTACAATTTTCCAATCTGGAGAATAAGAGATAGGGGTGATGTACTCTGTTTCTATCTGAGGCATAAACACTCATTGAGGCCCCACAGTTTTGTTTTCTATTGCTTGCTAACAATAGAGATGGTTTTAGGGGAATCAATCCACCCACATCACCATTAAACAGTGAGTTTCATTTGATGAGCCATTAGACAATAGAGTACAACGAACAATGAAAGCAGGATTATAGTTCCTTTGTTTGTGCGTTTCTACATTGCAGAATGGCAGATTTCTTATGGTCGTTCATTTGCACGTTTTTTCTTTCGTAAAGAACATAACTGAAGTAAATTCTAGCTTAGTCAATGGTCTTAGTGGTGTGTTGGGGGGGGGGGGATTTCTCAGAAGCATTTATGTTCAAAATAAACCATTATGGCACCAGTGAATAATGAAAACTAATATACAGAGAGCCTTCCTTCCACAAATTGGTTACATTCTTCAATTCATCAAATATGAAAAATTCCTATAATGATGAACTCTCCTCGTCCTCTATACACAGACAATTTAAGACGCGTCATCTCAATGTTCTTCAAAGCTTATGTCTCATTGTGAAAACAGTTGTTTCTATATTACAGCAATATTAATATAGAAAAACAAATCTAAAATTTGAAACAAATGTTGTATAATACAACAAACCCTCACAGAAACGTTCTTCTGGAATTCAATGGGAATTAAGATCAGAGATTCACAAGTAATCTGATTGTTTTCTGAAATCCAGTCTCGTAGCAGATGCAAAAAAAGCAGTCCAAAGCAGAACCCAAGTCCTTTTTTGCTGTACAGTGGAACAAACAGCACTGTAAATCTGCTAAAGGTGAACCAGGCATGTCTTGGCATCCTTCAAAGCCAAATGTGCCTGTATTGAGTCAATAAAGAGGTACATGTCTTTGTACACACTAAATTGCTTTGGATAGCAGTGGCTGGTTCTTGTTTGGCCAGTAAAGTAAATCCCATATGAGCACTAGATGAATTTAGAGGAGTCTCTTTTACTGATGAGCACTTCCAACAGCCTTAGCTTGGCTTTAATGTGCTTGTATTCATTGTATTCTCCAGCCAAAGGTGAGCGATCTTCCTTTTGCACGTTTCTAAATGGGAACAGCAAAAGTAGAGCATTTAGTAATGAGATTTAGTTTCTCTCTCTGTAGAGACAGATTCAAGCTTATGAAAATGTACACTTCTAAAAACAAGCTTGTACACCTTTTAAAGTTCATACTGTGGAGGTTTTCGTTACCTGCCGTTTTGTTTGAAGAACTGATCCTCGAAATCACGGAGGTTCTTGCGGATTCTTTTCTTTTCTTCACGGGCTTCCTGGAGTTGCTCCACAAGTTCCTGCCTGTGTGTTTGGTTAAGAAGGAGTGGAGAGTTTTGAGATTCTTTCTACCCACCACAACAACAATGCGATAATTGGAGGTTTCAATGGTTGGCAAATATTACTGAACATTTCACTTTTTTAAACTTACAAATTACTTTTAGCCTACTATACATATGGCCTTGTAGCTCCACAAAAGATGGATTAAATGAATACAAGAAAAGTAAAAGATCTATAGGGGTGCTTACACACTAGAGCTCATCGCAAATTCATTGGTTTCAAAGGTTACGAAAAGTGACGCTACATTGCACAACCAAATGTTCAGAATATTAGTTTACCAGGACTGTGTTTCCCAAAAATCATCTTAAGCATAAATAGATTTTGGAAACCACTGGAACCAATGGTCTCTACAATCTACTTGGGTTTACGATGCTTGTGGGAAACAGCCAAGGTTAGTCTCTTTTTTTGAGAGCGAACTGGTCATTAGAGATCTATTGATTTCTATCTTCAAAATGGACCTCAAATCACTCAGTTCAAGCATTATCTTGTGTGTCAGCACCCTAAGACATAGGTTTCTATTCTTAACCTTATACTTACATGGAAGCAGCATGCAAATTGGACAATCTCATATCCGTGGTGCTCTTAGAGGGCGATAGTTCATCAACAGGTGAGATGAAACCATCTGTGTCCTCATCCAGCTGGTCGAGAAGTCCCAACATGGTCACTTCCGGCTTAACAGTGACTGTGAACTGTGTCCTGGTATCACTGTCATCATCCGAGCCATCCTCCTCCTCCTGGAAAAAGAGCAGATGGCGACGGTTAGTTTGACTGCAGCTTAACTCTAAGAGTTTATACTAGCATGACTGGGCAGTATCAAGCGTAACATTGATTTTGAAGGCAAATCTCACTGACATTCAGCAATCATTGTGCATCAAGCCTCTGCCGTGACAAGTGTTAGTACAAATGAAACGAATCAGAGCTCCAGCAGTGCAATAAATAATATTTATTTCAACTGGAGCATTTGATGCACGGACTTACAAGAGTTACCGATTTGGGTTTTCTTTAATACAAAACCCAACAGGGGTGTGATCAAAAGGCAATGGAATCAGCAGGAGTCCAATCTCACAGCACTCCCATGCAGTTACTGATTCATGATTAAGTTAATGAGGAAGCTAGTGGGGAGAAGGAGGTGGGTAAGCCAAATCACTGGTTGGTTGAGCAGTAGCAGCTCTTCACCTTGGTGTCGCTGAAGAATAGGGCTGGTACACCCTCGATAATGGGCTGCAGCAGGGGACCTCTGCGCTTGCTGGAAGGCGAGCCCTGTGGTGGTGTTAATAGTGACATTACAACCCGGTAAACTACACATCAGCCCACTCAGGGCAGGACTCACTAATGGACTATAAGGGACCAGGGACCTATGTTTTAGGGCAGCAGTTCCCAATCCTGGTACTAAAGAACCTCCAATGTTGGAAAGTTTTTGATGTCTCTCTTATCTGAAACATACATTTGAGGTCTTGTAGTCTTTACTAATGAGCGGATGAGTTGAATCAGGCATGTTTGATTAGAAGACGTCTAATATGTGCAGTGTTGAAGGTCCTCCAGGATTGGGAACCACTGTTTTAGGACATATGGCTCTCATAAATTGAAAACCCATGGTTGAAAAACTGATGCTAACCAAATATTTCACTGGAGAAGCATATCATTAACTAAAAAAAAAATGGAAAAGCTACATCTAAAAGACCATTTATGAATGCTTGGATGGTTTTGTTATTGCTGTATTTCACATGCATGAATACATACTGTATTTAGCAGGGGGAAATATTTATCAGCGGTGTGGGAATATGACCAGGGTGGCTGTTTAATGCTTTGGAGGACTTTTAAGAGTATGTGTATGTGTAAGAGACTTAGGAATTATAAGGAATACTGTTGCAAATATCCAGCTTCAGGATATGACCTCAGTGAGCTACTCTTGAGCTCTTGCTAAAGACGGGCTTAGTGATGCTAACAAACCCTGGCACTGCCACTGCATCAGTACAGCAGCTAAATGCTTATATTGTGCTACAGCTAATGCTATTTCCTCTACTAATACCGTGGAGATTTATCCGTATGGTTTAGTTCAAGAATAAAGTAGAAATGGCAGCTAGTTAGCCTTTAATACAATAACACTAGCTTATGCATCCAACAAGTATTAGCTTTTTTCCTAAACTTAGAGAGCTGCCTCGCTGCCAACTGTCTGCATGGGCAGCAACTCTGTCATGGATTTGGAATACTCTATGTAGACACCAAATTCATTTATGGCAAGAGACTTGTAATGGTTTCAACGGGCTACAATGTTATCGTGTTGCTAAGATTACCCACATTCGAATAAGAATGCATATACATAGTACACACAAGTATAAGGTAAAATAAGCCATTTATTTTTTATTAATACTTTATAATACTTGAGTAGTCAGCCATCTTTCTGTATTGCATTCTGAGATTAGCTTATCTGTGAAGGAATCATGCTTGCTTAAAAATGGCCAAAGTGATGCAACTTTGAAGGCATAATAATAAAGTTGCCTATCTTTTGCAACAGCCTCCAACATTTGGAGAGCATGTAGCTCACTAGGTATGGAAAACAGGAATTGGAACTGTAAACCAGGGGTGTTCAGTCCTGCTCCTATAGGGCCAGCAGAATTTCACTCCAAACTATCCCAAAACAACTGCCTGGAAGTGTTCTAGTAATCCTGAAGACATGGCTGGTTCAGGTGTGTTTGATTAGGACTGGAGCTAAACTCTGAAGGATAGTGACCCTCCTGAAGCAGCATTGGACACTCCTGCTTAGCATGAACTCTTATTTCTTCAGTAAATGAAGAAACTGAAACGGGACACAAGGATACAATATATAGGGAAAGCAAGAAAAATGTTGGAAAAACCTGAACTTACAATGACTGGAATGGCAGATGCTCTGCAGAGGATCTGTTTGATGAGTCTGTAGCGGTCGTATAGAGGCTTCATGACCTGCCTCTCGTTCTTGGTGATCTAGGAAGTGTGACAAACTGACATTGAAATCAACTTCAAGGTATGTAGACAATAAGTTCTTAACCTTAAGACGGTTAACTTAATGGACTTTTTTGAAGAATTGCATACTCACTGGTCTCCCGTGGATGCTCTCGTAATGTAAAAGAGCTTTCTGAAGGGCCACTTTTTCTGTTCCTATCTGCTCACGGGTCATGTCCTAAAGAAGAACAAAGATTGACATTTTAAAGATTCATGCATTTGTTTATAATAAAAAAAGGTCAAATGGGGAACAGAATCCTTTGAAATCGTACCTTAATGTCTTCAGGCCGGCCAGCCTCCTTGCGTTTCTCCTGCAGTTTGTTCATAACTGCCTCTAGCGTGCACTCCACAGGGGGTTTGGGGGCTTTGGTCTCAGTGGGTTTCTTCTCCAGCTGAGATCCAAAGCTCTTGGGAAGAGTGTTGCTGCGTTGGCGGGGGATGGGCGTCAAATCCTCTTCTGATTTAAGCAACTTGTGATCTGTGAAGTGATGCCAGAACAAGGAGCCACTTGTTTACAAGAACTTTGCAAACCATGAGCAGAGCAGATTAGATCAGGGATTGTTTTCCTGGTAGGCCCAACCCACAAAAGGTTAGTGAGAAATGACACCAGAAACATTGTTGGAACAAAATATTATGAAGGTTGGATTAGCGTTCGCTTATGTGATTCAAATCACTTTCATAATGGGAACTGTCGCTCTTGCAAGAGGAATTTCATTCATACCTTTTAAGTCTTTGCGCATCTTGGCCAGTTCATTCATCCACCGCAGAACCTCTGGATTGGCGGCTTTGTCGCCGTGTGAAGGCTGTAGATAGAGGAGCACTAAACTCAGTATCTGTATCCACCTAAATACATTTTTCATTTGTCTTTTCATCACGGAAATAGTGCATATATAGTATGCTGAGAACTTTTTCAGGGTAGACTGTAGACAGAATAGGGTTCATTGATTGCAATGGGTTTTTCAGTGTAGTCCTTGCAAAATATTTGGTGCACTTACCCTGTATTTGCGCTCCTCTTCAAACCTCTCCTCAAACCTCCTTATCTTCTTCTTGAGTACGTGGATCCGCTTTGAAAGCTGGGCTGAAGTGAGCTCTTCCCGGTCGTCGTCGCAGGAGCCTAACGATGAGCTTCTCCGCCTACTGAATGGAGCACATAGTTAATTTCAACCTCCAAAAAAAAAAAAAAAAAAAAACATGATTTAATCTTCCAGACCATTTGTTGTTTTACCTCATAAATGAGTGGGCATTGGGTGGAGATGGAGGAACCTCAGTGTCATCAAGATACTGCTGGCTATCTCCATAAGCATAGAACCGCGGGGAGACCATTGGGTCGCTGTCCTCCTCCAGGAGCTGGCGAATGAGTTTGCCACCGGCGTGGGGTGACAAATGAGCCTCCTCGCGCTCCATACTCTCCTTTTGCCAAGACGAGTAGGCCGGGACTGGTTCTGTCAACAGACAAACATGTATGTGTTAATATGGAGGGAAATAACAAAGCCGCGTGTCTAGATTTTAACTAGTCATCAAGTAAGTAGCAAGCCAAACAGAGAAGTGGGAACAGGGCATCCACAAGGTAGATTTAGTGTTTGTTGATGCATAGTCATTGCCAAAGTTTGGGTGCAGATAAAATTTTAACTAAGCTGATACTCTTATTGACCTTGATGCTATTTCTGGCATCCTGAGGTCAACTGTTACAGCTGAAACCACAAAATTTGTGCAATTCAGCTCAGTAGACAGTTGTTTTTACACAGTACATGTGTACTTTTCATTATAGACTATTAGATAAAACTGTGACAAACTGTTTTTAAGTTTCGTGCACTGCAGGTTAAACTCAAACATTACGAGCACACGCTGTAATACCTGAAAGTTTTGTTTACTTACTATGCAGATGCTATGACCATAAGGTCAGAACAATTTAATGATGCATCCAGAAGAATGTCGCGATAAATGCTGACTGCAAAGTGATCGGTGGAACCGGCATGCATGGAAGATCAAACTTGATCTTATCTGTTGTTATAAAGTTGAGTCGCCATATTTACAGCATTGAAGTGCAAGTAAAACCTTCGGTGTGTTTGCACAAGGCATCATTGATTACGATAACCAGTAAAGCAATGTGTTCGTACTATTTTTTTTTTTATTGTCTGAGCTCTAAAAGAACATTAAACTGCACGTTGACAGTTTATGGGACTTTTTCTGAAGAAAAGAATGGTGCTCGCTTGTGGAAAAACATGCTACCACAATGCCCCCCCCACCCCACCCCACCCCCCATGTTGCTAAAATATATACAGTACATTTCCAAAGGTTATGTGAGCAGTTGCCAGTTTCAATATAGTTGCTAATGTGTTTTAGGTGATTGCTAAGGTGTTAATGTGTCGTCTCAACACATTAACATTATGGTTATCCATGTTTTATGCATGATGCATGACTTTGCAGTCGAAGGACTTTATTTCAGTGCATGCATACTCACTCAAACACAAGAGCTCCACATGCTTTTCAAAATGCTGTGCAAACAATCTGGTGGAGCCTGAATTCCCACAGCCTCTTTGCACTTTTTGTACCGTGTCATGTGCTTGTTACAGTCATGCTTGAGAAGCTAATGGGTCAGGTGGACCTCTCCCTAATGGCGCATTTGGAGCCATTTTGTTGAGCCGGCATAATACATCCAAGCAGGCATAATACAACAAGATGGCCTTTCATTAAAAGACTCACAAAAAGTCTCACTAGGCTTTGTGAACATAAATAAAAGCCACATACTACTGTGCCTGTCCTCAAAGGCTGCAGGTTGTTAGCTGCTAGGTGGGTACATGCCAGTTTGGGCTGTTTTATGGGATTTCCATGCAGCGTTTAAAAAGGTCACTGGTGAGAGTAGTGGATCAGGGATATCACTTTGTTAACAAAAGCAGGTCTCAGCACCTTACCCTCATTGAGACTTGGTCTTAAAAGGCTTTTAAAGTCAAGGAAAGGGGCGCTAAAGAAGTTAGAATCTGAAAGACAAAAGGAAAGAGAGGCAACTGAGATAATGGCCCAAGGAAAAAGTTTTACACAAGACAAATGCAGCGAGTTATATACACGATTGTGAAAATCACAGCTGACAGGCATATGGGCAAACCGCTGTATCTCGGCACCGCAGTGGGTCACAGCAATGTTCTTTGACATCAGCCATAGTGGGACAAAGGTCTGGCAGCTGAACCTTACATACTGTCCTGAACACTCATTTGACCTCTCCCTTGAGCTGGAGCAACAGGTTGTTTTTAGTGCAACTGTATTTTACAGTTGTGTGAACTCATTTTAACAACCACAGACGCTTCCAGAGATGTTATCAAAACTGTTTAGCTTGTATAATCATTTATACTTTTCATCTCTGATTTTGATTTTGTCTTTTCATCTCTGATTTTGTTCCACTTAGCATAATAAAATTAACTGCCACAACTATGTGCAGTAACATGTACAAAGCCTTTGCTTTAAAGCTTTTATTTGTGTAAAGCATTCTACCACACATAAAGCTGATGTATTTCATCATATCTGTAATTAAGCATGAATTAGCAGCATAACAGACATAATTGTTAGGATTTGTAAAATATTACTAGATGAAGTGCTTTTCTGGTTTGTATAGCTCACCTCAGTGTTGTTCTAAAATGATCTTTTGTTTTTCTAAGCTTAACTAACTTAATTGGGTAAAATGCACTAGGGCGCTTTGACTGCCTCTGAAATAAATACATTTATTTATACAAAAGCGCTTTTCACAATAAATACGGTCCCAAAGCGGATCTTTTTAATCATGTTATCTGTAATCAAGTTCTTCCACTGGGCATAACAAACATAATTGCCAGGATTTGCACAAAACTATTTAAATTACTGATTTGTGTGGCTCTTCTAAAAATAAATACTGTTCCTTTTTCATCGCGTCCGTCTTAAGTTGTTCCATTTAGCGGAACAAACTAAATCACTAGGGTATGCTGCATAAAACTAGACAAATGCATCCCAAAATGAGGAAGTTTACTTATTTGTAAAGCACTTTTCATGATAACATGATGAAAAATGTAGTTTTTTATATTTATGCTACAACATAGCATAGCAAACATTATTGAAAAGATCACTGTATAACTATGCTAAATGCACTTTTCACAATGCATATTTTCACATATTCCAAAACTACATAAATTGCCTTGAAAAAAAAAAAAACATGCAGAAAACCTTCAAAATGGTTTCTGTCTAAACAAAAGAAAATATGTCACGTGGAACTCCCAGGAATGTCTCGGTGAAAACCTTGCAAAGCCACAGGGCGATGTTTTGTCCATCTTCCTGTAACATGTCATTATGTGCGCAGCTGTTTAAAGCTCTCAGTAGAGGGTGCCATAGAGCAAGTCCATGATACAGTATAGAGACTCTGCCAAGGCTGTGACCACAATATTAAGCACTGTATTAAAGTAAATGGTAATTGTGACTCAACATGGCAACCCTCTCAGCAGGGCAGCTCCATATGCTATGCTCGATTCACTGTCTTGTGTGTTTCCGTGCCAGACCTCAAACACTGAGACCGTACACTACAAAATTTCCAAGGTCATGGCGAAAAGGGGTGTGTTTTCTCGCATGTTTGTGCAAGTCTACAACTGGCACATGCTGTGCGAACTGAAGAGGAAACAGGAAGGGAGACTATTATACCCAGCCATGTCAGGTTTTAAAGGCTCAGACGTGACGTGCACATAGCAACAGCTCCCAGACTCCCGGATTTTAACCTCCTCCTGTTTCACTTCTCAGTTGCTATGACTATAAGGCCCTCCACTTGTAGAGCTAAACGTCTGTTTGTTCCTTACCCCAATACTGAAGACGACTAACGCTGTGAAATCTAAGCTTGGCTGAAATGCAGCAGTTGTGAAAATGCATCAAATCACTGAACAAAACCCATTGTATTTTGATGCATCTGCTAAGCGAAGTTCATTTATACACCGTAAAATAGTCATTTCAAAACAGATAAGCAAAGCTAATAAACAAAAAGTGTTGTATGTATTATGCTTGTGTGTGTGTGTGTATATATATATATATATATATATTTTAATGAACAAAGTGCTATAATCTACATTAAAAAAATATTTTATAAATTAAAATCAAAAACTATATTCATATATTAAAATATATTTATCTTAAAGAGTATGACGAATGAAAAAAAAAATTAAATCTATATTTAAATGAAATTTAAAAACCTATATACACATATTTATCATAATAAAAACATTTGTATCAATGTGTAATACACACACTCACACATTTACATTGAAATTAATACATAGAAAAATACTGTAATCTAGATTTATAAAATCTGTATAGATAAATAGATACAGATTAACAATAAATAGATAAATAAACAATAAAGTGCTTTAATGTAAATTTATTAAATCATTTTTTATTTTAAATAACTTTTATATAAAAGAATGTGATGAATGGACAATAAAAAAAAAGAAATCAAGTGTTTACAAACACAGGATTATAGCTAAAGAGGAAGTGTTAGAACGAAAAAAAAAACCTTCCAACCGCAAGAACCAAAAATGAATCCGTTGTAAACTCAATGAATCCCAGAGGCATTCAAGTTAAAATTCTCAAGGGACATCACAGGGCTTTGAAGAAGCACCAAGCTGTGGCTCCAACCTCAATATTCACAACAAACATGCCGAGAAAAATGCATCGCTAGCAAGCTGTTGCAATGCAAAATAAGCTTCTCTAGACTACACATCACACTGTGAGAGGAAAACAGCTTGCAGACTGCTGCTAATCTTCTTCCACTGTTAAATGACTTAATAAGATCCACTGCATGAGGACACAATGTGGGCAAGGCAGACTTGCAGCTGTCGCCCATGTGCAGAGACAGAGAGCGACAAAGTGAGAGAGACATATATAAAAAAAACACTGACCTGCCCAGTTACTGTTGTCTGTCAGAGTAGAAAGGTCAAGTCGAGGGACATCGTTGCATGGCTCTGCGCCACTAAGAGCCTCCTGGATCTTCATGGCAGGCGTCTAGCAGAGGAAAAACAAAGCATAAACACCAACTACACCAGACTGTGTGCAGTGCGCTTCTTATGTTGAGCGATACCCTGCCTGCGCCTGTCCCCGTCTACTTACAGGCTGGGAGGAGGCAGGGGGCGGCGCTGCAGGACAAACCTCTGCGTGCTGATTGGCTGCCTGCCCTGCTCAAAGCGTGGCTAATTTTATGTTCTTTTCCCTCTCTCTCTCTCTCTCTCTCTCTCTCTCTCTCTCTCTCTCTCTCTCTCTTCACCCCTCCCTTTCTCTATGCGCAGCTGTGTGTCCTAGAGAGAGAGAGAGAGGGAACAAGCAGAGCACGCAAAGCACGCATGCAGATCTCAGGCAGAAAAGCCTTCCTGATTTCTCACTTGAGCATTTCCGAAACTCTTCCCTCTGTTTCGATATTGAACAATCACACAGGTGGGGCAGTATGCGTACAGACAGACCTAATCCTCCAGACAAACGCACAACTCGGTCACTCACACAAACACACACATCCGGGCTCTTGGGTGTGGGACGGGGTCTATTTTTGGAGCAGAGGGGGGCTTTTTTTCTCACTACATACCCCACGTTACTGCCAGCATGACTGAAAGTCCCGTTTACTGTTATTACGACAGACAGAGCTTACTCATGCTAATGCAACTGGATTTGAAACACACTTGAGCCATTGCAGACGTGCTATTTGTGGCAATGTGATTTTCATAACGTGCCCATCACGGTCCAAAACTGCAACACTGCTGATATTGTATCAGTCCAAACATGGGAAAAGGACTTTGTGCTGTTTACTTTTTGTGCACATGGCGGTGTAAAATGCCACTGTCACCCTGCCAAGAGACGTGATGTTTAGTAGCATTAGAAGAGATAAGGAACGGCTTGGGAAACATACAGTCCAGACAACCTGTGTGTGAAGACCTGTCTGGCTTTGGCACATCAATGCAAGGACACAATAAAGCAAAGATTTAACCTGAAATGTGCCTCATTGCACAAATACACACTCATCAAAACACACCCTTACGAAACAAAAATATATTGCAGTATATTGGAAAATATCATGTAATATATTAGGCATATATTCTTATATATATTTATTTTTTCCAGTATATTACAATATATTGAAAGCGCCAATTATTTGTATATTTTGCAATATATTATATAATATATGCATCAGCAATTTATTATTAAATGTATTCAAAAATATAAAATATTAGAAAATAAAAAGGGAAAATAATATATTACAATATATCACAATATATTTTAAGAAATATATTGGTAAATATATTTTCCTTTCGTAAGGGCACTCGAAGACTAAACAACAGTTCACACACAGACCAACTGCCCACTTTAAAGACGTGTTTATGAAACTAAATTAAACCTAATGTATTTACAATGTCTGCATGCTTTCGCCGAAACCATGACGAAAACGACTTAAATAGTTGAGCGGTGGAAGTCAGTTGACTTAGATCAACAGGCTTTCAACAGACTTGCAGCCTTCACATGATGTTTGGCCCAGAAAACATTGCCTAAAATCTCTCTAATCAAGGGCAATCAAGAGTGAACAGTTCATCAGATAATCTTCTTGTCATCACCCATTCACGTCGTGATTAACAAGGTGACAGCTGATGAGATTATATCGCTGAATACTGAAGGGATTTGAGTTATTATGGATATAAATATTTCAATCTAGGAATCTCATCATATGCAGAGATGCCAAAATACCAGTAATCTGTTCTCAGGGTATAACTGAGGCTATGAAAAGCCGAGAAACAAAGTTTTTGTTGGAGGTAAATAATGCATTTAAAAGTTGTGTATGAAAAAAAATTATAATATAAAAAATTGTGAGCTGATGCAATTTGAGTCTTCATCTCATGTTTTTTTTTTTTCTTGACAAAAGTACTATTCATTTCTTTCTATATAAGACTTCCAATAAGAAACAAAATTACTGAGTGCATCTTAAAAGTGAAAATGTGAAAACGCAAATAAAACAATGCAAATGTATGAATGATTTGACATTCTCAGTATAGCTTCAGTGTTACTTTTCATAAACACAGTGGTTAACATAACGCTTTGCATATTAGTAAAGGATTGCGCTTTTCAAAAACACGTTCAGGGAAAAGTACAGTAGTCTCTAATCAGCTGCCACTATCTACTACATGAGAAGCACCTATACCACAATGCACTGCGTACGTGTCACAGCCGGGTACAACATGTTCTAACTGTTATAGCGAGCGTGAAGGAGTGAGATCTCACGCATGATATGCAGTGACACACTGATTCAACATGTATGTCACATCACAATGACCGCGGATCAACCTGAGCTTAGCAAAACCAATATTCCTTGTTAAAAATAAACAGTCGCTATGTTTTTAAGAGAACATTAGCAAACGTCTTTGGAGAACGAAGAGGAAGGAAACTGAATTGTTTGACCTCCAGATTATTTGGACTGGATAATTTTACAGACTGAATCATAAATACAGAAACATTTCAACACAGGATGTTCAAACTATATCAACTCTTTCATTCACTCTCTAAGTATTTCAATGAGCAAGTCACTCTCAGAAATACACGCATGGCATTGCACCAGTTAAACAAACCGAGCATTTTAAAGAACAATAGCACAAGCTCACTTTAAGCGAAATATTACATTTCAAGATGTCTGTTAGTTTGCCATAGAACCTTTCACTGATCAATTCTTATAAGAAACATTGTTTTTTTTTCTTGGTGTTATGGACATCTTAATAATCTAAAGAACCTTTTTCTATTATTTGAAATATATATATTTTTTTGGCAGAATGGAAAGGTTCCATGGATTTAAAAAAATGTTCTTCAAAGGGTCTTCATTAATGCCAATAAAGAACATGTATTTTTAAGTGTTTGTGCAAAAATTAGACTGGTTGTTGATATTATACATGATGTAACAAAAAATTCATACAATTTAAGGACCTTATTTGCGAATCCACTTTTGCTAGTTTAATGACAGGAAAACGGTCTGCCTGCCGGGCTCATGGTCTAAAAGGGTTGTCAGAGCTGAACGATTATGACCTAAAAAAAAAAAAAAGAAAATATAAGATTTTTTTCACAAAAATATCTGATTTACGATTGAAACAGATTTTTCCACCACTCCTTAAAATCAATATTCAATGACAAAGAAATAGTTTAAAAGAAGTTTAACTTTATTTTGTTTTGATTTTACATCCTGGGATTTGATCTGGTTTTCCCGCTTGGGGTTAAAGTGCAATCAGAAAGAATCAGCCAAAAAGACAAGATTGCAGGCCCTGCCATTGTAAACAGTGAAAATGTAACAAAACATTCTTATCTTACTGTATACGGTTTGTAAATGTTTGTAAGACTGTCAGAGGTCTTCACCCTTTTTTCGATGGAAGCCACACTGATAGGGCTAAGTCAATCAGAGAGCCGCTTTAACCTCAAAATATAAAAGTTACATCTAGTCATAAATAGCATGTCTTTTTATCAATCGGTCATCCCTGTATGGAATACAAAACAAAAGGGGCTATCATTATCATTAACCGGGAAAAGATGATAAAAAAAAAGCAGGATTACCTTAATACTGGAAAGACAAATGTGCCTACTTAAACTACTTCCTTAAAGTATGTACTCTTTTGGTGAAGAAAAAGTACACATTTTTGAGTGTGTAGTAGAAGAGTAGGAAAGCTTTGGGACATACTATCACGTCACACAATTGCGTCTTTAAAAGAGCACTCTGTCGAACCGCTTACATGCACCCTGTTCACTGTAAACTGGCCTGCCAATCATCTTGTAACGGTTAATATCCTTCACATTTAATTTAATTTAACTTCCTCCAGTACTGGAGAGAAAATAAGTACATATATTATTTATTTATAAAAGTTCACATTGCTTTTGCAGATGAAATATAACTATTTAAATATAAATAAATAAATAAATAAATAAATAAATAAATAAATATATATATATATATATATATATATATATATATATATATATATATATATATATATATATATATATATTGTTTTTTACCAGGATTTGATTTTTAGTTACTCAAATCCCTGTAAACTGCCACGTGCCGCGCAACGAGTAACACTGCTATAGGTTGCTTTTTGACAGATGTGCTTGTGCTGCCGCGGTCTTGTTCATTTCGTACGGGGAAATATCTCTCTCACTCGGCAGCATGTCTCTATGGCAGACGCGCGGGGGAGGGTTGAGCCCAATCGAAACTACCGGAGGCCTCAGTGGAGCGTCGGCGGATGTTTAAAAGAAAACCAATTTTCGAAACAAGTCGATGTAAACTACACATTCTAGTTAATAGATAAAATCGTTTTAATCACCCAGCAATAGGCTGTCCCTATTCTCTTAATGATAAATGGCGTAACGTGCAGTTATAGGTAGCCTAATTCTGATACATGCAATGACTATCCATTATGACATGTAGGCATTTTTATGTTTATGTACACAATAAAAATCTTTTACATTTGAAAACTTTTATTGTTTCATGTTTAAAAATGTCTGTGTGATGCTGCGCGTGCGTCCCTGTGTGTAATAAGCAAAGTGAACGTGTTTTTGCTGAGCCGCTCAGAGGCGCATTTTCTACTAACGCGCTCTTTAAATAACAAAAATAAAAAATATTGCACCATTGACTTGACTAAGTTTGAGTTGGTCTATGGCGCAGTCTATTTTCAGTTCCTCAAAATAGCAACTTGCCAACAATGCACCTGAACACACCTCTTTTTTAGACCAGCACGCGCATGGGTGCACAAATGACCGAAAATCCATTTTCTATTTAAACAACGTGGCGCAGCACAGGAAAATGAGAAGTGCGTCTTGCACCAGCGGGTTTATGATAGGGCCCTAAGTGTCCAAATACTTTTTTGGGGGCCAATGTACAGTATATCATTGTGACGAGTGGGGCGCTGCCTGTGGAGTGATTGGGAAATGAACGACACCTGCTCCACTCACCGGTCTCGAGTCCCACGGAGGAGATCGGAAAGATATAAAACAGGAGCGACGACAGTGAAGGACGAGAGAGGACCAGGCCTGGGCTTTATTTTGTGTTTTAGTTTTGCAGTCGTCCGCATGGGGCTGTCGGGCTGTTTTGTGTTTATTTTATTATTAAAGCTTGATTTGAATGTCCGCCGGTTCCCGCCTCCTCCTTCCCGTGATTATGAAGTTTGTAGTCCATTAAAATCATTCTCATAAGCGCATTCTAAACCACTTGGGGGGTAGATAAAGACCAAATTAATAAAGAAACAACAAAAAACACAGAAGACGTGAGGGATTAAAAAATATACTGCAAGGAAAATGGATAGAAAGTGAAAGGGTTTCTTAGAGGACTATTGCAATCTGCGGTTAGCCAAGCACTGCTGTGTCTTCACACTCATCTACCACAAGAGATTTGAAAACACCTTATACAGAAATACAGCCGAAACAATACATGCCTTGCTCAGGTGTACTAAACAAGAGGTTTTCAAACTTTTGATGCCAATGACCCTCAAATATGATGACTTCCTTCTTAAACTAAAATGACAGTAACACTCAGTTAACACAGTAAGTTTTAGGTTAGTAAAGTTTTTATGTTTTTGAAAAAAAAATAATAATGAAGGTGTACTGGCACGCTTCCGTTCAACGGTGCCAGAGCCCAGACGGCCTGACAGCAGGGGTAAGGGTAGGTGGTGGTTCAACAAATCCTCACAGTAACACCTTCAGACTGTATGGATACATTTCAGATGCTCTCTCATCCCTTTATCCAGAGATCTGTTAATGTATATCAATCAAGACCACAACTGACCAAAAGATGTTTCAGTAAAACCGAGACATTACCAAAACATCTGTAATGGTGTCTAATGCACGTCACTGTGTTGTACCAACAAATGTACCAACGAACACTGCGTCCTGATCTGCTGAGCTGAATCCAAACTCAAAACACACACCCAACAGCATAAACATGAGTCAGTGAGAGGTCTTCATCAAAACACTATTCTGATAAAAGCAGGCCTTGCAATTTACCTGTGATTTTCCACAGAGATGCATTATGTGCTGTCTCCCATGAACAAGAAGGATTTTAAGACAATTAGCTGTTCCTGTCACTGTTTACTACCACATTTTAATTCAATTAATTATTGTTGTTGTTGAAATTCTGAGTCACTGACACTGAACAAAAGGAATAGTTCACCCAAAAATAATGATATCTCGTCCAATTCCAACAAATTGTACATCGTTTTGAAGGTTTTTTAAATGGAGAACGTGAAAATTAAAATAACAGATTTTTGAAAAAATGCTCATTGTGACTCATTTTGCCAGCACAGGTCACATATTGCTGTAGCATAAACACCGCAGAACAAGTTACATTCCTAATTTTTTATATTTACGTTCAGGGGTTTGTTGAAATCTCTCCCTCTTAGTGTGAGCAGTAGTAATGGTGATGCTTGTAGAAAAACAAAAAGAAGGCCATGGTGGTAAGCCTAAAAAACAGACTCACGGTGGGGGCATCCGGGTTGTCTGAGTGCTCAGTCAGTGTGGGACTGTGTTTGGGTTTCCTGTTTCTCTGAACCTCATGTGGCGGCGACAGCAGACGCCTGTCACCCTCCTCTGTAACCCTCACACCCAGAGACGGGACGTTCTCTTTATCACCCTCGACCCTGAGAAAGACACAGTTTTGCTTTCAGACACCACAGAATCAACACGAGAGGAAGCGAGGACTTTCTGTGCTTGCCCTTTACTCAAGGGATCAACTCATAAGAGCAGAGCAGAAATGAAGCCGTCGCTGTGATACCTCATCTGACTGTTTATTTACATCCGTCTCGAGAGCTGGATCAGTATGTGTTACACATCACAACTGTTGAGCCACTAATCTAATGTTTTCAGTGTCTCTGTGGATAGTTCCTGACAACAGGATTAGTTTAATCGCTCTAAGATCCAGCAAGCAATGACCCAAACTGGAATGGAAATAAGATTGGATGAGAGATTCATTACTAATCCACGTTTTTTTAAATAAAATCTCTGTAATAATATGGGATTAACCAAATACTTCTATAGGTTACAATTCGGTTAATATGGACTATTACTATTAGCTAGACTGGCTGGTTTGCAGATATTTGTCAATTTTAAGATTTTCAGCAGTTGTCTGATATTGCGTGAAGCTGGGCATCCTTGTTAGTGTGCATTACACATTTTCATTTTTTGTATTCTTTAATAATATAACTGGTTGCTTACTGCATTTGGCATAACTTAAGCTACCATGCCATTTGGCTGCAGCTGTTTTTTTTAGGAGAAACATGCTCCTACCTGAAGTGCTCCTGTTGTTCTCGTAGATGTCTCCTTCTCTCTCGGGCTGTTGTCACAGGAGGTGAAGAGTGGGCAGTTGGATCCAAGCCCTCTGAACTTTGACCTGTGTGCATTTGTGAGTTGAATAGGTGTTGCTCGACCGCTGAGCGAATGGTCTTCTCCAGAAAACTGGACAGAAAGATAGAAAGACAACGTCAATGATCAAATGGTGATTGCTTTAATTACATGAACAATGAAACTTATCTGATTGTCCAGAAGATTGACTTGTTAATTAAAATAATTTAATTGTCACATAAGGCTCTGTATAATTACTTACTTTGTTAATTCAGGTCTGCAGTGTCTAGGAGAGACGTGTGAGCTAAAGAACGAGAGAAAAAAAACAATCAAGAACAGAGAAAATACTGAATTATTATGCTAAGCACCATCCAGTTGAATCCAAAGAGAAATAAATATCCAGAGTTTTTAATATTCTGAAATAAATTAAAGGGGTCATATTAATTTTTCCTTTAGTATTAGTATTACAAGCTCTTGGTGCAC
The DNA here is from genome assembly GCF_003368295.1 of Carassius auratus. Classification (NCBI taxonomy): domain Eukaryota; kingdom Metazoa; phylum Chordata; class Actinopteri; order Cypriniformes; family Cyprinidae; genus Carassius; species Carassius auratus. Next base: position 6,234,541 of record NC_039243.1, read on the forward strand.
AAAGACGATTTGTAAAGTTGCAAAGACTAAAACCTCAAACACAAAGAGATATTCTTTATAAAAGTTAAGAGTCAACCATGACTCCCAAACACGGCTCGCTCTAACACGCCCCAACATGTTTTCGTCAAGATGTCGGAAGATTTGCATAAAGCCTAAATGTTCATGCAAAGAAAGGCGGCGTAACTTTTATTCTCGCTGTTGCCGTCGCCGCCATGTTGTGGAGATGCTGTATGTTTCATTGTGAAAGTGGAACTACTTTGTTAGAACTCTGTGGTTAAGTTTTATTTACAAAACTGTTCCAGGACAGTTCAACCGAAATTTCTTTGTTGCGCTGACCGGGACACGCATCACAGTATGAGGGGCACTGCATAAATACACTACACCAAATTCATAACATAATGTTCTTTTTAGCAGCATCATATGACCCCGTTAATATAAAGTGGTGGCCAAGGTTTATACATTATAGCTGCTCTAGTCTTCTCAGTGCGTTTTAATTTGTTGTGAAATGGCTCACAGACATCAAAAGACATCAGTGTTTTGAAGCCAGAAAATCTCTTATTGGTTTAAGTGATCTCATCTGACCATCCAAATCAAAGAAACCAATATGATTTACCACAAAAAAACCAACAAACAAAAAAACAAAGCTGAATTCTCATGAACTGGAAAGAAAGTTCCCGAAAATGATGCCACGGTTAAAAATAGCGGCATTATCTTTTATATCCGGAAACAGGCTGAGGGTCCGGACACAACAGTTACCAGCAGCGCTCTCAGGGTCAGAGCCAGTTAACCAGTCACAGCTGACTACTCGCTATTTAAACACCATCAGCAAACTATTTACTTGGTATTGAGCGGTATCAAAAGGAATGATCGTTAGATGCAAACGTAGATGGTATCAAACGCTACCAAGAATAGACCAGTGATGCGTTGAGACCGAGATGATTTGATGAGCTCTGTCGGTCTTATATAACACAGCGGTCACACAGTGCTCTTCAAGGGACCTGAATGCTGGACTGAGTACAAGCTGGCACTAAATAGCCTACTGCTAGTCTGCTAACCTAGTCCTTCCATATAATAATCCTTTAAACCTAGCTCACAGTGGTGGATAAAACAAATGGAGGAAACTCGCAATGATTAAAGAGGCCAACGTTAAAGATGTGCGTGTTACCTAAAATAATAATAAATAAAAACATGACAAATTGAATACATACACATTAAATTAAAATACATTTTCATAACTAGGAATTTACATACTTTATAAATAATTTCAGTACTGTAAAAAGTTTGCGGCTTTAAAAAAAAAAAAGAAATATTATATTTAGCAAGGATCCAATAAATCAAAAGTGACAGTAAAAACATGTTACAAAAAAATGCTGTTCTTCTGAACTTTTGATTCATCAAAGAATCCACAAAAATATGAAGCAGTAGAATAGTTTTCAACATTGATAATAATATTAATAATAAATATTTCTTGAGCAGCAAATCATCATATTAGAGTGATTTCTGAAGGATCATGTGACACTGAAGACTGGAATGATGATGCCTAAAATCTCACCTTTGTAATCCCAGAAATAAATTACATTTTAAACTATATTCAAATAGAAAACAGCTATTTAAATTGTAATAATATTTCAAAATATTATTTTTTATATTTCGTTATTTAATTTTTTTTTTATATATTATTTATTTAATAAATATAGCCTAGGAGAGTAAATCAAAAAAACTTGAACACCAATGTGTTCGCTATGTAACATTATATCTCTCTCAATAGATCTAACCTGTTGTGGCAGTAGAAAACTCCAGAACTATAAGACACTATATTTGGGAGGCTAAAATAATTTATTCGCTGACTGACAACATCTCTGACATGACGCCAAGTGGGCAAACACACTTCAACCATAAACTCACTCCAACAAAAGGTCAAAGGTTCCAGAAAATACACTCGTAAATTTATTTGCTTGCATTCCTTAAATGGCAGTGAAATGCAGTGTGAGGAGAACAATAAAAAGACATTTAAAGTAAAAAATAACAACCCAGATCAGTTAAGAGTTCGGTTTTTCTGTCAAAGTCACATGGGCTGGTAATGACACGTGGGTGACTACATAATGAACAGAATTGTAATTTTAGTGTGAACTATTCCTTTAAGGCTCATGTTCACAGCACTAAAGCCAGCGAGAGTGAGGGCTGGGTTGGGTAAACTATGTGATGGGAAATGTGTGAAGGGTCAGTTGCTATGGTACGAGAGGGGACCGGAGCCTTTGCAATGAGTCAACACATGAAGGAACCGAGAAAACAACCACAGGAGAGGTTTATTTTGACCAGATCCATCACGCTCAGACTGAATTCAACCAGAAAACATTAGCACGTATCCCTGGTGTGACACTAAGAGGATTTCATTTGTTTAGGGGATCATTTGTGCGTACTATTGTGAAGACTTGGACAAATAACATTTGTGACATTTACCTTACTACCACATAATCACCTAATGATGCTGAATGTACAAGAACAAATTTGTTGTGACAAATCTGAGGGCATATATTGTGACAATAAAATGTCTAGATCATTTTTATTGTGAAGATATATTGTATATAGCATATCCGTGCCTCCACAATAACATGTCTTTCAGCAAAAGCGGGGAAACGGAAAGAAAGAGTGAGAAAAACTGTGAGCAATCCTACCTAATGTAGAAAGGAGATATTGGTCTTTCATCTTCTTGGAGGCTGGGGAAAAACAAAAACAGAGGTCAGGCTCACTGAACAGCACAGTCTAAACATATGCAGTATTTGCCAGTCAATGCCAGAGTCAACACAACAGTTTTTTTCCCCCTGAGCACATGGTCCGAGGGTCTCAGGGAGCCTATTGTTTGGTGAACAATGTACATGTAGTGCCACGGTTCAGAGCTTTGTTTGACTTGTCTCCAGTAATTACTACAGATGGAAAGAACCGTATCCACTCCACATGCTGGAGATTGGCCAACAAAACTTGATGAGCTCAGGAGTGGATGTTTCCCAGATTCAGATTTGCTGGGAATTAATATCACTACTGAGAACAAAACAATCCACATCTCAGGGGGACTGCATTAATGCAAATAAACAACGGCTGATATAGCAATCATAAGGCCCTGAGAAAAACAGTGGACTACATCACACTTTCTTTGCTTTTTGAGAGGAATATGAGTGGAATGGACTTAAAAATGGTCAATTGTGTTAAATGGAAACATTACACCACGAAAAAAAAATATATTTTACAAAACAATGATAATCATCAAGCTCATTAATACTTTAATTTGAATCAATTTTTGTTTTTCCATTTTTGTAGTAAAAATGTCTAAACACACTTCAACCTAAATAAGTGGTCGACTGATATATCGCCAAGACCGATATATCGGCCGATATTTGCCATTTTTCAAATATCAGCATCGGCCGACAAGTTTTTCTGTTTGGTCAGTGTATTCATGGTTGATGTATTTTGAGTGTTAACTTGGCTTTATTTGAAAAAATGTGATTCACAATGTACACAAACTTCCAAGAATACGGAGTGCATTGCTGGTTACAGTGTTTACTACATTTTTAATTAGATTTTTATTAAATATTTGTTTATTTGTGAAAAAAAAAATCATTTAAAAAGTATAAGAATGTTTATTTTACACACTTATTTCTGAATCCATTTTCAAATGATTTCAAATTTCCTAAATTAAATTAAATTATATCAGTATCGGCATCGGCTGTGAAAAAAAAACTATATTGGCCAAACACTAACCTAAATACATGTTCATCCAAGATAAAATTAAGATAAATATTATTACAAAATGATGATGAGCAATTATCAGGTACAATGAAAATCAAATTTAAATACATATTATTTTTCACGCTTTTGTGGTAAAAACTTTAACTTTCTTTAGTCTTGTATGAAAATGTATTTAATTTGAAGGATAAAGATTTTAAAATAAATATATTGATCAGATTTTTCAGTTTTTACATAATTTTATATATAGTAATAAGCAATCATTAAGCAAATTAAAATGTTTTAATTTAAATTGAATCAGTATTTTTTGTAGTATATATATATTATATATACATAAACACACACACACATCATATATATACACAGAATTCATAAACATCCTTCAAACTAACATTTTCATCCAAGACAAAAAAAAAGATGACAAAATATGATACAGAAAATACAAATATTACAAATGAAAATGTAATTACTTGAGAAGCTAATTAGCTAAATTGATATTAAATATCAACACTTTTTTCACTTTTACTTAATGTATTCAGAAGACGCTTTTATCCAAAACAACTCATGCCATATTCAATACATCTAGGATGTTTTAAGTAGAAAACAAGACCTTTTTATATGTAGCTGAAAGTTTCAGCCAAAATATTTCATAAAAGAATGCAAGGGGGATTGGATTTGTATAACTTTGATGGACATTCAAATCTGTGTAAATTTCTGTGCCACAAATTCTTGTTATAATCCAATTAATTGCTACGTTTGGATTGGGTTTAAAAAAATCTGTTCTAAAAATGTGGATGATTGAAAGGTCCATTCACTGAGTGATTTGGCACGCACCACTCAGAAGTATGTGCAACGTTGCCACGAATGCTGTTGTAAGGTGTGTGTGTGTGTGTGTGTGTGTGTGTGTGTGTGTGTGTGTGTGTGTGTGTGTGTGTGTCAAAAGGGAAATAAGTATTCGGAGTGCTGGCTACACTGAATCACAACCAATCCAATTCAAAGGATTTAGATTCCAGTTCACACAGGAATAAAACAAAAAAGAAATTCAAGTCCATTTGGCTCTAAAAGCTCAAGAATAATATGATTTATGAATGAAGGTTTTGGGCGTTTGTGTGTGCATCAAGGTGCTTGCCTCTTGTTGTAAAATGTGAAATGTGTAAATTGCCATCTCACAGTAAAGCCTGCTAAGAATAAGGGTACCGCATGTACCTTCAAAGACATTTCGCAAGATTTCTTGGGGAGTAGAAAGGAAATATTTTTCCACATCACTGAAGCTCTTAAGTGGCGTTACACAGTCTGACAAGGGTATTAAAATAATAATTGCCGTCATGAATTACAAAACGGAAATCCTGCTTAGCCACCATCTCCCTGGGTGAACAACAAGGCCCTTTGACAAAGCTTTTGTTTTATGGGAAATGATGGAAAAGTACCACTTCTTAACATAATATGTTCAAAAATGGCTAAACATTTAGTGGAGTTAAAAGACAACTAGTTTTCTACAGCTATACATATATACATAGACACACACACAATTACATAGAGAGTGTGAGAGAGAGAGAGAAATAATTATTTCAGTAACACTTTAGTATAGGGAGTAATACTAAGTATTTGCTTTTTAGCATGTATTTTAAGAGATGATTGGTACTTACTAATTAGTACTACTAGATTTTAGTTAATAGATAGTTAATAGTGAGAATAGGACCTTAAAATAAAGTGTGACCATTATTTGTCATGTTCGTTAGAATTAATATGTCTTGTGTACATGACTCAACTTAAAACCCTTAACCTGATTCGTCTACTTCTAGCACGTAAGAGTCATTAAACTTCAGCTGAATGGTAAAAACACATGAGTCACTAGCATCACGTTTTCTGTCAGTTTACAACATGTATTACAGAGCCATAAAAGGACACGGCCGGGTGACGGGGGGAAAAGGATAAATTACTAAAATGTAACATTTATGACTGCTATAATTTAACAATCTGATAAGTGGAAATTTTTAGTGCTTGTATATTTAGATTTAGATATATTAAAGCTCAGTCACAAAATTATCTAACAATGATACTTCCCTTTTAAAACGAAATGTTAATTTTAGTGGAATTGTAAAAAATGCTGAGAAAAAGGGGGGGGGGGATATGGAGATCTCTTTATAAGCTCGTTAAAGATGTTCAGTGACATGCTCAGGCACCACGATGAGAACAGATGAGAACCATTTATCTGTGTCTTATGATCAGGATGGGGAATATCGGTAAGTACAGTGAACATTAAAAATAATAAATATCCCACACACAAGTGTACTGTGGCAGCTTAGATAAGAGTTTAAGAGCCTTTAATGTTTTGAAACTGTGGGCACCTGATCTCATCTTTTGGAGATTTCATTGGATTGTTGTCTGATTTGAATCTTTAAACTTCCTCTGGCATTTCTGTAGCTCTGCGGTGAAGATAAATAATACAACCCAAAGCAGGTAATTAACTTGCATAAGCAGGTATAGTTTAACAAATGGATGACATAACAAAAATATATTTCACATTGTATTGTTGTGTACTGTTTTGCCGCTCTACATTTTTACACACAGTACAGGGTATATAAAATAAAGGTCAATAAAATGGCACATTAAATTGATCAAAAGTGACAGTAAAGACATTTATAGTGTTACAATTTTTTTTTATTTCAAATAAAGGCTGTTCTTTTGAGCTTCCTAATCAAGAATCCTGAAACCAAAATAGCAGTTCCCACCAAAATAGCAGCACAACTGATTTCTGCATTGATGTTAATAATAAAGTTTCTAGAGCAAATCAGAATATCAGAATGATTTCTGAAGGATTATGTGACACTGAAGGCTGGAGTAATGATGCTGGAAATTCAGCTTTGAGCACAGGAATAAGTTATATTTTAAAAAAGTTGTTTTAAATTGTAATAATATAACTGTATTTTTGGATCAAAGAAACGCATCCTTGGTAAGCATAAACCCGTTCACGCAGCCATGGGGAACACACTGACCTGATCTCTGTGTATCCGGCAGGGCTTACGGTCTGAGGACTCGGGTTCATGCCGTCAACACTTGAGCTGATGCTCTGGTCTGGAGTGAGAGCGTGTGAGCTTCTGTCTGGAAGATGGGGCAATGGCCTGGAAACGGGATCACCGGAGGGAGCCGGTTGAGGAAAAGATCTCGGCACAGCCTCCGTCTTTATCTTCTTCACCTGAAAACAGAAATCAATAGAAAGATGAAGAAAGAGGAACAGATATGAAGATCCATTACAAGTTGGATGACGCAAGGAAACACCAACATGAAGACATTTATGCAAAGCACAATAACTAGAGGTATTCATGACTAAGCTTGGTTCACATTTGTCTTACCTTTCTAACCGATAAAGGCTGTACATGTCGAAAACCAGTCGAATAGGTGTAAGAGGTAAAAAATCTCAAATGCACAAGAGCCCAGTCAAATTCAGATCGATTCATTGCCACTTAATGATGCAAACGATAAACAGACCTAAAACTATACTAAACCAGACTGCAGCAATCCACGGCACCAGCATCCTGGGACCACAACTGTGTTTGGCCAGAAGGTAGACTGAAATCTGAACTTTTCAGCATTGATTTGTGAAGAACTGGGCGATATCTCCCAGCAGAGTGGAAGAGATGACGAAATTGAACTCAGAAAGCAAATGAGATAAAAGTCACGTAACACAAAGACTACAACAGGACTAGATTGATCTTCAGCGTACTTAGTCCTGAAGGCACAGACGCTATTATAAAGAGGACGCTATTGATTGCAACCCGCATGGGACCCATTTAAGGCACAGTCACTAAGAGAGATCAGGACATCGATAGGCTAATGCATTAATGATGTAAACAGCACCGGAAAATCATTGTTTTATTGAGTTCTGCGTTAAACGCTTACGGTTGACTGTTTATAGAAGGGTCGAACTGCTGACGTCACGCAAAAGCACAGGACATTGTGGTGTGATCTTTCAAGATGATGGATACAAATGAGCAGGTTACTTAAATGTGAAAATTAGAAGTTATATTTCAGTCACACAAACCTATCATATGGCTTTAGAAATTCTGTAATATTGTGCACATATAATAGCTTCTCCTATGGCAATTTTTCCTTTCACATACACTATTGTTCAAATAATTGGGATGGGTATTTGTTTTTGATGTTTTTCGAAAGAAGCCTCTTCTGCTCTCCAAAGCTTCATGTATTTGATCAAAAATACAGCAAAAACTGTAATATTGTGAAATATTATTACAATTTAAAAGAACTGTTTTCTGTTGTAATATATTGTAAACTTTAATTTATTCCTGTGTTTTAAACCAGAATTTTTAGCACCATCACTCCAGTCTTCAGTGTCACGTTCCTTCAGAAATCATTCTAATTTACTGATTTTCTGCTCAAGAAACATTTCTTATTAATATCAATGTTTTGAAAACTATGATTTTTTTTAGGATTCTTTAACTAATAAAACGTTTAAAGGAACAGTGTTTAAATGAGTGGAGCTTTTCTACTGGATGTATTTGTCAACTTTAACACCAGATTTAGAAACAAGAAACCGCATGATCTGAGACATCAGAGTTTAATAAACCAGAGTTTCATATGTTTCAGGTTTTTTTTCTGAGCCTGTCCAGATCTAGAAGTTTCTCTGTCCTCACATTTCACTGGTAGAATGTCTTCCAATAACAAACCTGACTCTCTAGTTACATTTTAAAAGAGACTTACAGCACACCTACAAGAGGATCCTCCTCATTGATAATCAATCGCCACGAGAGTCAACAAAGCCCTCAAAACAAATTATGCAAGCATAAAAAAAGATGATAGCTACAACTGATACCCTCAAATATCAATGGATGGTGTAGTGGTAGTGTTCCTCCGCAACCAAACATGCTGTTCATTTTTGTAAACACTTTAAACTTTCAAGATGCCCAAGATGTTCCCAATGCAACAGTAGGACAAATAAGGTATCTGTAAACTTTGACCCACGTTCAATGAAGATTATTGATAAGCAAACCATTAACTTCATGATGATTCTGTGATTGTGTGTCAGTTATTGATCAGAACAATAGAAAAAAAACTAATAAAACTTAATGACAAGTACAATGTAATCCCCCAAAACAAGGAAATGTTTGGAGAGATAACAAGTTTTCTACTCATGCTATAAAATAAGTCAATATATCAAATAAATGCTAATGCTAAGGATTTGCAAAACATTCAAGTTAACTTCTTTCAAACTTGTTAAACTGCCACTAAAAAATAATCAATGTAGATGTCAACAGACGTCCCGTGTATAAACTTCGATATGTTAATGCTAGTTTTCCCAAAACAAAACGCGGTAATCCGAGTGAGCCAGTTCAGCTAGCGCTACGTGTTCAGATGAAAGATTTCAATGACCCCTTAGGTAATTGGAAACGTCTCCGCTGTAGGAAATGGTCTTATTTTTCATGAAAGTCACATCAAGTATTTTTTCCATCAGCAATTCTCAGCCTGTTTACGACATCAGCTTGCCGATTAGACGGTTCTCCCACAGGCCTTATCTGGTCAAACTCGGTTTGATCAGCACCACATGTCTATGTAAACAGAGGACTTTCAATAGCTCTGGATTTCAAAGATAACACAAAAACACAGCATACGCCGTTGTGTGTCAAGTCCTTCCTTGGCTGAGATATTTCAGGAAGGTGGAGGATGGGGTAAAATATTTCAGATTTATGAATGTGAAGACTCTCCCTTCCAGGAAGCCGCAATGAGGATCTCAACTCAAATTACTTCTGGTTAATATAATAAAGCTGGATGATAAATAAATGTGATAAAAACAAGCATGTGATTATACCGTGGAAAAAAATACAATTGCACATAACTGTAATCCATTTTATTGATTTGTAACTTGTGAATGGGGTTTGTCATTTACAACAGCTCCAGAAGTAGGAAGTAGGATGTTTTGGAGTAGCTGATATACAATTTATGGGCTTAACGATCATATTTTGTAGATGATAAGAGGCAGTAAACTCAATAAGGTTCGCTCTACAGATGTCTATGATGAAACAAGTCTCTAAAATAGATATTAAAACCTATATACAGGATATATATCTATATATTTTATATTATAACCAATATATTGGTGATTCTTACCATCTTTTTTCTTGGTGTCAGTATAGAGTTGTCTGGGCTGGACTCCTTTTCTCTTGAATAATCTGTATTTTCAACTGGAGTGCATTGTGTGACCTAGGAAAATAATAAATCAAATGATTTCAACATACAGTCTATTACACTTAAAATTTGGCATCTGAAAAAAAAAAAAAAAAACAAGGAGTAATTTCTGAAAATCTGTGAAAACTCAATTATAATATTCCTGCTTGTGCAATTTATCAAGAGAGGAAATACACACATGACTAAGCGACTTATATTTATTGACTTAGTGTTTATCAAGAGGTGTACTTGGCATGAGCTACTGTAGACCCATTCTTCATCTTTCACTCAATGTTGTTCCTCAGTGCATGAGCAAACACATCCTGTAGTCCACAAAAACACCTTTGTGTTCCTCAGGGGTGTAACTTTAATACCCATCGGAAAGATAAATACATCACTAGCCGGGGCCTTTAACGGGAATTAAGGTCACAAGAATCTGATCCAAAGTCAGCATGATGTAAATACCAAGAGGTTTAATCGAGTTTTATGTCCCAGGCTCATCTGCAGTAAATATCTTCAAGTGCTGAAAAAAAAAGCTGTCCAAATGATTGCATTACTGGATTTAAAGGAATAGTTCACTCAAAAATGATCATTTGATAAACATTGTCTCCCTCAGACCATCCAAGATGTGGATGAGTTTGTTTCTTCATCACATTAGATTTGGAGAAATTTAGCATCAATTACTCACCAGTGGATCCTCTGCAGTGAATGGGTGCCGTCAGAATGAGAGTTTAAACATCTGATAAAAACATCATAGTAATCCACAACTAATCCACACTACTCCATCGATTAACATACAGTGAAATGAAAAGCTGCATGTTTCTAAGAAAAAAATTATTCATTATTAAGATGTTTTTCACTTCAGAGCATTGTTTCTGGCTAAAATACATGTCATGTCCTCTATTCACAATATTGCTTCCTCCAGTGAAAAAGTTATCTGGTCTGAATCAGCAGAGAAATATGCAAAGAATAAGCTATGTTTACCAGCCAAAACAACTTTAAACAAATATGCTGGTGGATTTTCATGTGAGAGGACAACAGAGGATGGACTTTTTTTTATTATTGGAGGAAGCCTTATTATGGATTATGGACATTTTGAAGTTTTAATTATGGACTTGTATATTACAAACATGCAGCTTTGATTTTAACTGATGGACTGGAGTGGTGTGGATTACTTGTGAATTATTGTGATGTTTTTATCAGCTATTTGGACTCTCATTCTGACGGCACCCATTCACTGCAGAGGATCCATTGGTGAGCAAGTGATGCAATGCTAAATTCTCCAAATCTGTTCTGATGAAGAGAAAAAACATCTGCATTTCGGATGGCCTGGGGGTGAATACATTTTAAACAAATTTTCATTTTTGGCTCAACTATTCCTTTAAAAAAATAGCCTTTGACTGACTTAAGAACTGCATCATTTGGATTAAACTCAAAGCGGAGTCTTGTGATTGTACCTTTCACCTCAGGGTGAGAAGTGTTATTGGATTGCTGGTGTTTTTGAAACGCTATGTTTGACATGGACTGTGGAAACAAACCCACACTGACTCTGTGTACCATAGCAGCTTGATAATATGGGCATACATCTATGGATACACACACATACTATCACCCCTACCTTCATCTTCTTGACATGTGGAGCATGTGCCTTAGGAACAGGAGTGAAAGGAGACATATCTGTGCTTTCAGTGTTTGTGTTGGCCTCCTGGAAACAAAACAATACACTCAGAGATTCACACGAGGTCACCTGAACCCACAGACTACAGCAACCAAGCATCACTGCACATGACTGATGCATTGAGAAGACAACACTGTTTTATGCGACACCTGAAACTAAAGTGCAAATGCAGAAAAGCAGACGTTGTTGATAGTGGCATAAGGGAGATAGCACGATGATGTCTTGAAGTTTTGGCGAGTCGGTGCAAACAGCAATAAAGCAAGGTCAGGGAGACACAGTCTCTATGCATGTGACTACTTGGCTGAAGAAGGAGAAAGTGGCATGTTTTGGGTTGTGAAGGATGCGCTTCCATACATGGGTTTGATTTTCTCAGTTGGACTGCACTTTTGAAGGCATCTGTTGTACTGAGTTACGTCTTAAAACAATTCAGAAGTTCAAATCTAACTAAAATGAAGAGGCTGGGGAAATGTTGCAAGCCAAATTCAAACTTGAATCGCTCAAATGAACACCATGACTTTTCGGACCAACGTTGTTATTATTAACTAAAGCAAAAAATGCAAAAAATATTTACAGCAATTGAAATGATTGAAATGTTACCAGAAATAAACTTTAATATATAAAAAAATACTTTTACATTTTAAAATCTTACTTTAAAGGGATAGTTCACCCGAAAAAGAAAATTCTGTCATCATTTACTATAGAAGGGGGGAAAAATACTATGGAAGTCAATGACAACCACCAACTGTTTGATTTCCAGCAATCTTCAAAATATTATTTTATGTTCAACATAAGAAAGCAGCTCCTACAGGTTTGGAACGACATGGGGTGAGTAAATAACAGAATTTTCATTTTTGGGTGAACTATACCTTTAAATCTTTATTTTAGTAAGTTGCGAAAGCAACATTTCTAACTTATGTTTAGGTGAAGGACTATTATAAATACTAAAACAGAAATGAAAATGAATGTAAAAATAAAAAAATAAAAAATGACAAACTAAAATTACTAAAATCAAATAAATGTAAAAGAGAAAGAGAAATAATAAAAACACTAATATGGTACAGTAATGATACCAACACTGGTTTGGACACCAATTTCATTGTGTTTGCATTTACTAATATTATATTGCTCCCTTTAAAATGGTATTCTTTTTTCCTTGCACTGAACAATTATAATATTATTCTAATAATTATTAAAATTATTCTTAATTTGAAAAATAATTTAAAATCTTAATAAATACTAAGATAGAAAATTAAGGATACTAAAACAACACTGGTTTGGACCCCAATATTAGTTTGTTTGCGTGTACTAAAATTAAATGCCTATTCTGTTGCATTAAACAATTATAAAATATACTATATTTTTGTCAATGGCATATTAGAAGGCAAGTGCAGTGGTAGTTCAATGGGAGTTCATATGTTCTGTCAACACTCACTTTGACCATGATGAGGTTTGAAGGTTTTTCTTCGATTGGTCTTGTCTCCTGCACAGGCTTAAAGATGGCGCTGCAGTTCTGGATCAGCTTGGTCATAACGTTGTTACAGATATTCTGCTCCCGTATACCATCGAAACCAGATGACACACTGCCGAAAACACACGCACAAACACATGCTGTTCAAATCAAGATGTGTTGCCACATTAAATGAGAAAACCAGGAACAACAATACCCCTTTTTTAGCCCTTTTCAGTAATAAATCATAAACAATGATAGACCACAATAAATCGAGCAATATAATGCAATAAAAATGTATTAAAACATTAAATAAAATTAATCAAGCAAAATGAATGACTAAAAAATATATATATATTACTAAATAAATGCAATAAAATAATGCAACAAAATGCAATGCAATTAAATTATTCTCTGAGGCCACACTGAGATACTATCCCACGATAAAGAGTCATAAAACGTGCATTAACTGCTGCTACTGCATGGGGTCACCGAGTGCTCGTCTGACAGCTGTATGTGTGCTTTAATTATTCCCGACAAAGAACATGCTGTACAGAGAAGAGAGGTATGAGCCTAAAATAGGCAACAGTTTTGTCACTTCCACCTCACTGAGTTGAAGTTGCTCACATCTTGCATGCACAGACGCTGAGGTGTCAACTGCACATGTTGTGGTCACAGGGATTCCCTGAAACTGAGCGACTGATATATTATTAGGTGTTGTGTTCATCTTTCAACAGTTGGCAACTTACTTACAAGACACTATTAGGAGCAGCAACTTTATAATGCATTGATGTAAAAACCAAATAACTTTTTATTTTGTGAAATCACCTTACTTTATGTCCAGCCTCCTAGAATACACTGAAAATACTGAAGGGTGTTGGCTTAAATCTGGATATATATATAGTTAGTTATGAATTAGGTTCACATCTGTACGCTTTGCGTTGTAGGGGTAGAAGGGATCTCTAATAATCTTGGGCTGTTTTTACTCTGAACTATTCACTTGTGAATAATCAGCCGAATTGCTTCTGTGGCTGAAAATAACAACCAAGTGATTTATGAGCACAGAAAGTATGTAAGTGATATTTGTGTTAGCGCTGACATCGAATGAAGAATTCCAGCTGGACTCTGGCCCCCTCTATTGGAGTCAAAAGCCTGGATGGCTAGACATAAGACAGCCAAAACATGCATTTCAGAACATTATTTGAATATTACAATGACAATTTAAAACATTAAGATTTTAGGTAAACATTAACAGGAAACGGATCAATACTAAGTAATTTGATAAAACAGTTATGACACAAAATGCTGAAACTAATGTGATAAAAATCTCATAATTATAAGATAAAACCAAAATTATGAAATTCAACTGTAAGTCATTATTAACAGATAAAAATGGCAAATTTGTGACAAAAAGTCACAAATATGACGTCAAAATATTTGTCATAATTTTGACTTTTTATGTCTTTTTTGATTATGTCTGTCACCATTATGACTTGTTGTTTAAAATAAAAATGAAAAATTTGGATGATATATATTTGCAACATAAGAAAAATAGGCCACACTTTAATTCTGACTATTTACTTATTATTAACTATGACTTCTGTCTCAATACACTCCTAACTTGCTGTTAGTAAGGTGGTTGTTAAGTTTAGGTGTTGGGTAGCATTAAGGGCTCTAAAATATGATCACACAGAATAAGGCATTAAATATGTGCTATATAAGTACTAATAAACAGCCAATATACCAGTTATAAGCATGCTAATAAGCAACTAGTTAAAAGTGAGAATTGGTGCCTAAACTAAAGTTTTACTGAAAAATATGCTTTTTTTTTTTTTAATAGACCTATGACAAATTAATATTTTATATATTATCTCAATTAATATGAAGTCTTATTGCATAAGAATTGCATCGAATAATCAACTAAAAAAGTCATGCCATTTACCTTGTATTTTTTTTAAATAATAATAATAATAATAATAATAATAATAATACGCATAAATAAACAAATAAATAACTTGTGTGAATTTTTAAGTTATAGTACACGCTGGAAAAATAATTAATCACTGTGCTAGAACTGAAACTTGAACTGACATGAGTGCCACTCACTTTGAAATACAGCCAATGAGAAGCAGGACTGAAAACATGGCACCCAGAACACATAACAAGGTAAAACATTAAGAGCTTAAAGTTAAGAAGACATGATGGGTATCAGATTATGGATCAGTTGATATTACTCATGGAAGAGATAAATATTTCATTGGCTTGCTTGCGTTGAATTGTGTGACTGAGACTTACTGAAAGACGTTGGGCCCGAACACTGTGCCCAGGTTGGTGGCGGTCATGCGGTTATAAGCCTGTTCCTGTTCCACCTGGGACAGGAAGTGACATAAGTAATGCAAGAGACTGTAGTGGATATCTGGCAGCTGGAGTAGGAGCTCACGCAGATCCTTACAGAAGTCATCCTCACTGGATTCTGACACAACATAGAAACACAATGAATGACTTTATATGTCAAATAGGATGATATTCATATAATTAATATAATGTGTCCATTAGAGCAGTAAAGTTAGAAACTGAATCTTCAGAACAAACTTAACAGAAAATACGATGTGACAAATTCCAACACATATGCATTATATATATATATATATATATATATATATATATATATATATATATATATATATATATATATATATACACACACACACACACACACACACACACACACACATTTGATCAACACTATCTAAATTGATTCAAATATTTTGAAGTTTAAAATATACATTTAAATATTCATATTAAATATCTAAAGAATGTTTTAATAATCATTCATAATAATCACAATTGGTTTTTTCCCCATGTTCTCAGTTTGAAATCAAATCCAAGGGTTAATTTCAAATTAATGTGCAACTCTACAGTATCTGCATGAACACAAAACAATACAAATATGTCTGTTTTAATCCTTGTTTTCTGCCATCCGAGATATACCATCTGTGCAGGATATAGTGTCTCACACATGCCACAAAGAGAGGGAGACTGGGACACCAACTGAAAACTGCAGCTAACAAGTCTGTCCAGAAAACAGCTCACGTATTTATTTCCTTCAGGAATTTTTCTTTCACATTGCAGAGGTCAGTAAAGTATGATACAGCTGCAAATTCAGTATTTTCTTCTCATTTTAATGGACCCAATGGACGTAAGCCAGTAAAATAATCCCAATTATTAAAGCTCTATCTAATATTTTACACTATTCAGAAGCAAAACTCCTGACTAGATCTCTTCAGTCAGTGTGAAAACACAGAGCATGATTTAAAGCACTGACTGTATGATAAAGTCTACACTAAACTCTAGTACAGGAGGCAGTTCTGCTCAGTCATTATCCTGACTATGACTCATGAGCTTAAGATAGAACATAACCTTTACACAAATAATTACAATTGATCAACAGCTTAACAGGTTTGACTGGCACTAAACTGCTGACCTACTTTGCTATTACGAATTATAATGTTTATATATATATTTATTATCCATTTAGCTGATGCTTTTATCCAAAGCGACTTACAATTGCTATATAACATCAAAAAATATGATATGATATAACTATTGTGTTCCCCCTAAAAATGTTTTAAGAACAATGAAATATTTTTTTCTCTCATTTCAGCTCTTTTTTTTTTTTATCACCAAATACCTTTAAATGATCTTGGCTCAGTTCACAAGCAATACTCTGAAGACGGAAATATTCATAACAATAATTTGTTGTTAGGATGAGCAAAGTTGATTTTTTATTATTGTTATTATTATTAAGTTACTTTGATTATTAAGTTACATTTTAATTTAGGCTTCAATCAAATCAAAGTAGGAGGGGTTTGCTGTTTTTAAAAGTTCCAAAATGGAACTAGCGAAATGTTAAATATTTTTATGATAGAAATGTTAACTAATACTCAACTTTTTCTCAGATATGGCCATTTTGAACAGAACATTTGGTATCTCCCTGGTTCATGTATCAGTCATACAAAAAAAAAAAACGGCATGTGCGCATATATTAATTTACAATATTGCTTGCAAATAGTTCAAAATGGTTACTTTCCAATTAGAATTAGATTTTCCCTAAGGGCTACGAAGCTTAAATCTACAGTCTATCAGTTGCAGGTTCAGATGTTTAAGCACTACTCCACTAAAAGCTGACTCACCCTGGTACAGCTGAATGAGAGGATTGTGGACGGAGGGATGGATGAGACCTTCAGGTAGATCCCTCAAGAACTGCTTCAGTAAGCTGGCTACAGCAAAGGCGTCTGCATCCTGATGTAGATCAACCTCTTCTCCGCCATCAAACCTCTGCCGCAAGTTATCCACGGCCCGAACGTTGCCGTTTACTCTGAACAGACCCTCCAGACGAAGACCTGATGGATTGTGACACCACAAGAGAGACATAAAGCTATGCAAGTCATTGTGTAGTTAACAACATTTAAGGGTTTCAACAGGTCGTAAACTAACTTATGCCACTATTAGCTCAACTACAGAACTACTAGATCTTTATAATTTTGGGAAGATATTTGATTAATGTCATAAAATCTACAGTACAAAAGTCAAGTTCATGAAAAAGGCTGGTGTTGAAATGAAGAGCAACAGTATGCTGCTGACGTCATAGACCCAGTGCATGCTTTTCTTCTCTGAAGGGTTATAGCACCATCCAGAGGAAAACAAGCACAACTGCAGATTTATCAGAGTAGTATGGAACAAATATGAGAATAAATCATATGTTTGGTCAATTCTAGTCTTTATTAATGAAAGTTGATTAAATGGATACAATTTTAACACAAGTGTTTTTTTTTTTTTAATAGGAAGTGAGAAAATATTAATATTCAGTTTGTCATTATAGTCCATTCACTTAGCCATTTGGATTTACTTAATAAAATTAATCTGATCAATTTATATAATCCTAAATTATAAAATAATATGTGTTTTGAAAAGCATTGTTATATAAATTAGTATTGTTTTAAATTGTTTAAAATATTTTTTTCGGGTGTTGTCATTCGCAGCTCTTTACCAACAAGTGAGTTTGATGTTTAGAGGACAGAGGCCTAAACGTAAATCTCAGCTTGGACCTTGTCGGCTAAAGGCAATTTATTAATTTTATAAAAAAACTTTGAATTTTGTGTGTAGGAAAATACATATATATGAAAAAAAAATCGTATTCTTATACATGCATTTTGTACAACTTGATATCAACTGAGATAGAATGACTAAAGTAATAATAATAATAATATTTTTACCTTTTAAAATGCATGTCATACCACAAGTTTACTGCGAATAAAGGTTAAAAAATAAATAAATACAAATAAAGGTAAGGTGATTTATTATTTAAAAAAATTTACTAGTTACAGTAGTCAACACTAAAATACAGATATATAAATTAGAGATTCATAAATGTTGTTGCAATTTAACTTATTGTTTAATGTAATTTAAATTTTGATAATTAAAAAAAATGTATGTCTATAGTTGGTAAACAACTCATGTCATTTAAAAATAAAACTATAATATAAAAGAAATCATTCAAGAAAACAGTGTTTTTCATTTGTGTACATTAGGGCTGTCAGAAAATAATTAGAATTTCGAATATTCATCGAATTTAAAATACAACTCCACATTCAAATGCAAAAACGTTCCACTTCGAATTTTAGATGCGCATTCAAGAGGCAGCCCCAGTGGTGCACGAGTGTCGTCGCATTATAATGTTTTTGTTAGCCTTTCAAGTTGAAGCCATTAAAGGGTTAGTTCACCAGATAACAAACAAAAGATTGACTCGTTCTCGAGTCAAGAACCGTTTCTGTCAGACGCGTCCGATTCGTGAACCGAGGAGCTGATGATACTGCGCATGTGTGATTCAGCGTGAAGCAGATCGACACACAGAGCGTCTGAACTGAACTGATTCTTTTGCTGATTGATTCTGAACTGATTCTGTGCTATGAGTGCGGGTAAACTGAAGGCTCGAATCATTACGTCGAGGGCAAAAGAACCTGTGAACCATTTCCTTCAACCGGTATATTGAATCGAACTGTCCGAAAGAACTACTGGTGATCTGAAAACCGATGCCAATCAAAGTCAATCTTTCCTTCGTTATCTGGCTCAGCTCGGTGTTCATCTTCAGTTCTCTCTTCACAGCAGTTCAGTCAGTGTACTGTTTGAGTAAATTTATTACTTCGGGATATTGGTTTGTTTTAACTCAGAGGGAGTGTCAGCCACATTAAAAAAAGTTAACAGTGTAAGTTATTTTAGGATTAATTAATGCTTATGCTAACCGTTTCAATCCATTCAGTTCGATTTGGTGATCTGGTTAAAGAAGATCCGGTTACATCGAGTGATTCATTCGCGAATCCGGATCACTACACTGCAGTGAATGCGCTCATAATAGACCTGGAAGAGAAGACAATGCTGAATAAAGTCGTCGTTTTTGCTATTTTTGGACCAAAATGTATTTTCGATGCTTCAAAAAATTCTAACTGACCCTCTGATGTCACATGGACTACTTTGATTTTCTTACCTTTCTGGACATGGACAGTTAGACCGTACACACAGTTTCAATGGAGGGACTGAGAGCTCTCGGACTAAATCTAAAATATCTTAAACTGTGTTCCGAAGATAAACGGAGGACTTACAGGTTTGAAACAACATGAGGGTAAGTTATTAATGACATAATTTTGATTTTTGGGTGAACTTACCCTTTAAGATGCTGCGATGCTGCGTTATTTACAAATATTGCGGGAAAAGAGCGAAGAAGATCTTGTTCACCTCAAAACTGAAACCAAGCCGTTCACACAGAACGTATATTTCGCGCATTTTCCAGAGGGACATCTATCACCGTTGCACTCGCACAAAATAGCCGCATGTTTAACTCTAAGTTTAAGTTCAACGTTGAGAAAACATATCTTGAGACTTTTTTTGAGACTCTATGCATACATACATAGTCATGTTATGCTTTGAATAAATGTGCATTAGTTATATTTTGCGCCCTCTTGTGGCTTCAGGAGAGAATCCAAAAGCTTTTCTTTACCCTAACTGAAATTATGCATTTTGATAATATTTCAGTACAAAATTAGAATTGAGTTTTTCAGTCATTTTGACAGCCCTAGTATACATATATATAATATATATATATATATATATATATATATATATATATATATGGCTTAAAAGAAAAAAAGTGTGTTGTGTTATGTTAAAGGGACAATAAGTAACTTTTTAGGTATTTTATTATCTAAAATCAATATTTTTATTCATAAATATGCCCTCAATGGTGTACAAATACCTATGCCAATGTTTAAACTAATCCTTGTAAATGAAGAATTTATTATCTTTATATACATGGGACGGTAGGTCGACGGAGGCTTCCATGTAGTTCCGCCATCTTGCAAAACTATAATAGCAGAGAGGGACAAAAAGTACTAAGCCAACGCGTTTCCACAGCGCGTTTTCGGTCAGAGCCAGAAACGCAAATGCAGAGCAGTGAGAGGCGCTTGAAACTGCACCGGCAAGTTTAAAAGTCTGGATTGCATTCTTATTATGGACCATACATATGCTGCGCCACAGGAGAAGAAAACATCGTCGCCAAAACAGTCAAAAATAGAACGTAAAAGGAAATGTGACCGTAGATTACAGAAAACAAGAGTTAATGTTGGGGAAGCTTTTTCTAGGTGGAAAGAGCTAATGCTTGATAAAGATTTCAAAAGAGACGCTGAAGTGGCCAGTTTTCTTCTCGACAGGTAAGTCAGTGTTACAGTCTATATTATAATATTTTTTTTATATCTAACAATGCATATAATTCAGAAAATATAACGAATAAATTAGACATAACTACTAATTACAATATTTCATGTTTTCCACAGTCAGTAATTCATACTGTAACATTCGTTTGTTAGTTGTCATGTTGCAGTTTGTTTGAAATAACACACCTGTTCACCTGAAGGAAAACTCGACGAAGTGCTATTAGAATACATCCTGTCAAAGCTTTTTGGTACATATCGCCTACCGTAGATGCAACGCGCATTTGAAAAAGCGAGGTGCTGGCGAGCAAAATTAGTTTGAATGCAAAATACAATTTCACCACTAGATGGGAGTAATTCCTGCTTAGTGTCCCTTTAAAGTTCAAGAGGGCAAAACAAAGTCTTCTGCTATTTGTTACTATAGCTCTTTCCGCATCTCTGAAAACAATCATAAGTTGCCCACTAGGCCTGAATCAGACACCTGATGATTTCTTCTTTGTAAAAACGCAGTAGGCAATGATATGATGTGCTATTAGTTGCTTAAAGCATTTAAAAATACAAAAGAAATACACTGGTTACTTTTATCATTGTCCCTACATCAGATTTCTTCACACTGAAAACAACACTTACCATGCTTTTCCAGATACTCCACCATACTCCGGACCACCACAGGAACCCCGTCGATGACAAGTCCCAGATCTCTCAACTCCAGCAGGGACACGCCGAAGATCTTCTTCCCCCCCGTAGCGGTTGGTGGAGAGGATTTGTTCATAGGCAGCTGTACCATCCACTTCATGTCCTCCTTGATCTGGACCGCTGCCTTGTTGTGCTTGGAAAAGCAGAAGAGGAAGGAGCAGTCAACCACATCCACCGCTCCAACCGTCTGCATCATAAAGACCCCTAGTCCATATATCAGCCTTTATATCTGAGACTTTTCCCACTGCTGGTGAAGGTGGATCTGTCAGTGTCAGGAAACAGAAGGGAGGGAGTCTAGTGTGTGTGTGTGTGTGTGTGTGTGTGTGTGTGCTTACGTCAGGAGAGGTTGCCATGCACCTGTAACCAGGTGAGAGGAAACACACAGACGCAAGCTGGCAGTGTGTCAAACTCAACGTTTGTTACCAACTAGAGGAGGAAAGTTTCAATGTTAAGCATTCAGGAAGTAATACTGATATGGAGAACAAATGTTTACAATAGGTTAAAATTTTATAACTACAATAAATTGGAGTGAAACTTTGAACAGGTTTATTAGAAATCACACCTGCAGTATAAGCCAGAGTTATTTAGTTTATTTGATATACTAAAGTAGATTTTTTTTTTTGTATGTATTGTTTTTATTTTAATTGTATGTATACAATTTTATTTATTTGTGATTTTTTTAAATAATTATTTATATACATACTCCTTTATTAAATCAAACTATTTGTTTATATATATATATATATATATATATATATATATATATATATATATATATATATATATATATATATATAGTTTTAATTTAGTAGACAATATATTTACATAAAATTTTACATCCCAACAGAGAGAGAGAAAAAAAGCTCTTAAACTAGACTTAAATCAGATTAAATTAACTAAGACCAACTAAACCATTAACTAAAACCATTTTAGGTTGGTTTGAGATTTTTTAAAATGCAATAATGAAGTACTCGGTCGGCTACATCATGGAAGATAATTTATGCGTTAACAATAACAAAAAAAAAATTTCATTGAAGATCTTAAAGCAGTACCCATCAAAATGTTGTGTTGTCACAAACACATACAATGCATCCTTCCAAATGAAGGAAAGAACACAAGAATGGTTTGTATTCAGAGGCTGTTAGCAGAAGGTTGCCTGCTCATTCTGTTCTCTACAGTCTATTACGTGAGCATCTTCTAATTGGGAGTTCTGGACTAAATGTCCTCTTGTTCTCCGCGTGTGATCCAGGCTGCATTGAAAACACGTTTGTCTTCGAGCCTACTCAAATACATAATCTGCTCAAATATACCTAGTATGAGTACCATACAGTGTAAGTGCATTTATATGTTGAAACCAGGCATCTTTTTCACCATCATTACTCCAGTCTTCAGTGACACATGATCTTTCAGAAATCACTCTAATTTGCTGCACAAGAAACATTTCTTATTATCAATGTTGAAAACGGTGCTGTGTTCTTGTTACAGTGAAGCAGTGTACGGTCACTTTTGATCATTTTAATGCATCCTTGCTAAATTTTAAATTATTTATTTCTTTGATCATAATACAAATACTAGTACTACTAGTTATAATAATAATAATAGCTAATTATGCTTCCATTCGCTAACATTTTGTTCCTCAAAATGACCTTAAGAACATAAGCCTGTCTGAGCTACTCGTGAGAGACCAACAGGAACAGATGTCTGTGAAATCACCCTCACAACACTTCTGAAGAGCCACACGTTAACATACAGCCATTCTATTCACACTCAATGAGAGTAATAAAAAACTTTCCATTACAGGTTCAGACAAAGTCCTAATTACTTAATGACCCCCCACCCCCTGCTTTGACTCTTTTGGGAAGTCAATAGATCTTCAAACCCTCAATAGTCTGAAAAATACACCTCACTGAACCCTCACATGAGATCCTTTATTATTTCTAAAATACCCACTGTTCAGAAGTTTGGGGTAAGTCATTTTTGGGGGGAAATGTATATATTTATTCCGCAAGGATGACAGTAAAGACATTTATAATGTATTTTAAATAAATGCTGTTCTTTTGAACTTTTTATTCATCAAAAGAACCCTCAAAAAATAAATCAGTTTACAAAAACACGTAATTTTTTTTTTGAGCAGCAAATCAGATGATTTCTGAAGGATCACGTGAGACTGAAGACTGGAGGAATTATGCTGAAAATGTGGCTTTAAATAACAGGAATAAATTACATTTTAAAATAGATTCAAATAGAAAACTGTTATTTAAAATTGTAACAATATTTCCCAGTTTTACTGTGTTTTTGATCAAATAAATGTAGCCTTGATGAGAATTATACCTTGGAACATTAAAAAAAAAGAAATTTGTAAACTTTGCTGCAAAAGTTGGGATTTTAAATGTAGGTCTTTGTTCTGTTAAAAGTACAGGGTTCGTTTTCACAAACTCAGTCTCTGTTCAGTGAGAAACGAGTCTTGGCATGTTCATTCATAGCTCCCGCATGCGTGCAGACATGCTGACAGCAACTGCTTGTAGCGGAGCATGCTAGCACCAGCTGCAGAATCCTTTCGGCTATTATAACATAGAAACTAGCACAAACTTTACAACACTTTACATTGCCTGAAAAATGTGCAGAAATGTTACCTTTAGGGGCCATAACAGCTTGTTAATAATTAGTTCTAATTAGATACAATGCTGAACCTTATTTACCCCTAAAAGGTACATAGTACCCTTGAGTAATATGGACACTTAAGATACTAGGATACTTTTAGGGGTACAAAGTTGTTCATTTGAGGTTACTGTCCTAATAAAAACAAAGCTGTTTCCCCCCTAAAGATACATATTCAGCATGCTGCTCCAAAGGAATGGTCATTTATTTATAAAGTTAAGTGAAGTTGACACCAGAGTTGTGGCCTAACACAAGAGACATTGTAAACAGATGGGAAGAAATGACCTCAGTCTAGCGGCTTTTACTCAATTTTAAGTCCAGGATCACAGCCAGCACTCTTGCACATTGATGCATTCAGAAACTCCACAATAATCATGTGTAAACTCAAACACACACACACACACACACTTTCATTCTAGCTGACTGAGTTGCCCTGCCTTATAAGGAGTTGTCCAAAATGATTTTTTTTTGTACTTACACAGATTGCTCCAGCCCCCATCTCCCTCTTTTTTTCAGGAAGAGCCTGTAGAGTGATGGATTCCCCAAATTACTTCTCCTTTCTTACAGTGACCTCCTTAATATCCCACAAGAAAGTCGCCGGGTCATAATGCGTTGTTTAGTCCATCTTTGGATGGGCTAAACTTATCCGAAAACTTCAGAGGCTAAGCAGAGGAGTCAGCCTCCTTTTCCTAAAGCTCACTGGAGCTTAGTGACTCCTCACCAAATGAAATCTGAGCCCTGTGCTCCTATTGGCTGGTGTTGTGAATCACATGACCAGCTGGCCCGAGCCTTTGAAAGTCTCTCCACATGGGGCAAATGAGAGGAAGCTGCATCAATTACCAATTCACAGATTTTCAGTATCGTTGTAAAGGGCCTTTGTTTGTTTTTATTCATTTTAAAGAATCAACTTGATAGAAAATAGCTTTCTTTGCATGTTTTTATGCTTCAATATATCAAAATCTCCTTTCCGACGTAAGAAATTAAAGACCAAATTAAATTGCAGGTAAACTGGTAAGCACAGGCTTTTGTTCTGAATAAAAAAATAAAAAGTATTTGTGTGCAAAAAGTACAAAGAATACTAGTTGTTAGCTTCACTAATGGACGTGTAGGAATTTTGCAGTGACCAAAAAATGTTTATCAAATTGTAACTTGCATTAATTAATATATCCAAGGATTCCAGATTCTAGATTCCAGTTTAGAATCTTGTTTATTCTTTTAAGCAACTTCAAGCTTTTCAAACTATGGAACTATCTTGGACACTTGTTGGCTGCTTTTCCATCACTAAGCAGTCTAATTCTCATCTATTTAAAAAAAAAACAAGAGGTTTTGTTAATAAATTCATATTTGTTTACAATGCTAATTTCTATAACTTAGGCATATCCCTTTAGATTAAAATATTTTTAGGAACAAATTGAGTCCAAGTGTCTGATCTTAACAAGATTCCATTTTCACCATATTCACGGTTTAATAAATAATTAAGCAGTAGGAATTTTCTCATATTATTCGTACAAATTTAAAATGTGGCCTGGATTTCGTTATCACAGATGATTTTGAAATCCTAACAAGTTACATCCATAACATTTATTTCATAGATTTAGCAGCTACAAGGCAGCCAGTATAGTATATTAAAATATATAATCAATAACCTTGACTACAGGTGCATTTGTTTACTCTAAAGTAATTTCTTGTCATTTTTCGATCTCATTATTAATTCTTACTTGGTGTTGTCTTCTGTCCACTCACTGAAGCCAGATATATGGGTGAAAACAGTGGGCCTCTCATCTCATGGGGCCAAAACTCACAACACCATGAACTACCCATGATGCTTCACTTCCAGACGGCTTACACAGAAGCAGACCACCAGAGTCAACCTAATGAACACTGAGGGGCTGAAAGAAGAGATTGTTTAGAGTGTGAAACAAGGAGCAGGAGGCACTAGAAGGAAGTAAGTGCAGAATCAGATTTTAAATGACATTTCCAGATAAGCATTTAAAGGGCATTTCAAATAGCTAGGTCATACAATAGCTTGATTCTTCATTGTTTTCATGCATGTGCTCCAAAGTCCAGTTTTCCAAGTACTGCCTGAAATTTCAGAAGGGTTTCCTTTAAGGGCACAGAATGGCCTTACATTCTCAACTAAATCACCTTTGCAATTAACTCACCATGAATATCCTCTGATACTCACTAATCACTGAATAGCAACTGGAACAAATGATGCTTAATAAATCAGTCAACTCAGATGAACAAGTCTTTGTTCCTCTGACCTCTCTCACCGCTCGTCCTGTTATGTAACACATCTCCAGCAGGCATGAGGGACAAGGGTTCGGGTAGGCAAACCCGGCTGATCTCGCGTTTCATGGTAACCACTTTGGCCAATCGCAGCAGGAAGATTGCTATGTGGTTACTAAAGCATTCAGAGTGGTTAATGGGGTATTCTAGGAGTGTTGCTATGTGGTTGTTGAACCCTGTGTCCACTATTTTGTCACCGGAGGAGACACTGACAGTCTCCAGCATGCCCTCTTATCCAACCAGATCCTTTAGTCCACCACAACCAGAACCTCGAGAAAAAAAGAAAACTTTTTATACTCAATGCACTCCAAAATCTTTAGTTGTTTCCGAAAGAAAATGATTCTCCAGTCCAGCAATGCTGAGCAGACGTACTAATGAGGTCATAGACGTCTTTGGCTCTTTACCAATGGTGTTTTCAATCCAGGACAGATAGGCAGAGGAACAAGTGAAGACATTGGGCTTCTTATCAAAGACACAGCCGATTGGACCAAAACTAGTGATGCCATGCACCTCCAGGCAGCCGAGGGGCTGTCTTGACATACCAGGAGTCTACCTGAGTCACCCTATTACATTAAAGGAATGCTATGAGCAACAAACATTTTTCTTACAGTAGATTGTTGTTTGTTTTTATTAATGTCTCTGAGAGTTAAATATTGCTGAAAGGTAAATAGGGATTCTAATTCTAATCTAATCTAGAATGATTCTTCATTCCAGGGTGCATTATCATAACTGCACAGCAGAGGGCGCAATCGCTCCAGAGAATTAAGGATACTAATAAATTGTTTAATAGTTTACACATAATACAAAATACACGAGATGTGTATATACTTTTAGGTTTTATACTTTTTTTTTTACTCTCTAAAGGAAATAAGTTATTTATTTATTAAAAAAGACTTTAGAACCGACAGCTACTTTTAATGACCATAAGAAGTATTTAGTGTATTTATGATATCTATCAGCTGCTTAAGCTACCAATCTAGCTTCTGAAGTTACCAGCCTTTGACCTCCTGATGTCAAGTACCCATAAAAAGGAAGTCCTCCCCAATGATTACATGACTGGCAGAAAGCACTTCCATGTTTTTGGATTGGCTAACAAGTTCTCACAGATTCTTTCATCTATTTATGTATGTACAGCATGCTTGCAGCAGTTTTGCAAAGCCACCAGAAATCATTACCAGGTCTATCTATAGCATAGTATTTTTCCCACCAGGCAGAACCTCCTCAAATGAAGGCAGCCAGGTGAAATCAATGTAGCTGTTGGGGGTCACCTCTCCATCCAGTCGCACCAGGGCGATGTCGAACTCCACAGATGGCACAGTTGGGAACTGGAAGCCCTCATGACGATAGATGCCAAAGCACGTTAAAGCACTGCTCAGTCAGCTCAGAGAAGGTCAGGTTGTGTTTCCCAAGACACATCTTCCAGCGATGCAGCTCATCGGCATACCTGATAAAAGATCACACACACACACACGCACACACACACACACAAACACACAATCAGGCTAGTTACTAACACAAAAACCCTGACAGGATGATCAAGACCCAGAGACAAATCAGCTAAAAAACGTATATATTTAAGCTGTATATGTGCTTGTATGTATGTATATTTGTGTGTGTGTGTGTGTGTGTGTGTGTGTGTGTATGTGTGTGTGTGTATTATAAATTAACCTTATGAAGCAATGAGCAGCTGTCAAGACTCAGTTCTTATGGATGAGAGTTTCTCCATGTGTATGACCGAATTTAAGCAAAGACTCAGAATCACACCAAACCTTCAATTAAAATGCTTTATTGGTTATAAATAAAGAATGCATGAGAATAACAATTGTTTTTTCTTTCTTTTTCTTTCTTCTTTTTTTATTTTTATTTTTTTTAGATCCAGCATGAGTTATGCATTATACATAATCTATTTAATACTTAGGGTTAGAGGTTTGTTCAAATCCCCTGTCCTCAGTAAGAGCTCTATTAATATTGATGCTTCCCTTAGCAAACACAGATAATAATCATAAGCTGAACTAATAACTGACCTCAAGCACACTGACCCCGGTAATATCATTGTTCATTTCACATATCAAACATATGAGATAGCAGAAATCTCTTCTGGGAAAGGTGTGAGATTAGATGAAGGCTTAACTGTACCTGCATGGATGCTTGCCATGGCCAGGAGTGAGCTTTGGCAGGATCTCCGATCACTATGAGAGTGAAGACATCCGGAGGGATCGTGGGCTTCCTGCACCTCTCAGACCAGTGTGTGAAACAAAAAGGACTCGGCATTCAGGTGAAGACTTTTATCTGTGGAGATTTCAGCTGTCAATTACCCTCGCTCTGAAAACCCAGAAAAAAATAGACTAGTTTTCAATGGATATTTTGGTACTGCACTGTAAAATGTGAGCAGTGCCTGCAAAATGATCACCATGATGCCTAGCAACCATTGTAGGTGGTTTTCAGCAGTGGTGTAGTGGAGGGTAGAGGGCTTGATTGTAAAGTAATATTTAATGTTTAGCAAATTGCAAATGCATGATGCATCACAAGATTTAAAATGCATCATTACACAGCTCAATATACATAGTTGTATATCCAACCTGATCTGTATACATACAGTACACTCAAGGAAAGTGATGTACAGTATATACTATATAGCAAATCTAAACTGCCAGATTTTTTTTTTGTCATAAATATGTAACTATATTATAGCCCAGCTTTTTATATAAAGTTGGATATATTCACCTAAGGTGATATAGTATACTATACAGCAAACATCAACTGCTTGATTGCTTGTATCATTGAAAAATCTACCAGCTCTTATCTGCTAAATGTAACTACTTGGCATAAAGATATTAAGATATAATAAATATTAACATCATTTTTATCTGTTAAACTGCTTAGAAACAATGTTTACTGCAAAAAGTGCTATGCAAACACATTGACTTGACTGATTTGATGTGCAACGTCATCAGATTGTTAGCTCTTGATTTATATGAATTTGCTGAAACTTATGTTAAATGTTGAATTATAATAAAAATACATTTATTTGAATGTATTGCCTTCTATGGACCTTAAAAGCATGGAAGTCATTCCATTTTAGTGGACAGTATTATATACATATGTCTGGTTTGAATGAATGAAGGTTATAAATATGTCACAGTTTCATCTGATTTAAAGGGCCTCATAAACACGTGCCCTTGAAAAAACATTCAATAACATCCTTGCTCACCGTGTTTTTTTGCTTCAGGTTGTGAACCGTCGTAGACAACCATGTTGTCATTGCACTGAGGATGCCAGCCTCTTCCACGTCAAAATGAGTGAACACCAATTTAATGGTCTTCCCCTTGGGAACGTCTATGGTCCACAGACACATACACATGTTAGCTGGATAGTGTATGGGTCAGTTTTGAGACTTGATGATGCCTGTCTCCTTCTGTGAGAAACCTCCACATCCCTTGATATCTGCAGGTTTGGTGCCTTCAGACCGAGTAACAAATGTAAAATGTGACAGTTATAGGTAGAATTTTTCCATCCGAGCAAAAAGTCACAAAATTGTGTCTTGCCATTATAGCAGAAGTCAGCTGGTACATGGCATCTCAGGTTTTAGCCCCAGGTCCACGTCAAGCCACATGTCACCAGGGTCCAAAATTATCTTTTTGCCATACTTGCCCATCTCATATGAATTGTGAAATTTTTCTAACTGGCCATGATACACTATTGTTTTTTATAAAAATATATTTTTGTCCCAATTCTTTTTGGTTGGCAGAAGAAAACTGCAGGCAGCATTTACTGTGAGTCTAAGGAGAATATGTCACGGAGACAAGCTTTAACTGTGAGCGCTTGCGATGCATGTTAATGCAGGCGTCAATCAGCATGACTACAGATGGTTTCCTCTCCTTTTTTATGGGTGTTGCATCTGGTGAAGAGGCAAATGTTTTTCATAAATCCAGGAATGTGTATATTTACTGTGAAATAAGGCTCTTTCAAATGCCACTTTGTCAGCCAGGACATTTATTTGAGTGATTTGGCACTATTCCAGCCTGTGGATGTGCAACAGATTTAGAATGAAGTTTCTAAAATATTATTGAAATACGGTTCAAATTGGACGGTTGAATGATGTTGACTGTGCATTTACGACGCTGTTTCCAGTTATTCTCCATTGCTATTCTACCCTCATTACCTTGACTTCACCATATCCACAGGGGACACACACATACACAATTTTAAAAGACACACTTATGGTTTGCATATGGCTGTTGGCTCACAGCTGCATCAGCAGGATTCATCCGAGGTGTGTGTATGTGTGTGTAGGTGTGAGAAGATAGATATCTTTATAAGTTTGCAAGGTGTTTTACCAGAAAGGTCCACTGGATACACAGCTTCCCATGTGGCAGAGAAGCTACGGTCGGCTAGCCGAGCATCTGACTGGAAACCTAGTGACATGTTGTTGCTGACACGATAGGTCCCAGGGGAAGAACAAACCCACAGTGTGTGCCTGAGAGAAAGAGATAAAAGAGAAAGTTTCTTCAGCACTCTCCATCTCCTGGCCCAAAGTCAGAGCATTGACATTGCTAGTATTGCAGCATTTGTACTCAAGGCCACCTGCAGTACAGTCAAAGTTACTTGCATCAACAAGACATCAACAGTTGTAATTTAGTTTTATAAGACACTCACCCCATCTGGCGATTTTTTGGTACTGTAAATTAAAGGGGTCTTTCATGGAAGTCATTTTGCACAGCAAATGCTTTGATAAATTAGAATTCTGAAATAAAAATGGGAAATTATGAGATACACAATTTTGACTTTTTATCTCATAATTCAACCTTTTGTCTTTTTATCTCATAATACTTTCAATATCAATATATTGAAATATATTCAAATATAACTGATTGAATTCATAAATATGGCATGGGTTATGGAAGTCAGTTTGCACAACATAAGAAAAAATGCTTTGGTAAATTATAATCATGAAATAAAAAAGTGGAAGTTATGAGATACTACATTCATAGTATGACATGCATCATTATTATGAGTTAAAAAAGTCTAAATTATGGTACAAATTGAAATTATTAGACAATGTCATAATTTAGACAAGCTATTATGACAAATTTATCATGTCATAATTGACTTTTTGTCAAAATTATGACTTTTATCTCATAATTAAACTTTTTGTCTTTTTATCTCATAATAATTTTAAAAAAAAACATGTAATTTAATAGCATAAACTTTTTTTATGTCATAATTAGAAAAAAAAATCAATTTACTTTTTAACATAATAATGATACGGTATCTAAAACTTTTGACATTTTATGTATATATATATATATATATGCAGGTGTATATATATATATGAATGACATTTTATGTAATCTCTTGGATACACAATTTTACCAAGACAATATCAATATGTGTGAAATGATCATCTCAGATTTTACAGTTATAGCAGAATTGTTTGATCAGTTTGAGATTCACTTGAAATTATTCGAGCGCTAACTCGATAGAAATCCATCCCATCGTTCGTCAGCGTCACGATTTTTATTCTTCATTTAAACACCTGCATGTGAAACTGATGACTGACTCTGTACTGCAAATAAACACTTCTAGAGGGATTTTCATACTTAAAGTTGTTGAGTCTGAGTTATTAATCCTGGATATTCAGAATTAACAACGGGTTAATGTTTGCATTTTCATATATGAGATGTCGGTGTTGTTATTGATAGAAAAGCACAGCACATGACTTGGTTAAGGTGGACCTATATGCACGCTTGTTGTTAATATAGATTTGTTTCATTAGTAATTAACAATGGAGACTTTGCTTTTGAACCATTTCAGTTGAAGATAATGATTATTTCATTTGTCAAATGCCGTGTAATTTTGTAATAAAAATTCTAACTCGTGGCATGGTCATTGCAAGTCATTAGAAATATTAATATGTGAATTCCAAACACTATATAGCTCAGGTTAACATTATTTTTATGCATTTCTGTTTGTACTGTTTGTACCATTCGTCTCTTCAGGGTAACACAGGCTGTCAGAACGACAACTAACACACTGCTTCTTCTTGACAGTCAGGATAAAGAAGGTGATGTGAAGAACACAAACACTTGCAAGTAAGAACACAACATTGAGACAAATAAGCCCTACAACTCATGATCGCAGGTGGACCAAGAATAAACGTGTTTTCATTAATTGCATTTCAATGGTTTCATGGCAATGCTGTTCCTTTGACCTGGATTCTTTTAAAGAGATTTATAACTGATTTATAACTAAATGATATTTACTTTTTAGCATTTGAAATTCCCCATTCATTAAAATTACAAGGACAAGAGCGATTAACCTTTTTTTGTCCCATGGAAGAATGTAAGTCAGATGACTTTGAAATGACATGAGGTGACTTTTTTGGTACGCACTATTTGTACACATTCACTGCAACACTTGTCCTTTTTGTCCTTTCTTGTAGTTCAAACATCCCGAACTCTTGGTCTTTTCCCTCACACTTTTTCTACCATTCTTCCTCAACCTGCAATGGGACTTACTGACAGTATCTGGCATGCAGTCCATGAAAAGCTGCTGCAGATAAGCGTATCTACGGCTCACAGCTCCGTTTGATGTTCAGTAATAAGGAGCCATAATTTATAGTGCGCCTGCCTGCTGGCTCATGCCTCTTTGAGACTGATGATAATCAGTTTTTACAGCCTCTTTGTGTGAGGGATAAGAGAGAGCGATGAGAACGCCAGCTACTCTTGCGCCAGCGGTGCTATTTAGTGTTAATGTGCCCCAAAACAGAGTCGAAGGTCGTCTCTGAGAGCCAGGCCACGTTCTGGCACAGTGCTATGCCGGCTTGACACATTTCATCTAATTAAATTACTGGAGGATGTTTCACATATAAATAGGACAAGTCTGTTCAAATATTAAGCCCAGTTTTAATAATTCAGTTTCGGGCAATTGCGAAACGAGGTGATTTTTGGATTTAAATACGGTAACACTTTAGAATAAGGTTCCATTAGTTAATGTTAGTTAACTACTTTCGTTAACATGAACTAAGCAAGAACAATCCTTCTACAGCATTTATAAGTCTTAGTTCATGTTAATTTCAACATTTACTAATGCATTATTTAAATCAAAAGTTGTGCTTGTTAACATTAGTTAATGCACTGTGAATTACCATGAACTAACAATGAATAACTGTATTTTCATTAACTAACATTAACGAAGATTAATAAATACAGTAATAAATGTATTATTCATTGTTTGTTCATGTTAATTAATACATTAACTAACATTAACTAATGGAACCTTATTCTAAAGTGTTACCTTAAATACCATTGTTTAGAGCAGACTACAGATTACAGACAAGATCTGAGAGAAATACCTTTTAAAACTCACTGCCATGAGGCTTGGGCCTTGTGTTTGCAAGTTTGCAAGCACCATTTATTAATCATATAGAAATACACTTTTACGAAACCATTTTAACTCAAAAATGGGAAGTAAAATTACACCTAAAATGAAAGTTTGGAGATGACAGACTGAAATAGTATTTTGCAGTAATCTCATATGAAACTTTGTACCTTTGTGTTTTCAGAGTCGTGTCTTACCCAGTGACTGCTGACTGTCAGTGATGGTGAGTTTACCCTGGCCTGCTTTACCCACGATGGTCAGATCAGTGATGTACAGTTTGACAAGAAAGCCCTCGTCCACTGTGATGTCCCAAGAGCACCTCAAGCTTGCAGGATAAGCCTGAGGAGAGTTTTTAGAGTTTATATGACCTTTACGTCCGAACAGCTTCCCAGGGGACCCACAAAGTCTGAACAGAGAGTGAGTGTTATTGTCGGAACAATAATGCGCAAAAGAAATTCATCAGACCTTGCAGTGCTTAAATATCATCTCTCTTCACTTTGGGTAGAAAGCATGTCATCCACAGTCATGGCACTGCAGAATGTGCCTGTTAACAAAGTAGATTTAATTGATTTTGTTCAAGTGTTGCACTAAATTATATTCTCCATGGAATCTCCTCCGACACTCCAATTCACACAGAAAAGAAAAAACACAGAAACAAGCTCTTTAAATCCCTCAACTGCTTCTCCTAAACAAAAAAACTAATTCAATAATGAGTAAATGGAGACTTATTCTTAAGTCTCCAGCTTCGCAAATATTTCTCCTGGGGAAAAATACCCCAGTAGATCCTCAGCAATGTCTCAAACTGTGCCGATATATATCCAAGTCTTTAACAAAAAGTCTGAGATTTTTATTGAAAGCCCTAACATTTCTTATTAAATCAATCCAAAGTAGATACAGGTATTGATTTTCTTGATTAAAATGAACTTTGAACTTTGAAATAATTTTTATTCCTGTCAGTGGAAAGTCAGTGGTGCATTTATTCAGTGTGATTATACTTACCTTCTAGTGCAGGGGTTTGGGTCTGAACAGATGTGGCAATTGTTGGTCCAGTGGTT
Organism: Carassius auratus; assembly: GCF_003368295.1. NCBI lineage: Eukaryota > Metazoa > Chordata > Actinopteri > Cypriniformes > Cyprinidae > Carassius > Carassius auratus. The sequence continues at coordinate 6,269,428 of NC_039243.1, forward strand.
GTGTTCTTAGTGGAGGTTGTTGGAGTTGTTGTAACTGGTGGGGCACTAGCTGTAGGTGTAGGTGGCACTGAAGCCTTTAGCAGTCCCACTCGAATCAGACTTGAAACAAACCACATTACCACTTCCACTAGACAACACCAGAGGTGGGAGCTGGTTACACAGAAAATGAGATTTATATTCTTTTGGCAGATAAATATGAGTGCACAGATGTTTCAGCTTGGATCAAAGACAAGCTTTTGGATTCAATCATTCAGTTTGGCGGCAGCATCTGAAGCACCGTCATACACATCCACAAAGTCACCACATGATTCTGGGACAAGGTTAAATGCTGTGAGTGTTAGTCAAACCTTTTCCCCATCAGGTACATTAATCATCCACTAGGTGACCCATGCAAATTAAAAATATTAATTCAATCCTCACCTTTGAATATCTAGAATACAGTGCATTTAAACTGCTGTTTTTATCACTTTGATTTTGCACATGCACAATCCTGACAGGGCTGGTGTTTGAAATTGTGCTTTCTCATGCATCTTTAGTTAGATTCAAGTCAAGGCTGGAAGGCTGGCTGTAGATTAGCTGATGTGGGTAAATATCCTGCCAGATGGTGCCACGCGTTCAGGAAGCTTCCAGCAATCTGACTTCCACAATCGAAGCCCCTCATGTCAAAACTGATCATCAAATCCTCCTCACAAATGCCACAGTTTCCTATGTATGTGCAATCTGAGTGTCATTATTGAAGTCAAAAACAATTTGTCCAAAAATATGATGGAACTCTATATTTGTGAAGTTTGCATGTCAAATAATAATTAACGGTATATGAGCAATAGTAATAATAGTGATGCTTGTAATTAGTGCTTTTAAAAACCAAGGGATTTCCTTTTATGCAAGAGTCAAATATCTTCCTTTTATTCATTTTGTGAAGGTTATGCATGAGTGAGGCAGCAGATATTGAACACAGTGTTCAGAACGATCGGATCGTGGGTGGAAATGGACAAAGACACAGACTCTAGAGAACAAACTTGAAAATAACAGATTGTGATTAATCAAGAGCAGGTGTAGAGGTCCTATTGATCATTGGAAGCACCTGGTAGAGCACGCTGTTCTCATAGTTTTGTGCGGGAAAGCCAGGGGTCAACAGCTCCCCATGGTCACCTTGAAGAACACCGCTAGCCCCAACTATTTCTAGAAGCATGGGAACGAGAGACATTTAGCTGCAAAGAGAGACACCAAAAGGGTATTCTGACAGCCCCCCCCCCCCAAAACTCCCTAGTTATGCACACACACACACACACACACACACACTAACGTGCAGCATCTCTTTCTAGGTCAGCTGCAGCGAGACACATATAACAGCCTCTCAGTATCTGGCAGAGTAAAAATACAGTCACCAAATGATGATATGAAAGGCGCTTCAGACGTGTTTTGTTCAATCTCAAATGTTCTTCCACCGTGGTAATTATACTGTTATGTAAGTAAGTCTTTATGCATCTCTCATTGTCTTTGCCTGACGTTGTCTCAGGGGCCACAGCATGGTACAGGGCTTTGAATCCCTTCTCTGTGTACCTGTTGTTGGTGTCAAAATACACAACAATGCTGTTTCCTAAGGACACTATTGGTTTAGGCACAGAATTGCAACAGTACTTTCCTGCAGAAGAAACAAATATGATGCTTATTGTTGAACCATTATGATTATTTTGCATTATTTTGACATTTATTAAACATTTTGTAATGGAAATTAAGCCTGTATTCCCACTAAATTTTCCTAACTAAAAAATAATCACAATATGATATTATGTATATATATATATATATATATATATATATATATATATATATATATATATATATATATATATATATATATATATATATCTGTCTATCTATCTATGTACATAGAGATATAAAACAAACAAAAGTAAATAAATGTTGGTAATACTTTTTACTGTGTCCTTGTTACATAATTACATGCAATAACCCTAAATCAAGTACAGGATAATTCATATTACTCAGTACTTACATGTATAAATACACCATGACAAGAACGGTAGCACACTTTATTTTACAGTCCTGGTCCTCATGTACATACTATGTACTTATTATATAAATTATAATAACTATGTAATAACTAGGTACTAACCCTGAACCTACCCCTAAACCTAACCCTACCCTATGTAGTTACCTTGTATTACCATAACTTTCTTAGATAAATACACTGTAAGTACACTATAAGTACATGTTAGTACACGTACTGTAAAATAAAGTGCAACCACAAGAACTCTGTAAAATAAAGTGTAACCTAAATGCTCTTAAAATTAAATACTTTGTAATTGTAATTTATAAATATTACACCATAAGCCATAAAAATGACACCATCGGTCCAAGTTGCCATCAGCTTTTAGCAAATGACTGAATTTGAAACACTGATTTTGATTGAACACAGCCTTTGACATCAACATCAAAGATTTTCTCTTACGTTTTCTCATGTTTCTATTTTGGTATCCTCGCTATGTACTATTATATAGTTATTTGATTTGATTGCATTAAATACTTTCCAGTTTTGGGTTGTGACCCCATCAACTCAAGATCGCTGGGAAATACAGCACTTTTGGTATGGTGGATGTGGGTCCTCTCATTCAAACTGAAAATTTGTCAGGACATGCTCAGCATAAGCAATGGCTCAGTGGCCAAAAAATGGTGACCGGTAACATTCAGTCAGTCTGTCAGAAGTTAATTGCCTCATGCCCTCTGGAATAAATGCAGGCAGATCGCTTCTGCGCTCATGGTAATTAACTTACAGTGCTTTTTTTCCACTGTCTCTCTGCAGGGAAGATAATGGTTTTGCCAAAATGATGACCAGCCACAACACAAGACTCACCGATGGTGCCCAGTTCGTCCTTGAGCGTGACAAAGTCGGCCTCACTTTTCAAATCAGAGGTAGATCACCTGTAAGAAGAAACCAAGAGACCTAATTTTGCTGTTTTCTGCTTTCCACAAATAAGGTGTTACATTACTTTGTAATGTGCTTTGTAATGTATCTCATACCTTAAAAATCTAATGCAAAATCAGAGAGCACATATAACATAGCACTTAACACTTTGTACTAACACTTAAAAAAAAAAAAATATGATATTGTTTATAAGAGTTTGAATCCCTATTTGGAGTGTGTGGAAGGTGCTTTCATAAACCAAAGCAGGTCATTTAAACCTTACAATGTCCTAGTGAGCAGAGAGCTGAGATAAGTGTCATCTGGTACCTTATTGGCTTCTACAGTACTGTGATGTGCCAACTGCAGCTCACGCCATTGTCGTAGCTGCTGGGGTAATTCCCACTGGAGAATTCCCCTGAGGAAGCCATCAGCTCCTGCAGACTCCCACATCTAGTATCGATCGCATCCTCTGCGGACAGAGACAGAGCGAGGAATAGAATTTGACATCGCCCGTGTAAACAGATTGATTACATTTCCTCTGCAGCGCCCCGCAGGTGAAGCTATTTCATGGATTCAGCCTCGTGGAACATAATGCAGTTTTAGTCTGGTAACTGAATTTGAAAGGAAAGGAAAAGGAGTGTGTACCATGTGTGTGCATATATATATAATGCACCGCATTCATAATAACAGATGCAAAAAATAATCTTAAGCTTAATAATTATTTGAAGTTTAAAGTGAAAGTTTAGGTGTTATTTCACTCATAAGAACATTTTTCATTATTGTGCACCAGATTGAAAAAGTACTTCTGGAAGTAGAAAGTGATGGAAGTTTCTAAGAGCTATTTTTGAGAGTATTATACAGCTTAACTACGTGATTTACATGTAAACGCGGCTTTCCAGTGCTTTCTGAAGAGAAAAAGTGCTGCAGTGAATGCACTGTATGACACAGATTTCACAATGGTGTTGTTCCAGTGAGGCTGATTCAACCAAATGTAAGTCATTTAAAGTTGTATCAATAACTTCAATCATTCAAACGTATATTTATAGTTTATAATGAACACCAGCAGCATCAGAAGGCAAAAGGAAATCATTTGGGATTTGGATTTAATATATAGCAATTTAATGTCAAGCAGCAGAGATTCATTATTGACTAGTTGTTTGCCAAGTAAATGACTTTGTGGCATTGATCAAGTCTATTGATTTGCCATTATGGGCCTGTAGAATCATAAATAATTACACATTTTCTATTGTTTTATTTAGTACCACTGAGATGCTTTATCTATATCTGGGTGGAAGTCAGAGCTAAGTGAATGTGCAAAACTAATTATTTTGAAATATATCTGGATTTGGAGCAACTATAACTCACCTTTTGGACTTGAGTTGTTCCTTTCAATGACAAAGACAACAACTTTTCCAATAGTGACTGCAGTCAGGGCTACAAATAGGAAGATCAAGCTCTTCTCTAATCTTGTCAGACATTTCCTGGACGTCATCTGTTCTGATGTTCCTCAGGGTTCTTCGGCGAGAAGCAGATAAATGAGGTCTTCAGCCGAAGCTGACTGAGTAACGTTCTCCTCGCAGATGGTCTAATATTTATAACGATGTGTTGACCTTTGTGGAGCTGTACTTTACTCTCGAATGGATTTGCTGTGCGATTCTACAAAAGCAATTTCTGCAAGTATCTCTTTAATAGATTTTACAGCATATGTGACAGGCCAGGTTGTAAATTTAGGAACCGTACTGGTTTTATCTAGGAAGTCTTATCGAAGTCTTAAGTGGAACTAGTGAAATAATGAACAATATAAGATGGATCTTGGTTGTAGACCACTTGTAGACTTTGTTTAGTAATACTGTTGATTGTTGACTGTTATTAATAACAGTTTTGGACTGTCACTGTATGAAATATTCTTCAAAATAACCTCTTTGTGCTCGACGGAAGGAAAAAAAAAAGTTTTTTTGGAATGACATGAAGTTCATTTTTTGCTAAAACTATCCCTTTAAGGCTTCATACAAATACCTGGATCTGTTGGGTCTAAAAATAAACTTACGAAGGGCAAGCAATTGACTGAACACTTTGTATTTGGGAGGAAATATTTAACAGAGATGAAAAAGAACAGTTTGCTGTGCCGCACATATTGTCAAGGCCTGTTTTCTCAGGTATTGAATGGCGCAAATGAAAGAGGGTCTTTTTAAAGAGCCCCTTTCATTGAAGCAGCCCATATATGCTCAGTCGCTCAACCAGAGGTTTGTTCAGAAGGAGCCTTTGGAAGCCAGTGTCACTATCTGACTCGCTCTTTAAAGAGTGTCTCTGAGGTTCTTTCTGGAATTCTGGAGAGAAAATAAGTTCTGCAGCGAGTGGCACTTGTGAAAACCGTGTTTTGCTCTCATAAATACCAGGATTGACCTGTTATCAAAAAAAATTACCATGTAACGTTCTCGCCATTTGAGAGATGTTATCTCTCTGAACTATTTTTGATTAATTTCAGTTTTTTCTCCATGTTCTGGATTTGTTGGTCTAGCACATCCCATAGATGCTAAGTCAGAAAATCAGGGGACTTTGGAGTCCTAGACAACACCTTGAACTCGTTCCTCAAACCATTCCTGAACAACATTTGCTGTTTGGCAATGTCCATTATCCTGCTGAAAATGGCCACTGCCACCAGGGAATACCACATGCACCCTTCCATCCACCTGATCTAAAAGAAAACATGATTAATTAAACCAGACAGCCTTCTTGCATTGCTCCGTGGTCTAGTTCTGAAGCTCATATGACCATTGTAGGTTTGTCGCTACACAGATCTGGCAAACTGCAATGCACTGTGTGTTCTGACACCGTTCTATCATGACAGCCAGCATTAAGTTTTTCAGCAATTTGAGCAACAGTAAGTCTTCCTTGAACCAGTTTTGGTCAGTATAACCAGTGCATACTGGGAACACCACACAACACATGCCATTTTGGAGATGCTCTGAACCAGTCGTCTAGCCCTTGTTAAAACTACTCAGATCATTTCTATTGGCCATTTGTCCTGTTTCCTAAATTGTCTACCTGATCCCATTTATTGATAGGTGCCATTGTAACAATATCAATGTTATTCATTTCATCTGCCAGTGTTGTGGCTGATCAGTATTATATGTAATATTATGTCAGTATCCGTAGAGAGGTGTAAGGTGTACAATGTACAGTTACTGATACCTGACTGGTGCGGACCGTCTGAGCTGAAGCTATGAGTGAAGAGTGCCATATCGTCAGGATTTAATTACGACGAGGAGGAGAGTAAAGGGAAGGCGGTATCACAGCGTGAGATCAGTTTCGTGTAGAAGATGATGGTCTTTCACCCTGCAGCTGTTTAACATCCAATATGAGCTGATAAGGAGACTGAATATTCTTAAAGTACCGCTCACAAATTGGGGCTAATAGGAAGTGACAGGGCTGTCACCACATAACCAGAATGGCCATGTATCTCAAATAAAGACTGTAACTTATTTATCCGGCCTTCAATATTTGAGTAATATTTTTAATGCAGCATGTTTTTAATATTTAATACATTTAAGGGATTTATTCTCACAATGTGAAATCATCCATGCACTAAATTGTGATTATGCTACATCTATTTACAGTAAATAAATAAATAAAACAAATTATTTGTGTGTGTGTGTGTATTTTAGTAGTCCAAGACTTTTGAATCTCACAATAAATAGATAGTTAAAAGTTATAAAATTAAAATGTACTATCACTATATTTAGAATTATGTATTTTTATACATATTTACCATTTGAATTAAAAGGCATTCTAAATAAAGCTTAATTGTTTTGTGCAATTATGAAAATAAGCTCAAAGGGATTCAGACATTTAATTTGACTAGCTATTGTTCATGATCGGTTAATTTTATGTTAGATCAAATTAGATCGAATTATTCTTACAACAGAAACATGTTTTATTCGCTGTGCCTATAATGTTTTATAATAAACGTAAAGTGTCATAAAGTTGTACTGTGTTCATGCAAAGTGCTGTATACATTCAGAATAGACCAAATGAGAAGAGGGTTCAGTAGTAGAAGGACAAAAAGAGTAAATCAAGGTGTGTGTGTGTGTGTGTGTGTGTGTGTGTGTGTGTGTGTGTGTTTGTGTTGCATGAACATATGTAGGGCAAATATTCCGTGGGGAGCACAGCCGTGAGAGGAAGCACTGGAGCTCTTCCAATTATTTAATGCAGCAGCAGCAGGTAAACAAAAGGGAGCTGTGATGGAGACGGCAGCTGATGCAAAACTGATCAGACAACCGGGGAGAAGCTCTGATGTAATCTCCTGCTGCTGCTGGCTCCAAAGAGAGCTTTATACAGTGATGCAGGGAATAGACTACGATATGTACTGTTAATGCATGAGAACTTGCTGGGTTTGCAGTTACCAGAACTGCAGTAAATGAGGCATTGCCTTTGGTTGCAGACAGTACCACCTGAAACTATGTGCATTCCAGATGACCTAATAAATGTATGGTTTTGAATGATTTTATACATATATTTTGTGCACACATCAAATGAATACAAAACATTCAGTCATTCATGATTACAAAAAAAAAATCACTAATACATACAACAACTGACTTCTAAATTTCTTTAACACAACAACACAAATAGTAATTCCTATTTTACCTTCATCTTTACATAGCACATCATCATTACTACTCATATTTAGGGTTATAAACTAATTACTAAACTTAAGTGCGTAATTAATACCATTTGTACTTGAGGCAATTTTAGGATTTGAATCTAGCAGACGATAAACCATGTGAAAATAATACCATATACCAGTATTGAATGAAAGACCCACATCATATCTGGAGACCAGAAGACCACAGAGGACATGTGTGGTGTTTTTTGATTTGGCCCAGTAAGCAACCACCCATAAACACCCTAGCATCCATATAGCAACCATACAGTAATGCACTAATAATAACCACCCAGGTCTCCAGCAGGGTGACAGAGAGCTCAAATCTGAGACCCAGAAGCAAACTTATTAGCAGTCTTAATGATGCTATGAATAACAGAGAAGGTTTATGCATTTCTTTATATTTATCAGTCTAATTGTGTTGTAAAGTTTGAAGCTGTGCATAGCCAAAAGAATGATGTAGATCTGTTTTTATTATACAACATTTAAAATAGCATACACATGAGATCTAACTCATGTAACAGATGTTTAAACCCCCCAAAACAATCTCCGATGTATCTTTAAGTGTCTCATTAGCATCATTTCCACATTAATGTGAGTGATCTAATATACAGTATGCTCATTTTGATGGAATTAGACTGCTGTGACCAACACTCGTGAACTGCAATGATTGCTGTAAACACAGTAACTGCTTTTTTCGCGTTTTAATATAAAATCATAGTAACATCACTATTGTGTTTTTGAACAGAAACAGGCTCAGTTTACACCAAGTATGGCAACAAGCATCGGGAAACTCTTTGTCTATTTAAAATAAAAAAAAAAGTTTAAATATTCACAATAAATCAACGGTATGTTACAAATGAAATTATGCTAAACAAATATCTACTACCTGTCGAGTTTTAAAAAGATATTCAACGAAACAAAGTCAGTTAAAAAGGTTATATGCATACATCTGCTCTTCAGTACAGTGCATAATCTTGGGTAGTTAGAAGACTGCCATTCTGCCAACTAATAGGCTACACATGCAGATTACTACATATTATACTTACCATTATTATATTAATTATAATTATTGCCATTGCACTCTAAACATCATTATAGTTTTACTATCACCATAAATAATTTCATAATTTTCTAAAAATATTTCCTTTAAGATTAATAACACTCAGATCACCATTAGTTTCTATTTTTAACAAACTCTTCAAAAAACAAATGAGAGCACTCTCCCAGCATGCTTTGCACAGTCCAATGGAAGATCACGTCAAGGACAACCAATCGTCTTTCATTCTAGCACTGACTGCCGCGAGCAACAGTTGGGTCGGCGAACATTTTGAAACATGGACCTGAAGTTGATGTTAACCTGCCTTCTTTTGTTCTTCTTGCCGGGAGGTGGAGCCAATGTTTTTCTGAGAGATGTCTGGGTGAAGATCTTCTCATGCTCCTTGATTTTGCACTGCAGGTGACTTTGAATGGCAAAACCCAGCGACTCGAGATCTACCGATGCTCCGTATACCTCCCATGTCATACCTTGCTCGTCCCACACAACATCATGCACGCTCTTCTTTGATTGCTTGGCCTCTTGGTCATCTTTCTCAGGGTCTAGTTTGGATGCTCCCTGCTGTTGCCGGTCTCTCTTTTTGCTCTGTGGTGTGGAGCTTGATGTTGGAGGAGTAGCCGTTGTAATGTCCTTCGGAGGTTTTGCAGATACTGCCTCCTTAGGCAGCTTGGATTTAGATGCAGGAGGCTTGGCCAATTTTTCTGGCAGATCCTTGCAGGCCTTATCAGATGTTGCATTGGGTTCCTGCACACAGGCCACATTATGAGGACCAGATGCAGCCGAACCTTGGCTCGTAGTCTCGTTTGTTTGTTTGGTTTGGCTGCAGGTCTCGATATTGATCTGATAAACCGGTTGAAGAGGTGAAAATCCTTTTTGGCTGTTGTGTAGAGGCTCTTTAGGCTTGGCCCCAAGCTTGGACTCTTCCTGAAGGTCAGCATCTACATGCACCATCACCGTGCCAGACTGTGGGGGTTTCGTACTGGATGAAACAACAGATGGTGTACTGCAATAAATCTCTGAGGTGGTCTTCACCTCAGTGACCAATGCTATACTGTCAGTCTCCTTAGGTAGCAGGCCAACTGATCTCCGATGGGGTTGTAGAGATAGAAGACTAGGGCTAGTGGCTGTAGATTGACTGCAGACCGTGGGCACCGCCTGCACCTCCACATCATGCCGTTTCGTGCCGGGTTGGTTGCCAAACTCAGCTGTTGAAGTCATGGTAGAAGCCTCACGATAAAGTTTGCAGTGGACCGACTTCTGCTCTTCAGGAGATGCTCCTGGCATCAGGACCTCTTCATCAGTCACTTCTGTGTGGATTGAGAGACTTGCATTGCTAGTCGAAGACTCCAGTAGGTGTCCAGAAGTAGTCTCTTGAGAGGTACCTGGCAGTTTAAAGTCCTTCTTCAAGCAAGCATTGCTACATTTGTCCTCTTTAACGGGCGTATAATGGATCTGGTGCGGTTGTGGGGTCTTAATACTTGTCCCAGGTGCTGGTTGAGAAGATTCGGTTGTTGCAACTCGGGAGTAATCCGTTTTAGGAGCATTGGTGGTGGATGCCAGTTCAGATGGGGAACTGCTGGTGATGGTTACGCTGGTGTTGCAACCTACATCTTTTGATTCGGATAGAAGTGACATGTCCTTGATTGTATTGTTGATGCTGGGAGATGATTTCTCCTGAAGGGAAGCCTGAGCTTGGCATGGTATTTCATTGTGACGGGTCTCTTTGATTGCACTAGCTTCTTCAGCTACTGATGCTTTGCTCTGTGTTTTGGGCTCATGTTGTTCGTTTTCAAGTGTCTTTGTTGTGCTATTACTATTTTTCTCCTTGTTATTTGTAGCTGTAGATGATGGGCTGGATGTTGAAAGGACAATTTTCAAGTTCGAATTGGTATCAGTTCTTTTACCTTCAGCGTTCCTGGCACACTGACCTGACGTCTTCATGTTTGTGTGACTATTTTGAGGTTGCCTGTGATCTTCACTGCCATGGGATGACATGTTTTTGTCTTCAAGGACAGTCCCACCAAGAAGAGTGGTGTGGCAATCTTTGACGGAGGACTTGAGGTTCATGTTATCGTGATCTGGTTTAGTTTTTTTGCCAGAGGAGCAATCCTGATTTAAGGTTAACTTTGGTTCAATGTCCCAGTTAGCATTTAACTCCTTATTTCCAAGCACATCTATACTAGTGAGCTGAGGCATCATCTGGACAGTGACAGTCCTTTTGGGGTTTGGTACATTTTCCATGTTGAATCCCTTTTGTGTGATGAAAATTCAAAGTCAATATATCCCTAACTCAGTTTGGTTCACCACTGAAAGCCTGATATTGTCTCCTCCAAGGCTTCCCTAGAGCAGACAGATAAAAATAGTTTTAGATACACAAGAGGAGATATTTCTACTGCTGCCTTCTTATGATTATTGAAAGAAATGTGTTAGAATCTGTAATTTACCTGTAAACCATATACACAGTTATGAAGGAACACAAGAACTGAAACTAAATATAATAAGAAAGAAAAATAGTAAATTGTTCCTGTGATTCAGTGTAAATGTTTGAGATCCCACTAAAATGAAACAAAAAGTACAACTAATCCATCATAAGCCATTACTCGTAGCAGTGCCGTCCTTTACTTGTTCAGTCAAGCATTACATCAATAGAAAAACAGTTTTTGTGACATCAATTACTCTGTATGCATTTAGAAAAATGCTTAATTTTGTGTCTTTCACATGCACATTTAATGTAAAGAAACACAACACAAATATAGTAACAACATGGCACAAAAACATAAAATTATATTTTTAATATCAATTATTTATTAAGATTTAATTGTATTTCACATAGTTTATCCTTACAGTTAATTTAATTAACTGTAAATGTAATGGGTAAAACTCTTTGTACATTATAATCTAATACAGTTTTATGACATATATACAGTGAATATCATTAAATATTCAGGAGGGCAGATTTCGTATCTAGTCTGCTGAATTAATTTAACATTCAATATATTGGAAATATTCAAACTTTCTCAGTGATTTTCATTGGTATACGATGCTCCAGACTCTTATTCATCAGCAAAGGAATCATGGATCCTAAATGCAGTTTGTTGGCATAATTACTTCAAACATAACAGAAACACACTGCAGTCAGCATAACTGATAACAACAACACACTTTCTCAATAAACTAAGACATGAAGCCTATTATCATATTTTAAAGTTTATTTTATTCAAGCAATAAAGCAATATACTGTGATAATTGGCAATATATTTTAAGATAATTTCACTAGTGTAATAGCACTAAGTCAGTATTTGAATTGATCCTACCATATTCTGTACCTTTCTCTATTCTGAGGAGCTGGTGAGCAATTATTCAGTGTTTGACCTTAGCGACTCAAATAGCCCCGAGGAGCCTCAAAAATGGAAATCTGACAGTCAAACCCAAACCACAGCTGATTCACGGTAAAGATCAGCCTCACTGAGCAAAGCTAGCTTCACCATTGAAGCCATAGACTCAATCCAAAAGCATACAATGCAAATACATTTAGGATTTTAGAGCATGCAGAAGTATCATCAAGCATCATAAAACAATTAAAACTATTAAAATAATTACCATCATACTAAATCACTAAGAATGCATTGTTTATTGACCAATATAAGACCGACAGATAGCCGTAACATCGCCATTTTTTTTCAGTGTAGAACTGAAATAGTATTTTCTTGTAAAACATACTCCAATAATCTTTTTTTTAACAATTATTTTTTTTTACAGTGTATATGCATTAGCCAATGACAAAACCATTACATTTTACCATGCATATACTAATATTTTACCATGCCTACTTTAATGCATATGAACAAAGCATTTCTGTCTGCTGCAGAAAGTGCTTTCAGTGTAGTTTGTATAATTATGGTATGGTATTTTATATTTCTTTCCTTTTTGTTCCTTTCTGCTTGTAAAACTGTGCGCCATATTACACACTCACACACATGCACTCACACAAAATAAATAAAAAACAAAAGACTGAGCCAGTGCGCTTCACTGGCTAATGCGGAAACATTCACTCTAATTGCCTGACAAAAGCATGAAAGTCAATTACGCCAAGTCCAAATCGTGACCTGTCATTGATGAGAGCTGTTCGGAGGATGCTCACATCTGCAGGAGGATGGGGGTGGGGAACATACTATCAAATATTAAGTTCTGGCATCAATGTCTCATGTTAAATGTCAATATCTACTGTATATCCAGCAAATATTTCACAAGAACATACATCCAGACTTCAGGCAGTGAAATGCATTTTTTATAAGTATCTCTGCATGGAGCTGGTTAACAAAAGACTACACAAATGACCCTAAAATGATCAATTTTAACAGGATGAAGTCATGCATATTGATTGGGGCTGTAAATACGACAACAGATTGCAAAGAATCCAGTAATTTACAAAGAGACGTTTCATTTGCAAACATTAGCAAACTCATCTTTAAATTGGGTTACGAGAGCACACACACAAACAAACACACACACACAGGGAACTAATAATATTCAATTCCCTATCTTTAAATTATTTTCAATCCCCTACCCCCAAACATTTTGCAGTCTACATTTTAATGTACAATTTAAAACATTATCTAGTAGCACTGGCCACAGAATAGCTGATTTCAGATTTTTCTATAAATGCGGATGCATTTGGTCCCCCATAAAATAGGCAAAAAATTGACCTACACACACACACACACACACACACATGCAGTAGGACAAAAACCCAGACAAAATCTATATAGCACAATGCATTAGTATGATAAATTAATTAAACCCATGTTAATTGGTTTAAATCTCTTAAATATGCGCATTTGTCAATTATACTTTAATTATAAAAGCTTTACAATAAGCTTTAATACATTATATATATATATATATATATATATATATATATATATATATATATATATATATATATATATATATATATATATATATATATATATCCTATAAAAATCCCATAACTTGACCTTGTTTGCAAATTTCCCACTGTAACGTCTCCCTGTAGGAGCTGCAGATAAGAATGCACGGGCATAAAAATCCTACCTTGTACGTGTGCGTCCGTCTCATATTCATATCATTTTCGTTTGATTAGTGCGCTATTGACGCGCTGCTCGTGCACTAGCTGGCGCGCTCGACGGATTATCAATGAAAGAATGTCAGGCGCGTGTCTGTGAGATAAAACCACGCCTTCCAAGCGCATCCGAATCTCAAACTCAATCTTCCTGTGGCGCTTCTCTCCATCACCGCTAGATTGCGCCATTGCTCCTTAAAAACTCTAGTAACGTAAGAAAAAATACGTCGGTCTCTTCATGTCCTTCCACAAACTAATATACTGCATAAAAACCTCGCTGTTTTTTCCCCCTCTTAAAGATATAAATCATATACAGTAATTTTATTTCCATAGCATCACAATTAAGTAAAAATACAATAATATAATACAAAATGTAAAATTATTTTTAAATGAAAATTTCATTACTTTGGGTTGGTTTAAAATGAATTTTAAATAATTAAAAAATCCTTTATGTAATATTCCAGATGTTTCTTCTTTGTTCTGTTAATCAACAAACACTTTTTCAAACAAACAAAAGTGCTTTGCGACATTATTTTAATGACAAAAACAGCAGTACAAAGACAGTTCAGAAATTAACTTAAACTGTCATTCTCAAGTAAACTAACTTACTAAGTAAACGAAGAAATTTCACTTACTCTAGCTATGTATAACTTTCATTTTAATGTGCAAATAAACAGGTTATAATTAATAATGTGACCATAGGTTGACAAGAGCATATTTTCTTTTTTATATATATATATATATATATATATATATATATATATATATATATATATATATATATATATATATATATATATTTCTTTTTTTTTTCATTTACACTTAGTCCATTAACAAATGTTCACCAGCAGGCGTCACTGTTATCAAATAATTTATGAACATTGAGGCCTATTTTCTCAACCTGTTTGTATTTACAGGTCCAACAACTCTTAGTAAAGCATTAACTGCGATTATCATAGATGTTCCCATGTGTGACTTTCACCTCTCTTTTGGATTTCATAAACTTAATGAACGGACAGTAAATTGGAAAGTTGTAAAGTAAAAGAAATTTGGATTAGTCCATCATGCAAATTAAAATCAACGGCTTATGATGAAACCACCTACTGAAACAGTTAATAATATATATATATATATTTTTAGATATTTTCTCAGACCTGCGAGTTAGATATTTCGTGACCTGCAGGACTCCACTACAACTGTTTGTACTGAGGTATGGATGACTCTAAATCCATCAGGTTAATGGCAAATTAGGTAGAAACAACCTTATCCTGTTTGTGTTATTTCGGTGTATGTTGCTAAAATTGCGTTTTCACCGCTAGGGGTCACTATTATCAGACAGTTCTGATTTAGTCCATTTTGTAAACACTGTAAACAATTTCAAACAATTGTATTATATTCTGAAATAATAGTACTGTTTTATTTACACTCTAAAAATGTAGTAGATTTTGGATTTGTTTCCAATGCCTCACACAACAAAAATGTTTTTATAATTTTGTATATATATTTTCTTTTTCTGTATCATAGTATACACTTCCATTAAAAGGTTTTATAAACACTAAGATATGCCTCTGCTCAGCAATATAGCATTTACATCATCAAAAACTGTAATTTTGTAGAAAGTTATCATTACTGATGAATGAGTCATTCAGTTGTTCATTCAAGAATGAAGCAAGTGACTTGCTTATAAGTCTTTATGAATGGATCATTGAATCATTGGCTCACTCGATTCATCTGTTTTTGTTTAGCGAAATAGAGCAGAACAAAATGTGAAAATAAATAAATGATTGATATCATATTGTTAATCATGCAGAAATTTGGGGAAAAAACATCACCCGTCCTCGTGTGATATTGCTAAACTATATCATTGTAAAACAAAAACCTATATGGGATTTTTTTTGCCCATTTTGAGTTGTTACCATCTGGTCACTGCCATATGCAATAAGTCTTTTGAATAAAGAGTGTTTTAAGAGGGGTGAATATATTAAATTTGATGTGTTATGTGAATGTTATGTACTGTTATTGTTGTAAAGAGAGACTAAAGGCCAATTTTCAGCCAAGGCTCAACAATAAAGTATAACCATAACTAAACTAAACACATTTTAGGGGCATATAACTGAATTCCAAAAGGCTACATAATGCAGTCAGTATATATAGGATGTTATGCTGAATCATAATGTCTGTGTGTTTATAATAGATATTACCTATGTTAGCCAAAAATGTACACTATTTCTGATCAAACATGGTTTTCGGTCATAGCACACTCATGTTTGAGTCCACAATGACTAGCGTTTTAGTGATGTTAAGATAAGAATATTTTGAAATGAGGAAACCTGCTATAGAATGAATGCAATGTTTAGTTTATGTTTATTTATCATATCTGAACTCTGAGATGATGCTTAGGGATCCAGTTTTCTCTGGCTTTCTGAGGAAACATTATGTTACACTTTCTTCGAACAGACATATGATCATTGGCCGCTAAAGTGGAGAAGGTCTCCACCCTCCACGCATGTCCCACAAAGACAGCATCTGTTACTCTTTGAACCTTCCTCCCAGACTGGACCTGCTGTTGCCATGGAGACACCCCCACCCCACATCCTCCTCTTAATCCGCTCTGACTTTATTCAAACTAAGATCATCCCACCGTTGCATGAAAGTCAATAAATGATAACATACACTCTTTTGTTATAGTAGACTGTGATATGCTAGAACTTATAATGGATATGATTTATTTCAGTTATTGTCAGTTGTATGTAACATTTTGATGACAGTCTGTCTTGTAATGCCAGAAACAAGGACAATTAAGTGTCTGTCACATCTGATGTTCTTCTCGGAAAGCACTTTCACACAGAAGTTAGACTGCCTCAAGGACAAACATGCAATGATTGCATTCCATGATGCATAAATGAATAGTATTTGCATATGACAAGACCCATATGAATTATGCTTGTGCAGAACTTTGCAGAGAGCAGGAAGAATTCTGAAAAAGATTTCCTCCATTAACCACAATTTACCATGTTTAACTTAACTTTAACTTTACCCCCCAAAATAGCATAGTAAATGCCCCAAAAGTTGCCTCTGCTGATTCATTAGCAGTAAATCACAATGCAAACGTGATTCACGTCATGGATCTGGCATGCATCAGGTGTGGGTGAACCTTCTTAAGAAGTTAAGTGTGCATTAAGACCTCGCAATTCCCTCACAGTCAACTATTAGACATGTTGACAAAGCCGTGTGTAATCTGTCATAGCACAGGATTACAGTACGGCCACTCTAGCGCAGTTCAGGTCCGACAAAATAGTGGAATAAAAGGAAACTAATTGTAGAGTAATCTCCTGAGAAAAGACGCTCGGGCCAAGGGGTTCCCTCAGAAAACTGCATTTTGTCTCTTTTTCCACCCTCGGGACATCTCGCAATCCCATAATCCCTTATGTTTGATGTTTGAGAGCTGATGGCTCTGCTGAGGACGGCCCAGAAAGGGGCTTTGTTTGTGCCGTGTGGCCGCAGAACTGTCAAGGGTTTGAATGACATGGCAAGAGAGCAGAGAGACGGGTAACTTTAGCTTAATCTAGGTTTAGCCCTACTGCTACACACACACACACACACTCGCTCACAGGTGTGTGTGGCCCTCTGGCTTTATGGGGATGGTCTGATCCAAACTTCTCTCTGTATCTCAACCCAAGGATCAATACACCTCTTGATTCAACGGATCTGCTTGAGAGAAAGAGAGAGAGAGAGAAAGAGAGAGAGAGAGAGAGGGGCCCAGGGCCTCGGATTAACTCCAGCTCCACCCCTCCGGTCCACAGCGAGATTAGATTGTATTTCTGCTCACGACTTTAACCGTTAACACTTTTTAATTAGATGCACTGCTTGCCACGGATCCAAACTTGGGCTGCACCAGCAGTTTGTGAAGTTTTATTTACATTTGTGATGTAAGATTCACTTTAGGAGCTTAGTGTGCCATTAGCATTTGTAATTTGTTAAAATAGACTTATTTAGTAAATCAAAAGCTTTCCTTAAACAAATGCTTGATTGTATTAATTTAATAACATACCTACATTCATAAACATATTATACCTGACCAAAACAAGTCAAAAATAGCCAAACTCTTCAATAATGTTGGAAAAACAGCTACTATCCTTAAAGCATAAATCACATTTAAAGAGCTTGGCAATGGATGTCCACTTGAAGAATCATAAAGACCATAAATTGATCTTTTATTTTATATAAAGATCAACTTATGGTATTTATGATTCTTCATGAAAGTGGACAGCCATTGCCAAACTCTTTAAACTTTGATTCAAGATTTTAATGTGATTAGTCTTGGATTCAACTTTTCAAGGCTTAGACTTTTTAAATGTATAAATATACAATTATATGAATAGTTTATACATACAGAATTTATAAAATAAGTTTTTGGGTCAGTAAGATTTGTAAAATGTTTTGCAATGATCTCTTTTATGCTCACCAGGGCTGGATTTATTTGATCGAAAATGCTGTTAAGTATAGTGAAATAATAACAGTAATAAAACAGTAGTATAGTGAAATAATAGTACAATTTCTAATAACTGTTTACTATTAGAATATATTTTCAAATGTAATTTATTTCTGTGATGCAAAACTGAATTTTGAGCATGATCCTTCAGAAATCATTCTAATATGCTGATTTGCTACTCGAAACATTTCTATTTATTATCAATGTTTTCTGGATATTTTTGATCAATAGAAATTTCAAAAGAATATAATTTATTTGAAAATGATTGCACTTTATTTAATTTAATACACCCTTGCTAAATAAAATATAAAATTCTTTTTTAAATTATTTTTATAATAATAATAATAATCCTACTGACCCCATTTAAAAAATAAAAACAAACAAACAAATCTGGATATATACCGTATGATAAAAATCAAACAATGTCCCTGTATCAAAAATGGCAATTAGCTCTTTAAACTAAGTGAAACTGATGGAAGACTTTTCCTTTCTTACAGCCTCCATATTTAGTGCTGTGATTTTTCCCATTCATTTTTCAGTGAGTGATCCGTCTGCTCCTCTTCATGCCAAAGCAACTTACAGTTTAAACCCCTCACTAAACACTAAAACCACAGCTTACACTTGCTCTCCTCCAGTCTAAGCTGTTTATATTCATCAGCACCCAAAGAGGGCGAGAGGGATGGAGATGAGAGTGAAGTGGCTGTATTGAATTTTGCGGAGTGGAGCCTCAATAACAGGAATGGATTTATGGATGTAATTTGATTGGTGGGAATAAAGGCCATCAGCCCACTGAACCACAGACACTCTGATGATGAGCTTGAATCAGCCTGTAAAGCAAGCATATGCATGTCGATTTATTTATTTTTCTATACTAGAAGCTAAAAATATTAATCAAACATATACAATAAATATTGATTACTTTGAATTTGTTTACATGTTTTTGTTGATTTGCTGAAATTAGTACTTTTTCCACATTGAATGAGTGATTTGTTCTCATTCGGGTCTCATTTTTTTTAAATAAACTTATTTTCATGGCATGTTTTACTTCAAAAGTGTGCTTGTTGCATCTTTCTTTATAATTAATGCCACTTTATTGTGCTATTTTAGAGTCTGTTGTAAAGGACTGTGATAACAAACAATGGACAGTGAATGCTATTGGTGGGCTTTTTAATTGACAGTTGAAACTACGAATCAGTACAGCTTTAGCGTCATCGGAAAGTAGTTCCGCCAAAGGATATAGGAGTGTGTTGCATCAGAAAGTTTAGTGCGGAGCTAATGAGTGTTCTCCAAAAGTTTATTTCAAGTGTGTGCGTGCAGCTAGAAGTAAGTTTAAATGTTCTTATCTTTGTTATTAATACATTTGTGTATTGTTGCGGTTTAATTTAATCACAGACTTCAGATATTAATGGGAATACTGTATGCGTGTGTACAAAGATTCAGCAATTGCCATTCCTTTGTGTGAATTAATGTAATTATGATAGTTCATGACAGCTGTTTATATGCTTATCAGACCCGTTATGTGGATTATATGCTTATTTGCATGCGTACCTATAAATGCCTCAAGATTAACGTTCTAAAATTGCACCGTCATTTGTTTACATAAGACCGCCGGAATGGCGCTAATAATTTTACGGCCGCGGGTTCGAGTCCCGCTCAGAGCAGTCTGTACATAATGTTGATTTATTGTAATTATACATTGAATATAGTTAATCCTATTTAATGCCTTTTGTAACTATATAATATTGTTGTAAATTTTTATTGTTGTTATACTTATTATTGTGTACCTTTTATTTACCATTATTGTGTGTATCCTTTCAGAACCACACATACCCATCTACAGTGGAGAATAAAAATTAAAGAAGAAACATCAGAGTCATTGCATTCTAACCGGATGTGCCATAGTGATTGCAAACCTTTACTAACCAGCCCCAAATAAATACCTCAAAACATATGGTCCTTCGAGCCGGATTGCAATTGCTGTGGAATTGATAAAAATGTCTTCTGACCAAAGGAGTAGAGAAGGAAGGCCTGCTGATGTGCGTCCTAAACGACAAGTGCGACCACCAGCCTGGTTGAAAGATTATGATGTTTCTCTCCCGCACTATAATGAATCTTCACCTGTTGTTCAAACTACACCTTTCACCACAGAGGAACAGGAGCCTTATCGTATTGAGAGGGTAGCCGAGATGACCCCCCTCACTCATCACACACTTCGACACTTCGACACTTCTACTGGACTCAGGCAGAGGCCGTTTACCCATTCTGGCCAGGTGGAACAGATGTATAAGAGCACACCTGTACCTCACCACAGTGTATCAGGGGATGTATCCTCAGAGATATTGGAGGCTATTCAACAGCTCAAGATGGAGAATCAGAAACTACAGTCTACAGTTTTAGACATGCAACGAGATATGAGAGGTGATACTGTGGTTCCATTGCACCATAGGTCAGTGCCACCATCACACGATAAAGCCCCTTCGCAACCATGGCGGCTACCTCGTGCCAACCTGCCATACTCAGAGCAGCCAACTGATAGTTATAAAATTCCGCCTCACAGTAAATCGACATGGGATGTTAGTAGAGCCCCTATACCAGACAAGGAGGAGGATTGGCCACCCCCACCTCCACCAGTAGCTGATGATGTCCCACTTCCTCGAACTCCAGTGAATAAACCACTACCTCCACCTCCAACAGCAGCCATCCCAGACTTAGTGGAGGAATTAACTGCATGTTTGCGTAGACTAGGCAGGACATCACACCCACCTTCGTGTCCAGCGACGCCTGAGTACTTTGAACCAGATGATGGTTCTTCAGTGGCATCTGATGTGCAGAGGTCACATGACATTGATAGACAATCCAAGTATCCCCCCATACCTCCTCATGTCAGTATGCAGTATCACAAGGAGACTGCTGAGGACTTCCACAACCCTCAGTGAGAGAAATTATATCGAGGTCCTAAGCCCACAATTCCAGATTTCACCAAAGGGGACCCACGAGAGTTTGCAAGATTGAAGATCTCCCTGGATAATATTCTGCCTGAAGATGCCACAGAGAGATTTAAATATCAGATCCTCTTAGATCATCTCAAATTCGAGGATGCCCTTCTGATAGCAGACTCTTACACAAATTCAAAGAGACCTTATTCAGACACCATGGCTTCCCTGGCAGAACAGTATGGACAGCCCCACCAGTTAGCTCTACGTCATATTGCTGACCTCATGGAAGGCTCAAGTATCCGCAGTCATGATACAACTGGATTTAAGAAGTTCGCACTTAAGGTCAGAGCTCTCGTGGGCATGCTAGATCAACTTGGTCAAAGTGGAAATGTTGAACTCCAGTGTGGCTCACATGTTACTAGGTTACTATCCAAGTTACCTCAGGACCTGCGAGCTGATTTCAAGAGGTACATGTATCCCCTGGGAGTCCGCATCCCCACACTTCTGAACTTTGCAGAGTGGCTGGAATACGAACTGACAATTCAAGATAGTGGTTTTGAGTTTATTGGAGAAAGAAGGGAACGCCTTGATCAAAGGATGGACAGACGTAAGGACGTCAAGTCTAGTAAGACATTTTCCATATTTCACAGCTCGGGCCCTTCCACCACCAATCCACCTACAGAAGGGTCTGGTCCAAGTGCTTCTAGACCTCAAGACAAGGTAAAGGCATACTGTCCCTATTGCTCCAACACCCAACATTACTTGAATCAGTGCCAGAACTTTAGTCAGCTTACTAAAGAACAGAAGTGTTACTGGGTAAAAACAAATAAAAAATGTTGGCGTTGTGGTCGCACCCACCAAGCAGCACAGTGTCGTCTGAAAACAATCTGCAAAATCTGTAATGGCAGGCATCTTGAGGCACTCCACGAGCTCAATGATAGACCAATTAGAGAAACCCCTCCTCTTTCGAATCCCACCAGTGAGGTTCTCTACTTGGATAGGCAAGCAGGCTGCAGTAAGGTACTGCTGAAAGTCATCAAAGTGATTTTACGTAATGGAAAGCATGTGCTAGAGACCTTCGCCATTCTAGATGATGGCTCAGAGAGAACAATTCTCCTTCAGGCTGCTGCTCAGAAACTGAATCTTCACGGGAAGACAGAGAATCTGGTACTGAGAACAGTTCGACAGGACATGAAGGTCATACAAGGTAATACAGTTTCCTTCTCAATATCTCCTGCTTGTCAGCCTCAGAAGGTCTTTAAGATCAACAGAGCTTTCACAGCAGATCAGCTAGGATTGGCAGAACATACTTACCCTATTAAAGTTCTACAAAGCAAGTACAGCCATCTCAGAGGGCTGCCCATTCCTGCCCTTGACAAAGCTCATCCACTCTTGCTAATTGGCTCTGACTATCCTCATTTAATCACGCCAATTGCGCCAGTGCTCTTGGGTCCTTCGGGTGGACCAGCAGCAGTGAGAACGAGGTTGGGTTGGACAATCCAGGGTCCTGCCAAGCTTGTCCATTATCAGCTTCAGACTCAACAGTGCCTGAACATTTCCATTATGTCTCCCTCCAATGAACTGTTCAAAAATGTGCAGCAACTTTGGCAACTGGATGTATTGCCTTACAGGAATGAGAAGCTTATCACTAGATCTAAGCAAGATCAGGATGCAGTTAACCTGTTAGAGGCAAAGTCCAAACGGATTGACATCAATGGGATCCAGCGCTATGCCACTCCTCTTCTCAGGGTAAAGCACATGCCAAAACTACAAGCCACAAAGGAAGCGGTAATGGCCAACCTCCGCAGCACAGAGAATCGCTTGATGAGAGACCCTCAAAAGGCAGAAGCTTATAATGACGAAATTAGGAAGCTAGAACAAGCTGGCTATGCAGTCAAGGGACAAGAGCAGATACTGAGTGAGACTGATGAATCTTGGTTCATCCCTCATCATATGGTGAGTCACAACTAGGGGTGTCCATGGTTAACCGGTTAACCGATTAACCGTTAAAAATTGTGTAACCGAGTGAAACATTTTGCTCGGTTAAGTGACGTCAATGGCGTGAATTGAATTTAGTTGTAATACATTTTTGCACCACCAGAGACCGCCAGAGCGCTCCCAGACATTTGTAATGTCCACAAGAAGAAGTCATTTTTCTAATATGAAGCGGGCTAATACGAGTGACGGGGCAAAATGCAAGTATTGCAATACAGTGCTTAGATATACTTCAAGTACAACCTCGTTGTTGTAATCTCAACAGCCAACACCCGGGCATCATTAGGCCGGTCAGGACACACTGGATGCGTGGCGTGTCTGTTTTTAATTCGGTTCCCATGTTAACAGGTTAGAGCTTGCCGACTGCCTGCGTGAGACGCGCGGCTCAGGCGTGGCTCGACGCGTGCATGCTAGAAATAGAACCGACGCCTTGTTGGAAGCGTTTTCAGGCAAAGTATAATAGGAAAATATGTTTATATGTCATTTTGTACAAAAATACATATTAATTCATGACATTTTGATATTTGAAAGTCTATAGGTTGACATAAATTCAGATATAAATGTAATTTAAATAAATAAATAAATAATTATCGATTTTCAAATATTGTAACGTTACGTGTCAAACATAGTCATAGTCATAGCCTTAGCGAGGCGGCCGCGGAGTCTGCTTGTTACCTTTTGCCTTATACATTTTAGGCTTATTCTCAAATTCAGATTGTGTTAATGGGCGGCATTATTAGGCAGTTTTAATAGGACAATTTGACCGGAGAGATTAAATTTTGTCGGACATTCCTTTTTTTTTTTCGGCCAATGTCCGGAAATTACTATGGTTATGGTTACTATGGCACACTATGGTTAACCGAGTATTAACCGCTAAGGGCCTCGGTTAACGGTTAATGAAAAACTTGAGAACGTGCAGCCCTAGTCACAACGGGAAGAACAGAGTTGTCTTTAACTGCTCATTCTCCTACAAAGGACAAAATCTAAATGATCTACTCCTGCCTGGACCCAATTTGGGGTCTTCTTTACTTGGTGTACTGCTGAGATTCAGGGAGCACTCTGTCGCTATCAGTAGCGACATAAAGGGCATGTTTCACCAAGTGAGATTGCTGCCAGAAGACAAGCCACTCCTCCGTTTCTTATGGCGCAATTTAGACCGAGAGAAACAACCCGATATCTATGAGTGGCAAGTGCTCCCATTCGGGACAACATGTAGTCCGTGCTGTGCTACATACGCTTTGCAGAGGCATGTATTCGACCACAGTCAACCAGGAGACCAGGTACGAGACTCTATTGAAAGATCCTTCTATGTAGACAACTGTCTACAGAGCCTTTCTTCGTTGGATGAAGCCAAATTGCTTGTGGATTCATTAAGAGACCTGTTAGCTACAGGTGGATTCGAATTACGTCAATGGGCAAGCAACATTCCTGAGGTCATTTGTCATTTACCAAAGGAAGCCAGGTCAGAGAGCAGTGAGCTTTGGCTCAATCAGACTGGGGAAGATCCTCAAGAATTTGCACTAGGGCTACGTTGGCTGTGCAATTCAGACACTCTAAAGTATAAGTGCCGTCTGCTAGACTGCCCGAAACCAACAATGAGGAACATATACAAAGTGGTAGCAAGTCAATATGATCCTCTCGGGTTCATTGTTCCCTACACAACTAGGGCCAAAATCCTCATTCAGCATCTTTGGGCAAAACACAGAGAATGGGATGATCCGGTACTGCCAGAAGATCTCCTTCGAACTTGGCACTCTTGGCAGGGGGAATTGCAACACCTGTCCCAGATCAACTTAACCCGCTGCTATGCAAGTCCAAAGATGGATGTTCCTGACTGCACTCGACAAATCCATGTGTTCTGCGATGCCTCGGAAAAGGCTTATGGTTCTGTTGCATATCTACGAACAGAAAACCCAGAGGGAGGTGCTGAAGTGTCATTTCTCTCTGCTAGATCAAGAGTGGCTCCTAAGCGACAGCTATCCATGCCTAGGTTAGAACTGTGTGCGGCCCTTACAGGTGCACAGTTAGCTTCTCTTGTTAATAGAGAGCTTACATTAGACATTTGTTCCTGTTTCCTCTGGACTGACTCCACCACAGTCCTAACATGGCTACAGTCTGACTCCTGTCGCTTTAAGGTTTTTGTGGGCACACGAGTTTCTGAGATTCAGGAACTAACCAGTGATTACACCTGGCGTTATGTTGATTCTACTAATAATCCAGCAGACGACATCACCCGTGGAAAAACTTTGGTAGAATTAGCAACAGATAATCGGTGGAGACAAGGACCAACATTCCTCTGGCAGCCACAGGACCACTGGCCCATTACCCCAGGCCAAGGTAACATTGATAGTTGTGAACTGAGGAAATCTATCTGCTGCAATCATGTAAGTGTCGCTGAAGATCACTCATTCCCAGATCCAAATCAGTACAACAGTTTTAAAGATTTAATTGAAGCAGCTGTACTCTTACGCCATGGGGTGGCTGGGAAACAGGGAAACCCAACAGCTGATGACTACAAGTTGGCAGAAACAGATCTCCTAAGAAAATCTCAACAAGATAGCTTCCCTGAAGACTTTGACTGTCTAGCAATAGGCAGACCAGTACAATCATCTAGCCGTTTGATCACCCTTGCACCTGAATATGACCCTGTATTCCAACTTATCCGAGTCGGAGGTCGACTCCGCCGCAGTGAACTGCTAGATCCAGATACTATCCACCCAGTGGTTCTAGACCCAGCTCACAAAGTAACACAACTCCTCATTCAGGATATGGACAACCAACTCTGTCACCCAGGTTCTGAACGAGTTTTTGCAGAGCTTCGCCGTCAATTCTGGATTCTTCGAGGTAGAGCAGCTGTTAAAAAACAACAACACTCTTGCTTTGATTGCCAAAAATGGAGAGCCAAGCCAGTTGTGCCCCTAATGGCAGACCTACCCCAAGCTAGGCTGCAACTGTTTAAGCCTGCCTTCTTTTCTACTGGTATGGACTGTTTTGGGCCCTTTACAGTGAAAGTAGGAAGACGCAATGAAAAGCGTTGGGGCATCCTTTTCAAGTGCCTCACCACTCGTGCCATCCACATAGACCTTCTACACAGTCTTGATACGGACTCCTTTCTGATGGCACTGCGTCGTTTTATCTCTCGTAGAGGTAAGCCTTCTGAGCTACTTTCAGATCAAGGCACTAATTTCAAAGGTGGGGACAGAGAACTCCAGGAAGCCTTTAAAGCTTTGAATCCTTTGTTGCAAGCACAACTGGCAAAAGAACAAATTCAGTTTAAATTCAACCCCCCCAGTAGTCCACACTTCGGAGGAGCTTGGGAACGAGAAATAAGATCCATCAAGTCTGCACTATATGCCACTTTGCAAAGTCAAAGCATGACCGAGGAGGTATTAAGGACAGTGCTGATAGAAGTGGAAGGAATCTTAAACTCCAAACCTCTGGGTTATGCATCAACTGATGTTGCAGACCCCAATCCCGTCACACCCAATCTTCTCCTCATGGGGCGGCTCGATCCATCGCTCCCCCAGGCTGTCTACCATGAATCAGAACTTTTAAGTCGTCGCAGATGGAGGCACACACAAGTCCTTGCGGATCACTTTTGGAGACAATTCATCAAGTATTACCTTCCTAACCTACAGACCCGTTCCAAGTGGCAAAAGGACACTGATAATTTACAGCCTGGCATGATCGTGATGATCCTAGACCCTCAAATACCCAGAGCTGTCTGGCCAGTAGGACAGATCATCAATGTCTTTCCTGGAGCTGACGGACGGATTAGGACAGCAGAGGTGAAAATAAAAGACAAAGTATACACCAGACCAGTAGCTCGTCTTATTAAATTACCATCCATCCATAACACTGATAAAGCGGAGAAAAGTCCTTCTACATAAAGCCGAATTTGACTGTGCAAATTCGGGGGCGGCTGTTGTAAAGGACTGTGATAACAAACAATGGACAGTGAATGCTATTGGTGGGCTTTTTAATTGACAGTTGAAACTACGAATCAGTACAGCTTTAGCGTCATCGGAAAGTAGTTCCGCCAAAGGATATAGGAGTGTGTTGCATCAGAAAGTTTAGTGCGGAGCTAATGAGTGTTCTCCAAAAGTTTATTTCAAGTGTGTGCGTGCAGCTAGAAGTAAGTTTAAATGTTCTTATCTTTGTTATTAATACATTTGTGTATTGTTGCGGTTTAATTTAATCACAGACTTCAGATATTAATGGGAATACTGTATGCGTGTGTACAAAGATTCAGCAATTGCCATTCCTTTGTGTGAATTAATGTAATTATGATAGTTCATGACAGCTGTTTATATGCTTATCAGACCCGTTATGTGGATTATATGCTTATTTGCATGCGTACCTATAAATGCCTCAAGATTAACGTTCTAAAATTGCACCGTCATTTGTTTACATAAGACCGCCGGAATGGCGCTAATAATTTTACGGCCGCGGGTTCGAGTCCCGCTCAGAGCAGTCTGTACATAATGTTGATTTATTGTAATTATACATTGAATATAGTTAATCCTATTTAATGCCTTTTGTAACTATATAATATTGTTGTAAATTTTTATTGTTGTTATACTTATTATTGTGTACCTTTTATTTACCATTATTGTGTGTATCCTTTCAGAACCACACATACCCATCTACAGTGGAGAATAAAAATTAAAGAAGAAACATCAGAGTCATTGCATTCTAACCGGATGTGCCATAGTGATTGCAAACCTTTACTAACCAGCCCCAAATAAATACCTCAAAACAGAGTCTATTCAAAAGCAATGACATTCAAACTTAAGTTTCAAATGCTATATATTTTGGGACCAATAGGGGGCAGAAGCTGTCATCTAATGCTAATGATGTGATTTCACTCTTGAGCAACAAAACTCTTATTCATAATTGTGAGACTGATATGCATTTGCACAGATTGGTTGATTCATATGCTATAGCTCACATTTCAAAGCAAAACTGTAATTTTTTGTGTTAAATTTTAAAACCGGCTGAAAAAAGCGAGACTAATTGAGCCAATCTCTTGCAGTCATATGCTACCATTTGTTTGACCTTTGACCTCTCATTAGGTGGTATATTCTCTGCCTCCATCTGTATCTTAGATTTTTCCAGGTTTTTTGCTAATTCATTTATTCCGCTCATCTACGGCCCTTGCTTCTCATGGGTGGCCCTCGTAATCCTCAAAGTCTTTAGGGGACCACAAGCCATGTCAAAACTCAAAGCCAAATCTTACAACACTTAAAAGAAATTAAAGGCTTCTCTTGTTAGTGTGCTGGCGGTTAAAATCCCCCACTGACCAGTGGTGTGGTAAACTGGGTTACCTCAGCTTTTTTTTTTTTTACGGATGCAATAGACCCAGTCAGAATAGATGCCGTTCTTACTTTAATATGCACATGAGAAAAAGGTTTTTCGAGAATTTGAAATATTGCACAATGTCCCATTGAAAATCATATGTCTATTTGCACAGCCTTGTTTACATTAACATAAAATTTTAATATATTACACACTGTGTGTGAGAACTGAGAAAAGTGAGTGTAGTTCAGTAAACTAGCATAAAGGTGAGCTCAAAGATGATTGGTCGGCAGAAGCAAGAAGTATGGGAAGCAGGTTAGCCAAAGCAAGTTCTATTCACTTTGCTCTTTCGTATCCTTCATCTCTCTCTCTCTCTTTCATAGCCCCCCACACACACACACACACACACATATCTTGCAGTCAGAGTAAGTGACCCAGGTCCCCCAGTGTCTGCCCTCAGAGGGGATTAGAGATTAGTGCCGTCACCAGCATTCTTGACATACCTGATTTCTGACTTCACCTCACACTGAAAAACTCATGACTACAACCAGAGAAAACCTCAGATAACAACAACATTCAACCATACATCTGTTCTGAACAAAAAGTGTAAATAATATAAAAACAAAATAACGTGCTTCATGTATTTATTGGTGAATCTCATAAAACCAAGTTCAGATTTCAGGCCTATGTAAATAGACAGACAGACACCCTTATGAAACAAAAATATATTGCAGTATATTGGAAAATATCATGTAATATATAAGGCATATATTCTTATATATATTACATTTTTCCAATATATTGCAATATATTGAAAGTGGCAATCATTTGTATATTTTGCAATATATTTTATAATATATGGATCAATAATATATTATTAAATGTATTCAAATATATAATATATTAGACAATAAAAAGAGAAAATAATATATTACAATATATGACAATATATTTTAAGAATTATATTGGTAAATATATTTTCCTTTCGTATGGGCAGATGGATGACAGACAAACAGACAGACAGACAGACAGATAGAAAGACAGATGGATGACAGACAGATAGATGGATGACAGACAGACAGATAGACAGACGGATGACAGACAGACAGACAGGCAGACAGATAGAAAGACAGATGGATGACAGACAGATAGATGGATGACAGACAGACAGATAGACAGACGGATGACAGACAGACAGAGAGACAGACAGACAGACAGACAGACAGAGGGATAGATGAATGACAGACAGACAGATAGACGGATGACAAACAGACAGATAGAACGACAGACAGATAGATGGATGACAGACAGACAGACAAATAGACGGATGACAAACAGACAGACAGACAGAAGAATGACAGACAGACAGACAGACAGATAGACAGACAGACAGACAGACAGATAGACCGATAGACAGACAGACAGATAGACAGACAGATAGATGGATGACAAACAGACAGACAGACAGACGAATGACAGACAGACAGACAGACAGACGGACAGAGAGAGAGACAGATAGACGGATGACATACAGACAGAGAGACAGACAGATAGACAGATAATAGACAGACAGATAGACAGACAAATGACAGACAGATAGACGGATGACAGACAGACAGATAGACAGACAGACAGACGGATGACATACAGACAGAGAGACAGACAGATAGACGGATGACAGACAGACAGACAAATAGACGGATGACAAACAGACAGACAGACAGACGAATGACAGACAGACAGACAGACAGACAGATAGACAGACAGACAGACAGACAGACAGACAGATAGACAGACAGATAGATGGATGACAGACAGACAAATAGACAGACAGGCGGATGACAGACAGACAGACAGATAGACGGATGATAGACAGAGAGACAGAGAGACAGACAGATAGACGGATGTAAAACAGACAGACAGATATACAGACAGACAGATGAATGACAGACAGACAGACAGACTGATAGACGGATGATAGACAGACAGACATACAGAAAAATTACAGACAAACAGACAGAGAGACAGACAGACAGATAGATGGATGACAGACAGACAGACAGACAGACAGACGAATGACAGACAGACAGACAGACAGAGATAGATAGACGGATGACAAACAGACAGATAGACAGACAGACAGATAGATGGATGACAGACAGACAGACAGATAGACAGACAGACAGATATACAGACAATATATATATATATATATATATATATATATATATATATATATATATATATATATATATAATTTGAATTTGGGATAGAAATGAGTAGCAGGACCTTTTGATGGCTTTTACATCATCAAACTTCCTTCAAACCATTTTATTCTGAAATCATGAAGAAGTCAGTGTGTCTTCGCTTCTAAAGCCTTGTTCATTAACAGTCCTATTTGCCAATTAAATGACTATCAATAGTCCCATTTACAAGTCAGACCCCTCTCTCTCTCTCTCTCTCTCTCTCTCTCTCTCTCTGTCTCTCTGTCTTTGTCCAGAGGGTAGGGCAGTGTATGGCCAGTTTCATTAGCTGAGTTCTCTCCCATTTGCAATTCTTCCCATTGTGTTCTTAAACAATGGCAGCAAACAAAGCATTAAAATGGAAATGACTGTAATGTAGCTAATTAGTTATCTGTGTTGGTACTGTTAGCAGGGAGCGGGGGTGGATAATTGTAGCTCTCTGTCGGTCTCTTTAAGAGAATTAACAACATTTCAGGTGGACACAAATTCCTACTTGAGTGTTGTGGTGACCTGCCTAATTTTTGCTCAACAGTTTTTTTCTTTTACTCGTTTTCTTCCACTGTTGTTTCTTAAAAAGTTTATTTTTACATATAAAATCCATACACTTTATTTTCATCTACTTTATTTTTGCATAGATATTTAACATGTTTCTAAACATTACTTAACGCAATTATTTTCATGTGAGTAAAATTGTTTTTTTAATGTACATTTTCTAATCTTAATGCTGATTCTCGTCTGCTAATGCCAGTAATACTTTTTTTTACATAAACATGAACTTTTTTTACATCTACACATTAATGTCAAAACAACGTGATATTTTATTCTAATATTTAAACGTATTATTTCTAAATATATTTTTTCCCAGCTAGTACAAATGCAGCTTTGTTTGTGTATTTGAATAACACAGTGTTTCATCTAAACCTATGACACGTCCTTTCACTTTTTTTAAAATGTTTTGGCCAGCAGACAAATGTTTGGTCTTTTCCTTCACTTGTCAATGTCTGGTTCTTTTGTTTATCATCTTCTTTCACAGGTGTGAATCCACAAGTCTGTTATCATGTGTTAACTGACTGATTGTTGATTGGTGATTGTCAACGCCTTGGTTTGAAATGACACATTTTAATGACCTCATCAAAAGCACTGAATAATCCTGATTAAGTGCTTTTTTCATTATTGTGTCCCATTAATGGCAAGAGTTGCTTGGTGGTGACATTAGTGCATAAGACACCAAGCTGTTTGTGTTGCTTTCACAGTTTTCTTTGTAAAAATAACTAAAAAAAAGAAAAGAAAAATCAAGGCAGCACAACACATTTAGATTTTCTTTTTTTTCTTTTCTTTTTTTTTTTGTTAAAAAAAATGACCAATTAGCATTTTTTTATTTTGTATGTTTTATTTAGCTTAAAATATGAAGTGAGCCTCTGAAAAAAAAAACATTTTGCAAGAAAATATATTATGTTCAGTAGTTTTATATAGACACATGTAGAACACAAATTAAACAATTGCTTGATATCAAATATAAAATTTGTGAAAATATAGAAACAGTGAAACAATAACTCAAGAATATGAAAAATATTTTGTTGGGGAAATATTTGATCTAATATGTTTTTCCTATATTTTTTTAGCATCTCTGTTATAAAAAGTCCATCATGCTGGATAAAATGAAATAGATGTTTACATTCGATTAATCCTCTGGATAAAGTAAAAACCCACTTTAGGTGGCTATAATTAAACTTCTGTTTCCGGTCTCATCTTCTCATTGTGGATTCTTCTGGGATTTGGATGTGTCCGTGTGAGTAGAAGTAGGTGTGGTGATTGTGTCCCAACATGACTCTTTCATTAACAACAAAGCTGGTAATTGCTCAGTTGACTGATGTTTATACTGATACATAGGTGCTAATTAACCCTGCTCATTAGCGGGGACAGTCATCTGGATGATCGTGATTTTGCATACCTGAATGACCCAGGTGCCACAATAATTTTCAGACATGGCCTGAAAAGTTTGTATTATACTTACACTTTAAATAGTAACCTCAGAATTGCAAGACATTACATTTTTTTTTTCAAATGTATTGTTTTCTGTTAACAGTTTCTAGTTTACATCTCGCAATTCTGTTATTTATTTATTTATTTCAGTTAATGTATTGGGATTCTGACTTTTTTCTCAGGATTGCAAGTATACTGTACATCTTGAAATTTATATCCTGCAAAATTCTTAAGAAATTATCAGAATTGTAAGGAAAACTTTTTATTTATTTATTTATTTATTTATTTTCCATAGTGGAAATGGGCTTCCATATTCAAAACCTGTTTTGGAACACAAAATACTTTTTTTAAAGAGTTGTTTTTTTATCCATGCACAGGCATTAGTAAATTAGTAAACAACAACAGAATTTTCTATTTCTGAACTGTCCCTTTAAGATAGCAATTTCAGTCCAATCAAACTGCATTTGCATGGTTTGTCACTTACTGACTACACCAAGATAATAAAATCATTAAAAGGGACATTTGGGAGACAAATTGTGACATTTTTATTGTTTAGCAATGTCTACTTTTGAATGATAGACATGTTGGTACTGTGTTGGGTTTCCATTGTCTAATGTATAATCAGGATCTTAAAGCAAAAGAAACTTTCACTTCAGATATATGTTCGGGAATAAATCAGTGGATCTTTGTACGCAAATATTACACACTTCGGAAAAGCTTCCAGCATAGGTCAAGGATAGTATTTGCTTTTTTAATTGAACAATAAATGCTGTTGTTAGTTGCTATAGGAGGCTTCTCTGAACCGCCTGCAATGTAAATGATGTAAATTGCTAGTCCGTCTGGTGTTAAGCTCCTTTACGTGAGCGGGACAGCCAAACAGTGCCTTGGCTTTGACACAAACAACTCTGCGTCCTGGCGTAAGTATATTATCAGGCCGCTTCTTTAGGGAGCACACGGCCAAAGAAGCTTACCATTCATTAAAGTTCTCTGCCAAGCTTTACACTGGACTTCAGCTTGTAATCAGCGCTGTGGTCTTTTTGACCCGGCCCATGCAAGAATGGCGTTCTTAAACAACTCAAATGGTATAACTGCTATAATCTTTCAAGAGTTTAGACATACTAAGAGTTTCATGTCCAAATCCTCTGACAGAATGGAAAGGAGGAGCGCACTGGGAACGGGATACTCGTGGGGTCCCTCGCAGGCCTCTGCAGATTTAGTTTAGTCTTAGTCTTTAGTCTGTGTTTGAGTTTGGATGGGTGTGGAGGGGAGGGGAGTCTCAACTATGAAGCTCTAGAGGAACACAAAGAAGGATGTTTGAAGCAGAAATATGGAAAAGATAATTCACGTTTCTTTAGATTTGAAGATGGCAACAAACATCTATTTTTAGGTTTGGGATTATTTAATGATTCTGGTTCTGATTAGATTAGATTAGATTCATTTGAATCAGCCGCTGTGGTTACATCTTTTTGTGTGTGTGTGTAGCAAAACGTCTAAATGTGGTTAATTATTATGTTCTCAAATCATTCATATAAATATTATTTGGCTAGTAGTGTATAGATGTAAATTTACACATTGACTTTGTGCCAGATAAATACAGCTCAGATTGTAAATATTTGTCATTTTTATTTTATAATTACACTACTGTTCTGAAGATTTGTGTCAGTATGCTTTTTTAATTGAAACAATTATTTAAAGTGATCAATAACAATATTTCACATGATTACTGTTTTTACTGCATTTTTGATCAAATACATGCAGCTTTGCTGAGCATAAGAAAACATTACAAGATCATACTGTCCCCAAACTTTTGAACACTAGTTTAAGTATTTAAAATGATATTGACCCATAAATAGTTTCAGTGTAGTCAGCAACTTTGTTTTAGTGACTTTGTGAATAGCTAACTAAGCTTTTAAAAGGTTAGCTTTTCTATGTTTTAACCAGAAAACATGAAAAAGGAAATACGTCAAATTCTTTAGATTTGAAGATGAAAAAAAAAGATAATTTTCTACTACACTGTCCTTTGAACAATCAGTCAACATTTACTGGTTTAGCTCTAATGAGCTTTAGCTGCAGTGTTAAGAGTGCAAATCAAGAGCCGTTTTGATGTCTTTGGTGAGTTATTAGTCTTTTTTGAGTCTTTCTACACAATTCATCTAACATTTAACCAAACTGATTATCATAAATCATTTAATCCCAGTATTGTTGAGGAAATGGAGCCCAACACCTTAATTTCCAACCCTAAAAAACTCCCACTCCAGAGAAACTTTTCAAGCCTCCATTGCCTCCTCTGCATCTCCATCATAATTTTTGTTATCACATTTTATGCAATTCTTGGCATAAAATGCCAAAACAAAGTGAGGGGGATTCTGGGTACATTGGGGGGTGTTGGGAAAAGAGATGGGGGATGGAGAGAAAGAGAAAGAGAGAGAGAGATGGAGAGGATTAGGCATCAGGATCCCTTGGGCATTGTCTGGAAATCTGGAGATAAAGAAGGCAGGGGCAGGTGGTCAGAGCGCAGGGGGAGGGAGGTGTGTTTCGGGGTCCTGATCTGAAAGCTGGGGGCAAACATGCATTCATTAGAAGAGTGTATGTTCTCACTCAGCACAGTCACCGTCCAGCTGAACCCACACATGTGACCCAACTCGCCCGATGCTCACTTGGATTTGCCAGTTGAGTTGAGATGAGACGAGTGGCATAAACTACTGCTCTGATTATACAAATAAATGAGATGATTTATGTATTTTAAAAGCTGTTGAAACACTAAATAGCTTCAGTCTCCTTTGTAATGAATAGCTTGTAGCTTTATATTTTGTAAGTGACAAGTGTTTTCCTCATTCTCTCCTTCTCCCTCCCACCTCAGTATCAGATAAACAAACACTCAGGATATGCTGAAGGAACTGAAGTCTTAGCCAAAGGCTCTGTCCTAAATGGAGCGTCATTTACTCGTCAGAGCTCTCAGTGCTAGATATGCAGTTAATTAGAGGCCCATTCACATGTGAGCCGGCGCAGACGCTCTTACCTGCTGCCTGATAAAGACAGACCGCACC
This sequence comes from Carassius auratus, assembly GCF_003368295.1. Lineage (NCBI taxonomy): Eukaryota > Metazoa > Chordata > Actinopteri > Cypriniformes > Cyprinidae > Carassius > Carassius auratus. The sequence goes on from NC_039243.1 coordinate 6,305,169, forward strand.
GCTCTTCAAACTTCACTGCTCTTGTTTTTCTTTAGTGGCTGTTGTGTTTGTTTTGTGTTTTGAGGGACGTCCACTGAGATGGGATGCTGATTGACATGTGAATGTCCTGATGGGACTCCGAAAATGGCATTTGTTAAAAATAAAACCAGGATTGGATTTGAAATTACAGTACATTAATCTATTCATTTGGTAGTCCCAGAGAGAAGATGTTCTCTTCCTAGCATAACCAGATAGGATTTAATGAAGCAAAATTTCCACATGGGTCTCTGGAGATTCCCTACACCCCTGAGTCAACTTTAGTTAACGGTGTTAGCTTAAGATGCCTTAGTATGAGATTAATTCATTATGTAAAGTGTGTGTGTCTGTGTGTGTGTGTGTGTGTGTGTGTGTGTGTGTCGGATTTAGACTCCACCTCAACAATTAGTGTTGGAACAAATCAGTCACATTACCCATGATTAGCCTCAAATACACAAACACACACACATAGACATTAACTTAGCTAATATATCTAAATATCAAATTATTTTGTTTAAATGCATTTAACTTAAATATTTCAGTTCCTTAACAATTCATTTAATGATCATTTTAGTGCTTTGGAAAAGATAATCCTGTAAAACTGGCCTAAATTATATACAGTATACTGTTGAAAAATCTGTTTGTTTTAAATAAATTAATGCTTTGGTTCAGCAAGGGAGCATTAAATAACAAGTGACCATTTCTAATGTTACAAATGATTTATGTTACAAATAAATGCTGTTCTTTTGTGCTTTGTTCATCACATAATTTTGAATAAAGTATAGATTACATACACAGCACAACTGTTTTCAACATTAATGATAATATAAACATTTCTTAAGCAGCAAATCAGTATATTAGAGTGATTTCTGAAGGATCATGTGACACTGAAGACTGGAGGAAGGATGATGAAAAATTCAAATAGATAACAGTTGTTTTAAATGGTAATAAAATATCATAAATATATAAATAATTTTTTCAAATGAAATAAATTTTAAAAATCTGAAATATATTATCACAATATTACTTTTTTACTGTATTTTGATCCAATAAATACAGCCTTAGTGAACATAAGGGACTTCATTCAAAAATATATTTTGAACCCCACTCTTTTTAATAGTAGTGTACTTAACAAGATTTATACTTCCTACACTAGTCATGTCTGTGAGTTACTAAGAACCACTCTGACTGATGCAGTTAATGAGTCGGTCGTTAGTCAAGTCTTCTTCATTGACTGCAAGTCTTTCGTTTGTGAATTGTACAATGCTCTGCTCTTCTGCTTTCTTTTGAGGTTATCACTGCTCATTTGCATAAACTTGATTTCTGATTGCTCTACATTTTCTATCAGCATCAATGCATCTTCAGATTGCAGTCTCACAACAAAAATGACTCAAAATGACTCAAGAACCATTAAAGGGATTGTTCACCAAAAAATAAAAATCTTTATTCACGCTAAGGTCATTCTAAACTTGTACTGGCTTCCTTCTGTGGAACATGAGAGAAGATATGTGGAAGAATGATGGTAACCAAACAGTTGTGGTTCCCAAGTCAATGGGACATGAAACCATTTGGTTTCAAAATAAATTAATGTCACAGAAATCATTGGCTCCAGAACCGGTTTTCCAATGCTAACAAACACACACACATTCACCAAACACCTCCCCCTAATCAGTCCTGTGCAACACATATTGTTGCTGTATGTAAATGCAGACACACTAGGAGTGGGGGGGGGGGGGGTAGAGGATAACGTGGGGGTAAAGGACAGGGGCCTGCACCCCTACACAACGGAGGGATTACCTCTCTCTCTCTCTCTCTCTCTCTCTCTTCTTCACCTCCTCTGGGTGGCCTCATGCTTCCCATCAGGAATGGAGACAGAGAGAGAGAGTGAGAGTGGAGGGGGTGCCAGTAAAAAGAGAGAGAAAAAAAATGTTAAATGCACAGACATTCACACAGCAAGGCAGATCGTTGAAAAGCGAGTGAGCTTAATTCCATCAAAGAGAGAGAAAAGCAAGTGATTAATTTATTCGCTCCCTCCTCCTTTGCTTCTCGACCGCTTTTGACTGCGCTCAATGTGGCTCGGTCCAGTAACATCTGGTGCTGGCCAGCGTTTGTCTTTTTAGTGACGTCTGCGGAGAAGCGCAGATCCTTTTATTGTTGTTTGTATACATTTTTCTCTCTCTAGAGTTTAAGAACAGAATAAGAAGCTTTGGGGTAATTAGATGTGAAATGTTGCTCTTTTTGGAGTCGGCGCGTGAGCATGATAACAAAAGGCCAATTGGACAAACGTTAGTGAGTTTTATCAGGATTTTAGTCATATGATTGTCTTTCTTCCATAGAATACAAATGAGGCTGATTGTCTGGACTGCTCTTTCCCCTGGAAGTGAGGACTGCTGCTACCAAACCATATGATACAAATGTATCATAGAAGTAGTGCAAATGACTCATGTGCTGTATGGGTACTTTGTGAGAGCAACAGCCTGAAATGTCACAGAAAGCCAGTTCAGCGATTAGTTGTTTTCATCATATTGAATTGATCAGAATATTCTCCACCAATATGTTAAACGGAAGAAAGAAAAAAGAAATCTTAAACAACACAAATGCTTGTAAATGATGACAAATCTTAATTATTGGGTGAACTATAATGTACACTATCAGTGCTGCTACTTTTGATAGGTAAATAGTTTGTCACCCATGTGTCATACACACACACATACATACACACACACACACACACACACACATATATATATATATATATATTCCCTAATATATATATATATATATATATATATATATATATATATATATATAGAGAGAGAGAGAGAGAGAGAGAGAGAGAGAGAGAGCTACGATATCATACAATTATTATTTTACTATTTTATTTGTATTATTATTAATATTTTATTAATATCACAAATTTGATTTAATTTGTATATTTTCCTTTTCATTGTTTTTATTTTCATTTTCGTTTTAATAATTTCCTTGTGTGGTTTGCAATTTTTATTATAGTTTTCTTTATATATCTATACTTCAACTTAAAACTCAACTCAAACTAAATGAAAGTGACAGATGTTACCCTGACAGCATTAAATTAAAATTATTTTATTTTATTTTCAATGTCACTCATACTTATTATTAGTTGAATTTATATTCATGTGGCAAGTTTTGATGATACTTTGCAACTGAGACCTTGAAATTGAACTAAATTCAATTTCCTAAAATATACTTATAAAATATTTATAAAAAAATAAAAATAAAATCATTGTCCTGTTATTCCTAGCAACACCCCATAAAGGCATAGTTCACCCAAAAAGGAACATTTTTATATATTTTCAGTCAGCGTTTTCCAAAAATATATACATTTCTTTAAATTATTGTTATGTTAAATGTTATGTTATGTTATGTTATTTTATATTTTTATATATAAAAATCACCTTGACACCAGTTGGTTATTTAATTGTGACTAAAGCTCCCAAATATTTTTGGGGCCACAATATGCAAATATATATGCCATGGTATAATTAGTACAGCAAGTAAGCACATTTCTGCCATCACAGCAAGCTATATACTGTGATAACGCCCAGATATGAACCATGTTTTTACCTCAATGATCTCCATTTTAGAGAAGAAAAAGAGTGTGGAAAGAGGCTTTCCTTTTTCTCTCTCAGAAATGATGTACTTCACATGAGAGGCAGTGACATTACACACTCGCAAATAGATACACAAGTGTGTTTTATAAGCTTTCGCTCTGAAAAGGAAGCCGGATTGAACCTCCTCAGACACGAGGACTCCCTCGTGAGTCACTCGGCGATATCTGAAGCATCAAGCTCTTTCAGGGAAGCGAGGAGGACAGAGATGAGAGCTCCCTGTCCCCCGCCGCTCCCGTCCCGATGTCTTTGAGAGCTCTGATACAGAGAGACAGAGCTGCGGGAGGCTGCGTGTATCATACACTGAACAGGAGGACACCTTTTAGCTTTTGTCATGAGATTATGAGGATCTGTTATGCCGCTCTGCTTGGTCTATAACCTACTGAGCAGAGTTAGAGACACAGAGAGAGAGCTCAGGCTGGGTTTGTCATTGTGCTTGTGCTTGTGTGTGTGTGTGTGTGTGTGTGTGTGTCTCCTGCCTCAGAAGATTAAAGTGTTCTGTTATTGAAGCCTTCATTTGTTGTGATGTTTTAAATCTGTTGTTGAATCTTGCAACATACTTCAATGATGCAGCAATGCAAGAATCTTTGTATCCATCCGTCCATCCATCCATCCATCCATCCATTTGTAGCCTTCTATAGACCATATCTATACCTATACACCATTCTGTCTCTCTACATTTCCATCACACCATCATCCGTAATTCTAGCTACAATTCAGTCTAAAATTCTATCCATCTTCCGTCCAACCTTCAATCCATCCATTATTCTCTCCATCCACAATTCCACAATCCATCCATCCATAATTCGCTCTGTATACAGTTCCATCCATCCATCCTTATTTCCATCCACAATTTCATCCATCCATTCAGCATTTTATCTACAATTTTGTCTAAAATTCTATCCATCCATCCATCCGTCCGTCCATCCATCCATAATTCGTTCTATATAGAGTTCCTTCCTTCCATCCATCCATTTGTTTGTTTATTCATTTAATTAATAATTCTATCCACAATTCTATCCATCCATAATTCCATATTCTATCTATCTGTAATTTCATTAATTCTTTTGATCTTCTATCCATCAATCCACAATTCTATCTACAATTCTGTCTAAAAATCTATCCATCATCCATCCAACTTTCAATCCATCCACAATCCATTCATCCATAATTCTTTCTGTATACAGTTCCATCCATCCATAAATATTTATATCTACAATTCCATCCATCCACCATTCTGTCTAAAATTCTATCCATAATTCTTTCTATACATATAGTTCCTTCCTTGCTTTATCAATCCATCCATACATTCGTTTATTCATTAAACTCATAATTCTTTTTATCCACTATTCTATCATGCGTACTTCCATATGTGCAGTTCTATCTCTCAAATGGTCATAATTACAAGTTCAGTAAAAGTTCAGTTTTTTTTCTCTGGACCCCATTTTGAAAACCCCTGATATAGGACATATAATTAATTAACCAGATCCATAGCATCTTTTCTCTATCGTTTCCTCCTCTCCATTCATCTGCCAATGAGTGAGGCTCTTAAGTTAGTGTGCCTGAGCACTCATCCTCTCACAGTAATTAAATCAAGATCTTTAATCCTCTCTCACCCATCTGAGAGCAAATGAAAAGAGTTATGACCCACAATGCCTTCCCATTCCTGCAAATACAGAAATCCTCAAGAATACTTTCATATCATTTTAGTTTTGCTTTCATAAAGCTTTACATTTAGATTTGAGTCAAAACAGCAAATTTGTAATTTGCAGTTTCTGTTTTTATGGCTGTGTACATAAATACGAATGAACAGAAATAATTGTGTCAATAGGATTGTGTGTTCTAGGTTCAAACCAGGTCCTTTCATGGAAGTAGAAAGAGGAAATATCATTTTAGACATAAACGCAAGCTTTTTATGGGCAGGTCGAGGCCCTGACGAAACTCCGATAGACAAATTGGATTACAGAGCAAAGGATTAAATAAAAAAGAAGGGATGACAAACAAGACAAGCTGGCTGTGATCACAGGATTTAATATATTTCTTTCCCTTCTTCCTTTTCATCTTCCCCACTGGCCCACCCTCTCTTTCCCTCTCTCTCTTTCATACGGAGGGAAAACTCAGGCTTAGTCTGGACTTATTAAAGCTGGGATTAATTTGTAATGCTCCCTTTACCCTGAGGGTGAGCAGCAGATTTGTTATCTAAAGCAAACAGGGTGAAGCGCAATAAAACAGATGCACAAAAGACTGTGAAGCACTGAAGTTTTAGAGGGAGCTATTTTAAGGAGCTTTCGAGAGCTTTGCAGATTAAGTGAAAGTATATGCCTGCAATATATGCTTTTCATTAAAGGAGGAACGCCATCAAGACATGTTGCAAAAATGACCCAAAAAGGTACTGGATGTTTTGACATAATTTCAGGTTTAATAGTTGTCACCTGCCAGGAAAATATAAACCTGCTAGTCAAATTATTTTTTTTCTATGATTTTCATTTATGACATGGCAGGACTTTCCTATTATCTGGCTGCATGTAAATTAGTGTGAAGTTATGGATAAGTGTATGCATGCATAAATGTGTTGGGAAGTGTCCATATGTGTCACACAAACAAATATAAAGCAAATCATATGTTTTTTTTTATTTACCTGTATGTGCAACAAGTAATATTATCAACTGCTAATATTGGCCCAACTATATATATATATATATATATATATATATAGTGATGGGAAAGTGGCTAAATACTGAGACTGATGATTGCTAACAGGTGAATTAATATATCACTAATTGTTGTTACTAAGTATTTATAATCCAGGTTACTAAAAACAATTGCAACAATGTCTCATTTATGATTTCTGCATCTTGCCTGTGGGTCATTTATCTATTTGCCTATACATCTGTCTGTGTTTTTAATTATATATATATATATATATATATATATATATATATATATATATATATATATATATATATATATATATATATATATATATATATATATATGTCTGAATATAGATATGTCACGTGCTTTTGCCTGCTTGGTTTATCAGTGGTTCCTGACGGACAATTGCCTTGGGACACTAAAGGATTAAAAAAAAAAAAAATGCAGAGAACAAAACACTGATTACATAAATGACAGTCTTTGTTATCTGAATTTGTCATATGTTTCAGTGACAATAACCGGCTTAACCTAGCCAAAACACATTGGCCGCTGATTATGAGCAGTGCTAGTGGGGCAGGAATGGCCCTTTAGATTCACCCACCGGCCTGTACAAAAGCATTATTCCAGTGGGTTCATCCATATGTGGCGCAGCCTTTTTAAATAGTCACTTTCCATCTGATCGATTCTGACATTTGTATGGCGACCTGCCAACGCCGCGTCGGTCGCCATAGTGAATCCACTGAGCTCAAGATAAAGATCCATAATCAATAAGAGTGTAATTAGTCTGATGACCAGGCGGCTTAACTTTTTCAATTCACTTTAATGCACATGGTAATTAGGAGATTGGCTCACATAATCTGTTCGTGTGATATCAAGTAATAAGATTATGAAACAGAGATTGACTAGGTGCTTATACGAGGAGGAAGTGACTGCTGTTTGCTCACGTTTCTGAATATAGCTACAAAGTGACCTGTTAGATGACTCAAAATGCAGTGCAAATGTGGGGCCATCATCATAAACTGGAATTTATTACATAATTGACTGAATCCATCTTACAAGATATACCAGCAAAAGTCATTTTTGAGGGTCAGCTCAGGAAGAAATGGCTCCTCAAAGTCAGTTCCTCTTAAATTTACACTTTTTACAGTTTTTATATTTCAGATGAATATAAATTATGATTCTGAAGAGTTTCCTTGTGTCTTTCATTTCCCTATATCATCATATGTTATGTGTGTGTGTGTATATATATATATATATATATATATATATATATATATATATATATATATATATATATATATATATATTTACAGGAAAAGGTACGTGTTCAGATGTAAAATGATAGCCTGTTTTGCACATGCACAGATGTACTGATGCTCCTCAAGCAGTTTAAATGCTATTTAGAAATTGAAGAACTCCAGTTGACTTTGACCCATTTTGGACATTGATGGAATGTTCAGTGTTTTTAAAATGTAACTGATAAAGATGAGGTCATCATAAGTTGGATTCTATATTAGGTCTATTTGCATAGAAGGGTTGTTATAATAATTTGCATAGAAGGATTATTCTAATATTTTTTGTTACTTTAAATAAACCACACATTTATTACAACTTTCATTTAAAAATAAAATAAAATATCTAAAATAACTAAAATTGAAATAAAAGTGAAAACTATTTACACTCTGAAAATCAATATTAAAAATAGTGCACAATACTGTAAGAATTTTCCGTATTAGTTTTTTTTTTTTTTTTACAGTTGTTTACTAGTATTTTGAATTTTACACTTCATTGTTTTAGAGGTAACAGAAAATGTCCATAAAATGTATGGATAATGTCCCATGTAATGAGCTGCCAGACCTTTTCTGTTATTTTATAGATTTATTTGATTTTTTACAGTGTATACGTTTAAAATAAAAACAACAACATTACTAAGTAAAATTAAAATTAAAATGGAAATAAAAAAGTCTGTATCTGTCCGCTTCTGACTAAGCATTTATAGGTGCCTTTTTACGCTGCAAAGATGCAAGTATCATGTTAGTTCTCATACATAGCCAACAGAAAACATGATGCATGTTCAGTGTTATGACATCAAAGCAGCTAAACTTTAACAGTATTCTTTTATTTCTGCCGCAGAAGCACATTAGTACTACAACTGACTCAGTATCATGACAGCCAAGATGGCATTTTCCTCTCAGTGGAAGTGAGTTTTGAGACGGTCTATCAATAGAGCCGTTTTCAAGTCTCTCCTCTCCTCTCCTTCACTGGGTCTTAATCCCTCTCTTTTTTGTCTTCTTTCTAGTTTCTGTGGGGCGGGTCATGAGGATCTGAACCTGCACATTCTTGTGGGGCTGTGTGAGCTTGCATAGTAACCAGTGAACCGCATTGTTAGACCGAGACAGAGAGAGAGAGAGATTATGGCAGCCGTGCAAGTTATTATGTGAGCCTTTGCAAGCCAAGAAAGACAAACCTGAAGAAAAAAAAAAAACACAGTCTTCCAGCTGTTGGCAGCTAAATCATGTGCTCTTCCTGTTAAGATGAACCTCTCGTGTTTGTTAGCAGGTGTTGAGATGTAGTTGAAATGCTGAGACAGTATGTTTAGGAGGAAAGCTAGAGTGACAGAAATGAACTTGGCTTGAAAAACAACGGCTCAGACAGGAATTAAAATTGTCATTATTTTCTCACTTTGACGTCGATTAAAAAAACCTGTTGGCTCTAGAGAAACTCTGAAGAGTCTTTAAGCAGCTCTGAAGTCAAATGGTTTGTGTGATAAACAGACTCAAATTTAAAGGGATAGTACACCAAGAGATGAAAAACCTCATGTAGTTCCAAACCTGTATACTTTTTGTTTCTTCTTTGGAACATAAAATAAGAGAATTTGAAGAATGTTTGCAGCCAAAGAGTTTAGGTTCCCACTGACCTTCATTTTATGGACATTATATTGCATTATATAATTCAAGTCAATGGGAGCCAAAACTGTTTGGTCTCAAACATTCATCAAAATATCTTCTTTAATATTCCACAAAACAAAAAAAGATTGGAATAAAATGAGGGTGATTAAAAAAATATATGTTTTTGGTCAAAAAACAACTTACAATTCTCAAAGACAGTATTATTTAGAATAGAGCAAACAATTCATATGGACTTTTTTGTAGTACATCATTTTAAGATTTTCAATTTTGGATGTTATTACAGTCAAGATGCTCTCAAATGGAGAGTAAGCAAACTAAGTGTTGTTGTTGAAGTGTTGTGGTGTAGTGTGTCATTTTGTGTGTGTGTGTGATTAGCTGTGTATCTGGTTTCTCCTCCTGAGTCTTGTTTCTCTCATTCTATCTCTCATCACTCCTCCCTTCTATTTACCCTCCTAATGAGGGGGGCGGGACCCCCGTGCTGTGATTGACAGCTCCACACTCCCCTCCTCTCCATTATCTTCATGTCCACACTCATGGTGAGTGTTTGGCTTTTCCCCTCAATCATTAAGAGACGTCACCAGGGTTCGTTATCATTGACAAAAACTAAAACCAAAACCATAAAAATAAAACTTTTTTGGCTACTTGTAACAAAAACATTAACCAAAATAAAATATTTTATATATATATATATATATATATATATATATATATATATATATATATATATATATATATATATATATATATATATATTCCGTCTGATTGCCAATTAGTTTATCTTAAAGTGCTCAAATAACTAAAACTAAATTAACTAATAAGAAGTAATAAAAAAAACATATAGACTTTTTAAAAATAATAAAAGTGACAAAAATGCAGAACACAATTACTAAAACTTGAAGCAAAATTGAAGTAAAAGCAGAAAATATACAATTACAATGTAAAATATTGACAAAAACAATAATAGCATAATAGTGATAAAATAACACTGAAATAATGTAATGGTAATTTTTACTTAGAAATTCATCATATAAAGCAGAGCTTTCTTTTAACAGGATATTTACATAATGTTTTTATGTATATATATATATATATATTTTTATTTATATTAATGTTATTTAAATTGCATAACTTTGGACTGAAGTATCATTCTCTGAAATCAGGCATTGTCAATATTCATCTGAAAATAAAGAAAGAAAAGTTGGAACAACTTCAGTTTAATTACTGATGCTTATTAAATTACAGTATGAACATGCACTTCCTTGTGAATTATTACACTATACTGAGCTTGCAATGTAACACAACTCAAACAACCTATAATTAGTCCCTGAATAATGTATTCAGGTTAAGTGTCCAGGGCCTGTGTGTGTCTCAGGTTATGGTTCTGATCTGGGCTCTGGTTTTATGTCTCTAAGCAGTCACATTATCTGGATTTAAAATGTCAACTCTGAGCTGAGATCAGCTGAAAGCTGCAGGCGGGTTGTGTTTTCTCCTCACGGAAGCTGGCAGCAGCTACCAGTTTAATTTTCCCCCTGAACAAAAGCTTAGATCAGTTAGTGAGCTCTCATATCTAATCACTGCTGTCCTTCAGCCGTGACACATTTATTCACTACAAAGTTGTCATGGTGTCTTTGATACTGAGCTTATGTTATATATGCACATTTCTCTTAAAGTAAACTTTTAAAAGCCTATTAAATATGCTTATGTTTACTACATTGTGTAAGGTGTCCTGCTGCTAAAAATAATACTAATGAAAATGCATTAATCCTTTTTTCTTTTCTGTTTTCTTTTTTTGCCCAAGACATTATGACACAACTGAACTATTGCATATTATTTTCAGACACTTTCGCAGGAAAATTTGCTTCAGTGGATTTGTAACCTCTCTCCAATAAAGGATCATTATTTTATAACAAAACGAACAAATAAAAAATAAAGTTTTTTTTTTGTTTCTCATATAAAATAAAGTAGTATTACCGAATAATTATGTGTAAATTACGAGTATAGCCTACTTAAAGTAAGCCTATATGAGTTTTTAAAGCAAACAAATACAAAAACAACATGATTTATATTTACATATGTGAAATGTACCTACGTCTTTCATCTTAGACTATATCTAAATTAAAGTGAAACATAATTTATTTTTTTAATCAATAAGAACAGGAAACTTAAAAAAATGTATGCGTCTGTTTCAGTGTTATTTTCTTTTATTTATTTTTTTTTTTTTATTTATTTGTAATTTTTTTTTTTAAGATGCACAGGAACTAACACTAGAAAAGTTTTTCCCCTACCAATTCAGATAGGCACACGTTTTGTTTTCATTTTCGAAAGATATTGTCGAAAGCACTACCTTCTCAAGAACTTAATAATAAAGAAAAAAAAATAGTTCTGCATTACGTAACTGATCGTAAACAGGCCAGAAGAGGATTAAACAAAGGAGATTTAAAACTTCTAGTTTTAGGAAATCTCGTATCATATTTAATTTCCGCCCGATATTTAAATAGTTTTAAAGTAGGGCATGGACAGTCAGGCTATCCTCCTGTTGATCCTCCTCCGTAAACTCCTCGATCCAGGTGTAAAACTTTCCCGCGTCTTCCTCTTTCATCGAAGCCGCGGTGAGTGACATCAGCGTGCACTGCGCTCGTGCTTCCTGACAACTCCGGGATTTACAGGGGATTTTATGCACCATCGTTTTAATAATCGCCGACGATTTACAAGAGACACGACAATCCGCCTGGCAAAGAAACCAATCTTTCTCTCTCTCACACACACACACACACACACATTGTCGCTGCACTCTCTCTCTCTTTCTCACACACACACTCGCTTCAGGCCGGCGGATCCCGCGGCTTTACGGGTTTATACTGCTCAGGAAACTCTGTTGCATTTGGGATTACACAAATACCCCTGGACAATAGGTTAGTGCCAAAAGATATCTTGATTTTACGGGAACGAGCATCTTTAACATCTTTTGGTGCGTGCTAAATTGTTCCCAGAAGTTCTGGTGCTCTAGGTTTATGTTGTCATGTATCTCGTCATTGTTCAACGTAATGCCAGATCTGGAGCAGTAATTAACTCTGTAAACAGGCCTAAGCATATGACTGGTAGACAAATGCCCTTATGATAATTTGTGATTATCAATCGATTCACTTGATCTGTCTTGCAGGCATCATAGTGACTTTAACTGATTATGTAAATCTTTTTAGCAATTCATAAAGGTTTATACCGTTTTCTATTAGTAATTTAAGGATACACAAAAATGTAAAAAAAAAAAAAAAAGAAGAAGATATAAGCTACATATAACATAGGCCTAACCTACATTCAACGCACAAAAAAAGTGTTTTCTTTTTATTGAGTCAAGAAGTTTGTAAATCCCTGTGTCTAAAACTTCAATAAATAAATAAATAAATAAATTAGGCCTGCTTATATTTTTCCTCAAGGGGTTCACCTCTGTTTAAGGTTTTATATAGCCTATAATAATTTTTGAACGACAGAACATGTTGGTTACACACCAGACTTTGATTTGCGAACAAATAGGCCTAGTCTTTTTTAAATAGCCTGTACTAGATTTAAAACCGAATCGTTTCATTGCTTGTTTTGTCCTAATAAATAATTAAAGTACATGATAATATAAAACTATAGGCTACTTACATCTAGATTTATTTATTAGAACTGCAGCCTTTGATGCCTTTCTCCACAGTTACCACTTTTTTTTCTTTTTGTAGTTTTTTTTACTTTTAAGCTTCACAAAAAAAAAAATCTAAATTACTTTTAATTTTGAAACTGCCATCTAAAAATACATTCACTAATTTTGCATGAATTGTAGGCTATTAAATGTAGTTTTAAATGACGTAAACAATCCAGACAAAAATAATAATTGACCAGGGAAGGCGCATGTCAATAACGGCCTAACGTCAACGTTTTTGACCATTTTGTTTATAGCATGTTTATAATAATTATTTGTAGAAAATATTTTTTGGCATATAAACGTAAAGCATGCGTGGATTAGCTTCTTTTATGAATGTTTATAATTGAATGCTCAGAAAAGATTAGGTCAATCGACCAAACGGTAAATTGACTGAAAAATAGTAGCCTATAGGCCTAATCATTTGTTTTTGCTTTGCCTCAGTGTTACGCTCACTAAAGGCTCGAATTAAAAGTGAATTCAAATCTACTCCGTTTCTTCTCCTCGGGACCCATACGTTCACACGGCAGTTTAAGATGTCGTCATGTCGAAAGGAGGAGTTAATGAGTGCGTCTTCGTTCTGATTGGATAAAGCTGTCGTCTGTAAAGACAAGCGAGACTTCTGATTGGTTGTGGGGGGCGGGTCCGCAGGTGTCCGCTCATACACGGACAGGCCATCAGGGAGGTGATCAATCTAAATTCGTTAGCGTTGGCTATCACCTCAATATTACGCGTGGATAACGAGCCTCTTGAGCCACTGCATCTTACTGTCTGCGGATCGGCTTTGTGATCATTTTGGGAACTTTTTGTGAAGTCTGTGGCCAATTGTTTTCTTGCAATTCCAATCATCAGCTGGAGGTTAGAGCCACTGCTCTCCTAAAAGAGTGTATTGGTTTTGTGGATTTTTAGTTTACGGATCTCAAAGAAAGAAAATAAAAAAAGAGCACAGAAGACCAAAAATAAGAGGTAAAGCAAAATGTTTCAAATAAGTTTTCATTTTAAATACCAATCTAAAGGCTATAAGTGCAAAATTTTGGTTGTTTAAGGTTGTTGTGATATATATATATATATATATATATATATATATATAATCTCACTTTACAATATGTAATTATGCAATTTAAGTTGGTTCAGTAAATTGTTTAAAGTTTTCAGAATGGTTTAAAAGTGCAGTAAACTTGGCTGTAACTTTGGCATCACTTAGCTTTTCCGTAAAATGAAAGACAGCAGTTGAAATTAATAATTTTCATTAAATTTAGTTTAAAGATCTATTTTGCAAAAATGGTATCAAAGTAAACTATCTTGGAGAAAAAAACTTTCTTTGAATATCTTATTGTAAAAGATCATTTGCCCTGCATTAAGTCTTAGACAAATTAATGCTTAAAAAAATATATAGGCTATATTTTGCTTGAATTACATGTGTCTTTCAGAACTTCGCAATTTCAGTCGTATTTAACGAACTTCGCTGAACCTGAATGTAAGGAGAAAGAGAGTTGTCGTTTATTTAGTTGATAAGGTTTCTACTGCAAATGGAGTCCCCTCTGGGTATAATCTAAATGGCTATGGAGAATAATTTGCACACTCACTTGCCATTTACATATAGTTAAAGCTCGATTGTGGAGTCCTTAGGACCATGTTATCTGTCCTCAGCGTGGGATTAATAGGGCCATTCATAGACATGAGCGACGGAGAAAAAGCGCAACATGTCATTTACAGAACTTTTTTGTCTTAATACATTTGTACTATTGCCTCATAACAATTGCAACGAAACACAGTTTGGTCCTCCCAAATAATTCCAAATGCGCATAAGCCTCGAGCGGCCTTCTGTCCAGGAAAACAAGCGCTTTAGCATTAGAACAATAACTGAGGTATTCGATTCTACGATGCACATTTTGTTTTTAAAAAAAATAAAGGTAACTATTTATTTATTCTTTCATTCGTTCTGTAAAATTAGTCGCTGGGGTGTATTTTTAGAGATTGTGTCAAAATTATCGATTTTTCTTTTATGCCAAAAATCCTTTATTAGATTAGATTATGTTCCATATAGATATTTTGTAAATTTCTTTTGATTAGTAATATGCATTGATAATAATTAATTTGGACAACTTTAAAGGCGATTGTCTCAGTATTTAGATTTTTTGCAGCCTCAGATTCCAGATATTCAAATAGTTGTATCTCGGCCAAATATTGTCTGATTCTAATAAACCATATATCAATGGAAAGCCTATTTATTCAGCTTCTAGATGAGGTATACATCTACATTAAGAAAAAATTGAAACTTAAGAATGGTTTTGTGGTCCTATATATATATAAAACATGACCCTGGACCACAAAACCTTAAGTGTCATTTTTTCGAAATGTATATTATACCTATTATTGAGAGAGTGAGAAATGTATACACACACACACATATTTAAAAAGTACTGTGAATACAACCAAAATATGTATATTAGGTTTATTTAATAAGACATGTTTTCTATTATCGCTTTTTGGGGCCATCATTCAAAGTGAATTCAGTCATTCCGTGTGGACTGGGTCTTAATAATTAACTTGTTTCATAAATTTAAGGCCACATGTTCAATTAATTTAGTTTATAGGCTATATTCCAAATCATAGAAAAAAATATGTATAGCGCGTTTTAGGCCTATCTGTTAACATGTGTTAGACTAAAACGACCATTAATTAAATTCATAACTGCACCGCCAACTTTCAAACGTTTTGGTAAACAAAAGAAAAGATCAAACATTTGGCGGCGGCGCATCAGAAGGAGCGCTTAACAGGGCATGACATGTAAATGGCCAATTAGTGTGTTAAGGCCTTGATTAGTCGAGTGTGAAAAAAGAGATCATTAAAGGCAAGACATTGGTCATTCAGACTGATCACTATCGAGATATACGTTTCACATGTATTTTGTTTTTGTTTTTTTACAATGGGGCTGTGTATTTAATATATCCAAATACTATTTATTACAATGCATTCTGTGATAGGGCAATGCATGTATGATAAAGGTGATGCAATAACTGGCAGTTCCAAACACGGGCATGCTCTTTTTAGCTTTTTTTTGGAGAAAAACACAATGGAGGGTTGGGGACATTATAACATTTTTAAATAATCACATTTTTATTTTTGGTTTATTTATTTAATAATTTATTTATGTTGCAGGTGTCTCTCTGGAGCTTAACAATGATGTCATACCTCAAACAGGGCCCTTATGCCATGAACGGGCTGGGGCTCAACGGGGCAACCATGGACCTCCTCCATCCCTCTGTGGGATATCCGGGTAAGCACATTTTTTGAAAGATAACATTAGTCTCTTCATGCAGTGTCTTTAGGAAAAATAGCAACAAATAAGAATTTTGCAGTACTTTTAAGCATGCAATGCATGTCAATTCAAAAATGATTCAAAAGCACCTTTAGTGCATGTATGACTTTCCAAACGAGCATCTGTAGACATAATTTAGTAACTTAAGTTGTTTTCCTTCTTACAGCACATCATCGTAAACAGAGAAGAGAGAGAACAACGTTCACTCGCACTCAGCTGGACATACTGGAGAATCTGTTCGCCAAGACACGCTACCCAGACATTTTCATGCGTGAGGAGGTTGCTCTGAAAATCAATTTACCTGAGTCAAGAGTGCAGGTGGGTGTTGTTGTGCCACTTTGCCAATCCTAAGAGATTTAAGTCAAGTCACATATATTTATTTACACACTGCTTTATATATACAGGATGTTTCAAAGCAGCTTTACAATCAAACAGGAAAAGAATGGTAATGTCAGTGTCATTGTCATTAGTCAGCTCAATTTAATTCAGTGTTGATTCAGTTTAGCTCAATAACTCTTGCCAATGTTGTAAATGATCATTTATGAAACAACTTCAAATAAGCTAACGCAGCTCTACAGAAAAAAAATAGGGTCATTATTCAGCTCAAGTCGGTTTAGTGTTGATTCAGTTCAGTTAAAAACATGTCAATGTTGTTAAATTAATCCATTATAAAATAAATTCAATTTCAGCTGTAAATCACAGAAGAAAATGGCATCATCGTTCAGCTCAGTTTAGTTCATTGTTGATTCAATTCAGTTCAGTAACTAGGCCGGTGTTGCAAAGTTCATCAAATATGAGACCATTTCAATTCAGCTATGTATATGTTGTCCTATTGTCTTGTTTTTTTATTTATTTATTTGGACCTTGAGTCTGTAATAAAAGATTGTAATTATTCGGCTCAGTTCAGATTCAGTATTAATTTAGTGGAGTTCAATTACTGCATCAGTGCTGCAAAGTTCATCCATAATGAAATAAGTTCAATTTCAGTGTTTTCAGTCTAAAGGAGATTATTAATCTTAATTCAGATTCAAAGTTGATTCAAATCAGTTCAGTAACTGTCTATGTCGTTGTAAGATGCTATAAAGACAATAGTGTCATTACCCAACTCAATTCATTTTGATTTTTGTTCTTATCTGATAGTGTCAGTGCAGTTAAATAAATATTTTAGCTGCTCAGATCTTAACATTTCAGCTCATAGATGATATTCACTGATTTGCGTGACAGTCATTAACCTGTGATGTGCTTGTCGACAGGTTTGGTTTAAAAACAGACGGGCAAAGTGTCGTCAGCAGCAGCAGAGCAGCAGCAGTTCCAAGATCCGTCCGGCGAAGAAGAAATCCTCTCCATCCCGCGAGAGCCCGGGGTCAGAGAGCAGCGGCCACTTTACTCCTCCTGCCGTCTCCAGTAACACCTCATCGTCCTCATCTTCGTCCTCGGGCTCCAACCCCTCTGGTCTTAGCGGAGTGGGCCTGATAAGCAGCTCTTCCTCAGGAACAACACCTGTCTCGTCCATCTGGAGTCCCGCTCCGGTCTCTCCGCTCCCCGCTCCCTCTTCGCTCCCAGACATCTCCCCCCCGGCCAGTGCGTCCTGCATGCAGAGGGCCATCTCGGGCGGCGGGGGCACCACAGGAGTGCCGTCGTACCCTATGCCCTACAACCAGGCTCCAAGCTATGCCCAGGGCTACCCAACCTCAAATGCTGCCTCTTATTTCGGTGGCATGGACTGCGGATCCTATTTGGCCCCGATGCCTGGCCACGCCCACCATCACCCACACACCCATCACACACAGCTGAGCACCGCCGCGGTGTCAGGACACCACCCTCACCATATCGGGCAGAGTGGGGGACACCCGCACCACCCTCACCAGGGGTACAGCAGCGCTGGACTGCCATTCAGCTCCTCAGACTGTCTGGATTACAAAGATTATAAAGATCAGGCTGCCGTGGCTTCATCATGGAAACTGAACTTTAGTCCAGCAGCGGCCGACTGCTTGGACTACAAAGACCAGGCCGCCTGGCGCTTTCAGGTTTTGTAAGGACTATTCATGTTGTTTCCTGATGTTTACTTGTTTGTTTTACTGTGGAGAAAGCCACCACAGGGAAGAAGTAGTGACTTTTGTGCCAACTTTTCCCACTTTTTGGGTGAAGAGCCGTAGGAACAAGGGTTCATGAACCAAGCGAGACGTGCCCTCGGTGGACAGATTAAAAAGCGAAGGTCAAATTTGTCGCACTCCCGACAGGACGCACTGAACAAATGAGACATGTGATGTTTGAAACAATGAAGGCAATAATAATTTTATATTATTTTCTCTACAGAGGTGAATGTGACTTATGCCTTACAGCTTGTGTGAGATGTTAAAAACTAATTTGCATTCATGTTCATTTAATAAATATAAGCTTAGATTTGAGACAAACTGTTTTTCATTCTCTTTTTGACTTCTGATGTAACATTATGGGGCTTGTATGTGAAAAACAACAGTTTCAAAACCACTATACATTTTTTGAACAAAATTGTTTAAAATTCAATAAATCTTCTTTCATTGCAAGTTACTAAATTTTGACTATTTAAAAACAAAATCTTGTTTAACTTTCAAAATCTTAAGATTTTACTTTCAAATCTAAGATTTTACTTAACAAACATTAAAGCAAATGCAAGAACGACCAAGCTCCACAATAAAGATTATAACTATTCAAATTTTAAAGCTATAATCCACAATATACTATGAATTACAGTGATTTTGCCATGGTTAGGTGGTGTCCCTAAAAGGAAACAATCATTAAACCCAATACTAAAGTTCATAATCATTACTAAATGATATTGCAGATGTAGAGACTTTATACTATAGATGCATTAATACAG
This sequence comes from Carassius auratus, assembly GCF_003368295.1. NCBI lineage: Eukaryota > Metazoa > Chordata > Actinopteri > Cypriniformes > Cyprinidae > Carassius > Carassius auratus. The sequence goes on from NC_039243.1 coordinate 6,324,256, forward strand.
AATTTTTATTATTTGGGTATCATAAATGCCTTATCCAATCAGAGTTAATTTTACTGTAAAGCAATAAACACCTCAAGGCTATGAGTACAATGCAAAGGACATGAAAGTCCTTAAACTGTTAAAATCATTGTAAAAGAAGCTTTTCAAAAATGGTGGCAGCAGCACTATGTTATAAGTGCTATGTTACAATTCTTCCATCAAAGTAACCTGTGGGCTTATGCTTAGTGTTGCCAAGAAACATAAGAAATGTTTGATATCTGTCTGTTTTATAATGAGTCACAGAATCTAGTGAACAGCATCTTATTTTAATTAGTTGAGTTGTGGCTGGAATAAAAGTGTGGCTTAGATTCAATCCAACAGAAAAGCTAATGAAGTCATATCAACACATTTTGATGAACATGTACTGGTATTTTGACTGGTAATAAGTGGGTTGCAATGATGTGCCGATTTATTTATCCAACAGAAAAACAACACATCATGATTTTAATTATCAGCTACCTCAAGACTATCCGAAGCAGCTGGGTAAATAGGGTTAGATAAACGGGACGGCGATGTTTGCTCGTTTGTTCTGGGGAATCCTGCTGTGTTGTAGCTGCATGGCATCTACTGAGGCACAAGCATTGTTGGATTTGGTGCATCTGCATCAAACAAGCTCAGCTAATCCCTGAGCATGCTTGAGGAATGCTGTTGTCTGGTAATAACTGGACCGATGAAATCCAAACATCTGTTCTCACCACATAACATAATCTCCTACACATTTGCCATAGTTTTTCTGCATTCATTCACACTGGGTATTTCATATTTGTATGGCCTAATTCAGGTTTTACTTCAAGACCCAGATTTTACATTGAAAATGAAGTGGCAACCCAATAAATCACCAAACAGTATGGACCAAACAGAAATAAAAAACATCCTAAACTGTGAATTTCAAGTACAAACAGAGCTGTTGTAGGAGGGGTGGGCTGTAACATTTATGGAAGCATGGACATTAGTTTAAATATGGTATATTAATAAATAAAAAAATGTTCAAATGTATGTTTAAGATAAAATTTATTTTATCTTTATTAACTCTTTTAACAAGTAGAAAACATGGCAAATTCGTTTTTAAAATATAGTAAAAAATGCACTACCAAAATATCCTCAAAGAGGCTCCATTAATTTGATTACAAATACAGTGAAAGCATAAAAGCTATGAAATATTATTACACTTTCATTTTAATTTCTAATATGCTGATTATTATCAATGTTGGAAACAGTGGTGCTACTTAAAATTTGAGTGGAAACTGTGAAACAATTGTTTTAGGATTTTTCAGGAACACAGAGCTACAGAACAGCATTTATTAAATAAAAATATTTTTCATCATTATGAATGTCTTCACTGTCATTTTCACGATGACCTTTTTTAAAAATCTGTATCTTAAAGAGCTCACCAATCAACTGTGTGTAGGTTTGTATTTAAACACATACCCATTAGTAGGTAAATGTATGACTCACCTTAAGCAGACATGAATTACTCAAAGATGACTTAAAGACTTTTTCATAAACAAGGTCTATGGTAGGTCTCCCTCACCATCTATTATATGGCCTAGTGTAAGTTGGTTTGTCTGCAGGACAGATCCTCTGTGGTTCAGGCATGATGGGTTTAGCCTCACTTAGAGCTGTTTCCGGACCTGAGGGAAGAAGCTAAGTTTTCCCAAAAACTACAGAATACGTGTCACTCCTATAGTTCTTAATGGGGAAAAATGCAACGCTCAATATTGCCGCTCAATCGCAGGAAGTCCCGCCTTCTGAATGAAAGAGCCAATCGCTAATCAGTAAAGGCATCCCGTCACTGCAGCTGGAGTTAGAAACATCCCAGTTGAAACAGTTATCGTTCTTATACTTGCTCTTAGGACTGCGCACTGGCTGACCTAGCCTGAGAAATAAGCTTTTTATAACGCTATTTGAGCAAATGAACAACATTTATGACGCAGTTGTTAGTCAGATTTATTTGGTGATTTCAAATAATCGTGACGTGACACACGGCGACCCATACTCAGAATCCGTGCTCTGCTTTTAACCCATCCAAAGTTCACACACACACCGTGAACACACACACACCATGAACACACACCCGGAGCAGTGGGCAGCCATTTATGCTGCGGCGCCCCGGGAGCAGTTTGGGGTTCGATGCCTTGCTCAAGGGCACCTAAGTCGTGGTATTGAAGGTGGAGAGAGCACTGTACATGCACTCCCCCCACCCACAATTCCTGCCGGCCCGAGACTCGAACTCACAACCCTTTGACTCTCTAACCATTAGGCCACGTCTTCCCCTTAAATTGAATCCTAAATTTAGTGAACAGTTTTGGAGAATTTGATGTTTCCTCATTCAAAGAGATAGGAGCTGCACTCAAAGATGGCCGTCGAGTGACATGACTTGGGTCCAAACCATAGACAGCAAAAGTCCAGACGAGCTTGGACTCCCCCCATTATATATTATGGGGGAAAAACACAAATGAATTAAATAACATCTGATTATGTATTCAGTATATTCAAATAAATAAATATATATTAATGGCATATTATGTATTATTATACATCATAAATACGTTAATTATTTATAATTGTTTAGAATAAAAATAAACAAAGAACAAAATGTTAATAAAAACAAAATGTTTACAAATATTGACACATTCTTATTTTTCATTTTCAATTTCATTCAGAATTTGCTGAAAGTTAGCTAATAGTATCAGATTAATTTAATTATATTCGTTTTGATAAGGCATGTCATGAGAATAATCAAATATTCTAAGGAATGGATTCTGATTGGCTAGGACAGCCCGTCAGGAATTTGCATATCAGCGCCAGCCCACCATTTTCCCAATAATTTTAATTTTGCGATTTTATTCTCAATCTCAGTTTCATTTGAAATCAAATTAACTGTCATAAAAAACATAATTATTATCGAGATTATTATAACAACACGGGTTACAAGCGTTTGCGATCTGCTTCTTCATCTCAATTTGAATATGAAAGGAGAGCTGCTCACTCAGGCGGAGTAGTGCTACGGTACAGTATTTGTTTGCTACGGTATATGTTTATTTTAGCCTAGCTTTGTATGTATGTGTGGTCAGCTGTTTATTATTCTATTTAGCACTTGTATTTTCCATGTCAAGTGTCTTTCAGTGCTTTCTTTCTAGTCCGTTTTTGCCTTTTTCTCTGTCTCACTGAAGTCCTTGATCATGGCTTGGCCCTTCTCACAATAACCATGTAAAAGCATGTGTGCTGTCAGCTCTACCTTATTTCTCTCTTTCTCTCTCTGCTTGAATAATTCAGATAAAGGAAAGACCTCAATTAAGTCCATTTTCTCCATTGGCTTAAAACCTGTGCTCACTGCTTCCACCATGCAAGCGCTGATGAATTGTATGATGGGATGTGTGGAAAGAAGATGATTAACACTTAAGAAGAGCTTCAGTATCTTCCTCTTCCTCACTGTGATCAATAACAGCATTCTGTGGTTGAATATTTTTGTACACTAAAATATTTTTGTACATTATAGCACTAAACTATCCCAAGTAACAGATTTCCTAAAGATGACTTCCTCGAGATCTCCAATCTGTCTGTGTGTTTTCTGAACACATATGCGTCGATGTAGAGACTTTGACACTATATCCACACAGCACAACCCTGCCCAACGTGTGTTTACAGTTGATCTTGTTGTGTGTTTGCTTTGGGATGCGTGTCTGAGCAAGCGTGTAAACGGATCTCCCAGCAGCCCTTGGGTGCTGTCAGACTTTGAGTGACAGCAGAGAGCTGCAGGATTAAGACTGGCCGAGCATAAACAAACCCCGAGGTTTCATCCTCCACGGGTCTGGAGGGACACTCACACACATTCTGTGACTTTTTAAGGTCCTGAATGAGACTCGAACAATATTTGATAGGAACCTTTGAACTTCTGAAGTTCTGATGGTTCAGGAATCAAAGTGGCTCTGATGCGGCGAGCAGTTTGAGTGTTGCTGGTCATTATTCTTAATGAAACCGACCGGTAACTGGTTGACTTAATTAGTCTTTTATCTGTCCACTACTGATATATGATACATTAGTTACTGAGTTGCAGTTAAGAGTACCTGTTTAGTCTGAATATTTAGGCAGGTTTATGCCGGACTGGTTTGTCCAGATGTTCATTATAAGCTGGTTGCCCAAGTACATCCCAACTCACAAAAATATTGTTCTAAGGGTTTTATGATGTTCCTGGCGTAAAAACAGTTATGAAATCATTATTTCTGAACATTCAAAACATTTAACAAACAAAATTCTTGGTTATGTGAATGTTGCAGAAAACATTAAGAAAAAACATTAACAGAATTTACATTTTAGAATTTTGCAAACATTATTGGAACATTACTTTTAAAAGTACTCGGCTAACAAAAATATGTTTTAAAATTTATTTAAATAATTTTATTTTATGTTAAAAATTTTGAATAGCGTCCCCTTTAAATGAGGAAACCAGTATTTCTGAATGTTCTTTGAACAAAATGTTCAGTTATTAAAATGTTTAAGAAATATTTTTTCTTGGGAAGGGGTTGTTCCATCTTATTTTCTCCATTTTGCAAAAATAAGGGAACGTTCTATAAATGTTCTGTGAAACAAGTAATAAATAATAACATTTTTAGTAAAGTTAGACAAATGTCCACAAAAAAACACATTCCAGGAATGATGTATAAATACTGTTTGTGTGCAAACGTTTTGAGAACATTATTAAAGATCAGCCCACTTTGAACAAATGCTTTATTAATGTCACTGGAAGAATGTTCATGAAAGTTCTGAGAATGTTCCCGGTTCGCTGGAGTTTTGTTGGTTAATCTAGTTAAGAGGCCTGTGGGGGACTCCAGCACACCCACACCATGCAGGGAAACAGCACCCAAAACACTACACATGCTGGTGATGCACTTGTGTCCTTGATGGGACAGATGAGGTCTAATGATGTTTTCCCACAATTCATTTCTTTAATACCAAAAATTTATTATGAACCTGATTTAAATGAGTTTATTTATTTTTTTGAACTTACACCCGGAGCAGTGGGCAGCCATTTATGCTGCAGCACCCGGGGAGCAGTTGGGGGTTCAGTGCCTTGCTCAAGGGCACCTCAGTCGTGGTATTGCTGGACCGATACTCCTTAGGGTTAGGAGTCAAACTCTTTAACCACTAGGCCACAATTTCCTCATAAATGGTTTAAATTTATTCTCATTTCATATGTCTGTGTAAATACATATTGTAATTATTTTTTACACAGATAACAAAATTATGTTTGCAGCTCACCTATGCAATACCATAAAAACAATCAATAAGTTCAAATAAATTAAAACTAATAGCAAAAAACAGCTAAACAAAGTCTAACAATATATAGGTTGTCAATTGTCAATTGGTATTCACATGTAAATGTAAATAACAATACAAGGCATAATCAACATTTATTAAAGTAGGCTATTTAATATTTATATTAAATTATATAAATTATACATTATTAATAATAAATAAATAGTACTTATTATTATATTAGATGTTATATGAATTCTTTTTATGAATTTTTTTACATTAATTTTATACTATATATAAATTATATTTCTTACATTACTTTCATATAATAACTTATTATAATGGTCATCCCATAGGTTTTAACCTGTGTAGAAAGCATGCACATGCACACTGATCTGGTCAGTTTATCCACCGTGGTAATGAAACGGGTGCAAACCCCGGTGGGTGAAACGTTAGTGTCCCTCCTCCTCCTCCTCTTCCTCCTCCTCCTCTCTGTACCTTCACCTCTCCCAGTGTCCGCTCCTCTCTCATTCCCTGCTCTTGTGCTCTTTAAAGTGGTCAGTGGGGTGTTAATAATTTGTTTCTCTCCCTTTTATTTCATCCTTCATCACTCGCACTCTCTCATCTTCCCTAAGACAGCGGGATGGGGTCCTTTAAGGGTGCCGCCCTCCCTGTTCCTCTCTCTCTTTCTTGCTTTCTTTCTCTCTCTACCTCGTTTCTATCCTTTTTCATGCTTGGCGGCTCCAGTCCCACCCTTTCAATTTGGGAGCTCCGCAGTGACACTCTCAGAGCAGCTCGACTGGAACTGTTGCTATCTTTGGAATCTTCTCTGTGTGGAAGAGATTACAGTCAAAGATCATCTGTAAGTTTAGAGCGTCTAGGCCCAGTAAAGTTATGCTCATTTCAAACACTTTAGGAAATAATTATATCATATTTCATAATTGAAAGATTTCCTCATCCCTCATTTTGTCCTGGAAGGGCATGTTATAAATAATATATTAGCATGACAAATATATATTTGTAGCACCTTAAAAGTAAGCTCCTTAAGATAGTTTACAGAATACAAGAAAAATACAAGCCATTATAGATAGTACACATGAACAAAATATAAAGTAATATATCTAAAGTAATATAAAAGCAAACAAAAAAGTATGCTTTTAGCAATATATACAAAATGAATGATGAGTGATTAAAATAAAGGAACCACACAAATAGGCCAGAGTCAGTTCTGTACTCAAATCATGCTTGTGTTGCTCTGATACCGTATTTATGATGGTAGTGGAGGAGTTTTGGTGAGTGCTGCCTAAAAGTCTGGCTTCAGTAATCAGAGCAGGTGAAGAGCGCAGTCAGGACGTTTGTGCAAAAGCTGAAAACAGGCTTAAACTACAGCAAATACAAGCAACAATGAAAACTAGCAGCCCAGCTGGAGCTGATTGAAGTCCATGTCTCTTTCTCCCAGGCCTTCTATCCGCTAAGATGATTTCACGCTAAAGATCAGCCGTTTGACAACACACACTTTAATTAGATATGTGGGGAGGAGGAAAGACTCACACACACCAGAGGAAGCAACAACACTCAAATATGGCTCGTCTGACACCCCCCCCCAAAAAAGGTTTTGTTGCTTGCTCAGTTTCCAGATTAAAATGCTGTTCATTGAATCATTTGTATTGTCACCAAGGTTTTAATAGTGTATGTTATAACTACATCATCTGTAAAGCTGGACAGGACATTTAAAAAACAAAATGGTTTTTGACATTAAGTTTTGTTTTATGTTTTTCTGTAATAAAACGGGCTTGTTTTTCTTTTAAGAACCACTGTCCAACTGTCAAGAATATATATGGGTAATATTTCTATGGAAGCTTGTTTCAGCAACAGAAAGAAAAAATTATAAGGGTAATTGTGACTTTTTATCTCACAGTCGCAATTTTCAGTCTCACAATTCTCTCATTCTTTCTCAGAATTCTGGCAATTTACATCTGGCAATTTTGACTCCCCCCCAAATTCTGACTTTACATCTCAAAATTAAAAAAAAATTCTGCTTCAGAATAAAAAAAGTAATTATAACTTTTTAACTTAAAATTCTGACTTTTTCTTAAAATTGCAAGTTTATATCTCATAATTCTGATCTTGCAATTGCAAAAAAAAAATAAAAAAAAATAAAAATGAATGTCTATAAAGGCAATAGAGCCTATTTGTAGGACTATTAAAGGGATAGAAACTTCTGTCATCATGTGCTCATCCACAAGTTGTTTCAAACCTGTATGAACTTCTTTTTTCTGCTGAATACAAAATAATAAGGGTAGTCAAACAGTTTTTCGTTCCCACTGATTTCCATACTATATTTTTTTAAGTAAATGGGGACCACACTCTTTGAAATATCTTCTTTTGTGTTCAGCAAAAGAAATATTTTCATAAAAGTATTTTTTTTTTAATTATTTTCTGTTTGGTTTGTTTTGTTGCATTGTGACATTATTATTTTGCATCCATTCCTCTTTGTCTGCATTCAATACTCAAGGCTTTTTAAGGGATTTGAGCCAAAAACAGAGTCCATGGTGTGGGTGTAAGCCTTATCACTCTCACGCTCCTGATCCAGACCATACTATACGATAGATTACACCTCTATCAATCTATCTGACCGTTAGAAAGAGCAGAAACACAATACCTGCCAAAGGAATGAGCATCGGAGGGATTAATATGCTTTAAAATGCTTTCGATCCTGTTTGATGACTACACAAACAAAACTATCTCATGAGTTAACGATCGCTTTAACAGTAATCTGGATTACAACCCTCATGAGTCTTGTATTGTGGTGTGTGTGTGTGGATCCGGTCTAATCTCATTCAGACCGAGAAGCAAGATTAATCTGATTGGTTGCAGTTGTCCTAAACAACAATAAAAGATGTGATGGCACAAATCTCAAAGTTTGATTAATGTTTCTGATAATATCTGTCCTGAAATGGCAAAGCTGTTATCACACAACTAAGACAAACAGGCTTTAGTGAAATAAATCACTTGACAAAATGCATGTGCATTAATATTTCATTGTGTCATATCATGAGGAATAGAGGAATAGCTGATACTGAGAAGTCAATCATTGTTTCATAGCTTTAATATTTTTTGTCACTAAAAACTAGTCAATTTAGGCATCACAATATAATTTACAATATGAAAATTGGACAAGGCTTCATTTATTTGATCAAGAATACAGTTAAAACAGTAATATTGTGAACTTTTATACAATTTAAAGTATTTTCTATGTTATCATATTTTAAAATGCAATTTATTTCTGTTGTGCAAAGCATCATTACTCCAGTCTTCAGTGTGACATTATCCTTCAGAAATATGATTTGCTGCAGAAATCTGAATTTTAAATTGTAATAATATTTCACAATATTATGGTTTTTACTGTTTTTGATCAAATAAATGCAACCTTGGTGAGCAACAGACTTCTTGCAAAAACAGTAAAAAAAAAAAATAAAAAAAAAATCTTAACTATTATTCCAAACATTTGGCCAGCAGTGTGTGTGTGTATATATATATATATATATATATATATATATATATATATATATATATATATATATATATATATATATATATATTAATTGATATTGAATATTTGTGCAAATATATATACATAGTGTCCACTATATTTACAAATTTAGAAGTGGCTCTATTCTGTTCACATTTGGAACAAGAAATTGGGGAATTACTGCCAAATATTTGCAATGTGTACAAGGCCTTTGAGACTTTGGCTGGGTTGTTTTGCTAGTTAGACTGATCACTTTGATGCTTTTGCACGCCTTAAAAAAAAAAAAAAGACAGACATCCAACTCCAATTTGCGTCACACTAATTTCCGTTCTAGAGTTACAGTCCTTCAGAGTCTCTCTCTCGTTCTCTCTGCAGAGCCCCGAGGGAGGGTGAGGAGAAGAAAAGAGACATGACGGAGATAAAGAAAAGGCTGATGAGGAGGGCAGGAAAACAACCGCACAACCGCGCCCGGTGGCACAGGATTCCCATTCAACCCCGGACAGGGACAGAGTGGCGCCAGCACACAGCGACTGTGTATGTGTGAGAGCAAGTGTTTAAAACCCGAAGCATCTTAGAGGCCGATCAAGTGTCTCCTTCTAAAAATAATGGCAGACAAGACAGCTCGCAGTGTAAGTGTGTGTGTATGCATGTGTATGAGAGTACATTATCATGTGCGTGCATTCATGCTCGCATGCTAGCACATGTATGTCTGTGGCAAAGAAATCTTTCTTTAGCACCTGAAAGCAGAAGATGAGATGATGACCCTGATGACAGCAAAACAAACATACTGCCTTTAAGAAAATAACAGCAAAAATAAACTTTATATATTCAACACTGGCACCTGGTGATGATGAACACAGACACACAAAGTGAACAAGCTTCATTCTGAACAGTAAAGTTCATTTAAAGGGACAGTTCACCCAAAAATGAAAAATTAGTCATTTACTCATCCTCATGTTGTTCAAAAACTGTGTGAACTTCTTATTCTTCTTAATGTTTGTAACCAGACAATTGCTGGTAGCCAATGACTTCCAAAATATGGATAAACATACTCAGCGGCTACCAGTAAAAACCTTTTTTTTTGTTCAGCTGAACAAAGAAAATTAATACAGGCTTGGAACAACAAAAATCATTAACAAAAATCTCATTGTTTTTCCTCGGTAGCAAAAAGTCTTAAATTTTAAATCTTGCTACCCTTCATGGATACAAACATATTTTCACAGGCAAAATATAGTAATTTCAATAAAAATCTGGAATTTTGCATGAGAATGACAGAGTACAGGATTCTTTGATTAATAAAAAGTTTCAAAGAACAGATTTTAATCGAAAAAGAAATCTTTTGTTACATTTGAAATGTCTTTACTGCCACTTTTGATTAGTTCAATGCGTCCTTGCTGAATGAAAGTTTTAATTTCTACTTACCCCAATTATATTATATTATATTATATTATTAAATAATATATTATATAATTAAATAATATATTATATTATTAAATAATATATTATATTATTAAATAATATATTACATTATTAAATAATATATTACATTATATTATATTATATTATATTATATACAAGTTGGTGCTATTAGTAGTGCAAAAAAACAGTTTTGTTCTTCAAATTTAACTTTTTCACACATTAACCTTCGTAATCTTCGTGTCATGAGAGGTAAATGCGGGAATTTCAACATTGTCGTTGAGACGACGAGATGTCTGTGAGAGCTGATGTGTCTGATCGAAAACATGCAATCCCAAACAAAACCAGGTACGACTGTTTCTGTGTTCCATGAGCATCTTATATCGGTTTTATCAACGGTTTACGATAATCCGGATGAAGATAGCAATCCCGTTTCTGTTTGTTAATCCCTGTCGGAATGTTTGTGCGTTACCCGTATTAAGATACTGATCGCACATATTACCTTTGAATGAACTCTTTGAGTAAAAGTGACGTTAAAGCATCATGTTAAACTAGCGTAAACAAGCATTGTTTTTTTTAAGTGTGAAGAAAACCTATTTTCACTATAAAGAACCTTTTGTGGAATGGAAAGGTTCCATGGATGTTCAAGGCCCCTCATGGAAACATAGATGCCAATAAATATACTAAATTAGATTTTATGAGGTTCCATTTTAGTTAGAACGCTGCCTTAGGAGGAAGCCGCCTGTATAGACAGCAAGATTTGGTTTTGAACAAAGCCGTTGTGTTTATTAGCAGCAGGACACCGCAGGGCTGAAGCATGAGAGATGAAAAGTTGTGCAGTTCTATGTAAGTTCAAGACACTGAGTGTCATCGGGTCACAACGCAAACTGCTCACGTAGAGCTCGTGCGGTAGCTTTTCACGTCCATGCAGAGCTCCAGATAAACTCACCAATCACAGCTCTGATCACAAGCTCAGGGTTCAAGTGTGTGTCAAGGATAGAACGCCCACCGTTCTCCACTGTCCTCCTACAGCAACACATTCTGACTATAATAACACACAAGGAGGAGCTTCAGAGAAACAGATGAATGGATTCCATTGTGATAAATCCACAATTCCATTTTGTTGCATTTGAATCTCACAAACTGTTTTGCAAAGATGTCGTAATCATCAGAATGATTGGCTTTAAAGGATTAGGAAGCTAAAAACTGTGGTTTCACCCTCATTTTGTTCTGAACCCATATTTGGTTATTTTTATAATAAAACACAAAAGAAGATGCTCTGAAGAAGGTTTACACAACTATTTTCCTTGAGGGATTTCCTATTCAATGAATAACTCAAATATAAGTTTGTTTCTTTCATATAGTGTGAGAAGACTTGAAATATAGCACAACATACTTTTTTTTTTTTTTACATAGGTGGTCAATAATAACTGCATGTAACTAATATTATATGTAAATAAGCTCTGTGAAAGTGTTGTTATTGTTAACTAAAATTATTGAAATTCATTGTTGTTAATAAAGATTAAAAGAAATAAAGATATAAATAATATAAATTCTGCCTTGGCAACTAACTGAAATAAAATAAGATGAAATTATAAAGTTATTAGTTGAAGGCTAAAAATAAAGCCAAATAGAAATATGTTTAAAAACTATTAAAAATGACAAACGCATGTAACAAAATTACTAAAACTTAAAGTAAAATTAAAACTATCAAAACAAAATTCTTACAATATGCAAATGAAACAACATTCCCATCATGCCTCTGTGCTCTGATCTAGTACTGACAGCCTCTGTCACTTCTAGTGTAATTACAGAGGGAGGGCAGGAACAAGTCACTCACACCCATTAACTATTGAAAATAGCTCTTTCAATTCTCTTCTGGCCATTTATCACTGACTGACAGAAGAAGAGAAACAAGAGAGAGGAGAGTTGTCTCGGGCTCTGAATGAGTGATTGCCTTCTCTGTTTCTTCAAACTGTCAGTCATGGCTGAAAAAGGTTTTGTTCTATACTATCCAAACTAAATAAATAAATAATGATGATGCTCATAAAAATGCCTCATAGTTCACACTCCTGACAGGTGATAATAAGCTGCACTGTGAATGTGTAAAGTGGGGTAGTTTGTTTGGAGGTCAGGTTATGACTTGTGTAAAATGGCTCTTGGCTGTTTAATCAAGCATAAGATGATTGTCAATGATGTGCTGAGTGAGGAATGCTGTCTCTCTTCTCAGGCAGACTGATTCAATGATATGTTGACATTGCACGCTTAAAATGCTCAGAGAAGTCTGTTTGGCTGTGATAGGACAGGGTTTCAAATGGTGAGTGTTGAAAGCAGGACTGAGAACTAGTTAGGGTTATTCCTACCGTAAAACAGAAGTGGTCGCTCTTATATATGATGTGAAGTGTACTTGACTCACAAAATACTATACTATTCCCTCTCCTGGTGGATGTAAGCAGTGCGGCAGAACTCCACCTGACTTTGAGGAAGGCACTTTGCCTCCATCGTGTGGCTAACTATTGAACACATCAATGGACATGGTGTCTTATACCATTGTTGTAGTATATACAATCTGAAAATGTATGCATATACATTTACCTATATATATATGCCAGCATTATCAAGACTACAACAGACCATTCTGTCTGCAATACTGGTACACTGTTCTTTATTGCATCTGTCACATTTTTGAAAATGAGTATTTATATTTGCACTCTATATACTTTGGCATCAATAAGATTAGCATGCGAGTGTGCTATTTTAAACAGATAAGGTTTTCCAGCACCTGCAGATGGTCATGTCATTAAGTACCTAGTGAAATGTAAGTTTCTTAAATCATTTGTGTTGGTATTACATTGATCATTTTTGTTGTGTAAACTGAAACTGCATGGCTGGTTTTTCGTTCCCAGCATGTTTTTTATAGTTGGGAGTAAAATTAAGTATCTTTTTTTTTTTTTTTACATATTTTTGAGTAAAGGCAAAGACCTGTTAGTATTCAGTCTTCACTTAGATTGGTTTAAAAGAGTTGCTGTGGTTGAAGTTTTTGTGGTTACCATTGAAAAGTTTGTTTGTAGGATGGGTATATGATTGGAGTTTGTGGTTTCATTCAAGGAACACACAGAAGCTGTACTAATGTTTGCAGTGACAACTGTTAAATGCATATCTAAAATTCAGATCAATTAAATTTGCCCTAATAAAGTGAAAAAAGACAAAATACAGAAATATACTATACTTATTCAACAAATGTTTTTATTTTATTTTTTATTTTTATTCCAAGTATGAAATTTCCTTGAGTGCAAAAACTTTCAAAATAAAAATGTAGTCCATTTTACTTGTTGTCTTTTAGGTTATTGCAAAAGACTAAGAATGAAAAGTTACACTGAGGACTCAGGGGAAAAACAAATCTCCCAATATTCCTAGAAAAACATGTCTTTTAATGTTCAGGTTAGTTAAAAATTCACCCATGTTCACTTAGGCTAATTGTGATATTGTGACCACAGATGACTAACTATAGTTTAATATCATGATTTTATTTGAATACAATATCTAATTCATTATTTTTAGTAATTGTTTAAGAAAATTCACCCGAAATTTTGTCATCATTATGCATCCTCATTTCGTTCCCAAACTATTTTTCTGTGAAATATGAATTTTTTTTTTTTTTTTATTTTTTTACGTCATACAGTGGACCTCTTCAAAATATGTGTTCCACAGAAGAAAGTTCTACAGATTTTGGCTGAAATGAAAATTAATGGCCTATCTGATGGCATTCTCTCATAAACAAATAAACAACAAAAAAATGCCTAGCATGCTACTTTTCAGACGCTCAAAGCACTTGTCCCTGTGAAAGTGTGTCCCCTCATCTGGAAATTCCGCATCACGTCCTGCTCAGGATGTTTAGATTCACTCAGCTCAGCGTTGCAGTACCTATATCTCTTTCACTGACGTCACCCCCAAATTTCGCAGCCCCGATCACTACCTCATTAATTTAGGCGTGTGATCAGAAATGGCGGAAAGATTACTCGATGTCGATCTATTTTTGTCTCCCAAAGCTCATTAGAAGCGGAAGGGTGACGGTGAAAACACAGCACGCGCTCGAGGGAAGCGGCTCTTGTGTCTCTATCTCGCGCCTTTGAGCTCAGGTTACCTCGAACGCCGCTCTGCGTCCGAACGGGCCCCAAAACACCCGCTCCTGCGTTCTGGGGGAAAACAAACTCCATCGGACACTTCGAGGGACGAGCTGCTTGAAAATGTTGACCCTGTTGTCGGCTATGTACTTGGTGACGCGCACGGCTTCGGCGCAGGTAAGACGCCTCTCATTGACAACGGAGGCGTACGATGCAGCATGAATGCACCAAACCTACCATTTTTCTTTAAAATGATCATTATGCGGTAAAATATCGGAGCTATATCTGATGATTCATCCATACCTTGCATGCTAGTGTACAATTCACCATCTTATATAAAGCAAGTCATTTCTTGCTGGAAAATCCATCTTAAGATGGTTTCTGTGTTTTGGAATGTGATAGCTGGTTTATAGCTGATCCAAGCTAGCCAAACTAGTATTTTCCTGGTCCAAAGTGGTCATCAGGTTTGGTCAGGCCAGTCTAAACAAGCAGCATATAGCTAATCATACCAACCCAGGGGGATCAGGCTAGTTTTAGGAACTAGTAAACCAGTTAAAACCAGCTAGCATATTCAAAAACATAGGTACTGAGCAGGGATTGGTTGAATGATTGGTCTTATTCATTATGTATGCCATGAAAACCTAGTAGTGTGGGAGGGCAGCCTCTTTGATGATTAATTTAGGATGTTTTGGCAAGTTAGAGTCCAGCACCATGGACAGCACTCTCTCAGGTCTGGGTCTCCACCCTTCCAGCAGCATGTTATTTAATGTTAACTTGGCTGTGAAGTGCCTCTGTCCTAAACAGGAGCAATTATCTGCATCAAGCTTTGGCTGATCTGTAATGCTTTAGTCTAAAAGGCTCTGCGTTTTGAACACAGCAAAGCTGCAGCTCATCACACCAGTGAAATGCAGAGGGAATCTGTTCTGGTGCTATGATAGTAAAATGCATCATTTATCTTGAAGGAGAAGGGGTCGTGGAACAGATCCAAGTCCATCAGAGGCTTTTACCACTTGAAATTTGTTAACCCAGGGTCATTTTCATTCATGAGTTAGTGTAATCATGGGTTATCTTGCTCTTTTAAGGTTTTTTTTTTATTTATTTTTTAGAACTTACATGTTTCCTGTTCAGCCAGAAAAGACATTTTCAATCAAGGACAGTGGAGTTCGTGTCAAATATCAAAGTGAAATATCTTTAGAACATGATAACATTTTGCCGTCACATGCAACATGAGATTCTGTGTATGTGCAAATGTTTCAGGCAGAACTGTGATTGTGCTGACAGAACGGGAGCATGTTATAGATTCTTCACACAAACTCCCAGAGTGCGTGAGCATGATTTCAGAAATAAGCTTATACAATATGTCAATAAGGATCCAAAGTATGAGTCAATAAAAAATGCTTCTATTTTGAAATGCAATACAAAAATGTGCATTACAAATTATATATTATTAAAGATGATTCTTCTTGTTTGTCGGTTCATTCAAATGGCATAACTTTACTTAATCTGTTTCAGTTGGATATTTGTGTTCATAAACCAATCAAGGACCCAAATTTATCACCATAACTCAGTGGGAGGATCAAAACTCAACCTTAGTATGCTTTTAATGCATTATGTATGGAGCCAATTCAATGCCCCATATATTTGCAAAAGAACTGAGGTACTGCAAAAGAAAAAAAAAATGTGGAAACAAAAAAAATATTGAGAAAACATAAATGTGTTTTTGCACACAAAAATAAGAATTGCAAAAGAAAATAAAGTATTGCGAGAAAAAACGTTTTGCAAACAAAAATAATTGCTAAATTTAAATATAAGTTAAATACTGTTAATACACATATAATTAATAAAACGAAACCATGCACCACTGTGTTTTAATGCTAGTGAAAAAAAGGAAATGATAAACCTGCATGCCTGTGCCCTAACGACGGTGCCTACATCAGTTGTGATCAGCATCTCAGGCCGATGACGCCAGGGAGGCGTGTCCAGGCCTGTTGTACACGCCCCACACCCTTGAGTCCACTCCCATGTCAAAACAATGCCAGAAAGTGAATCGTGCATAGACATGAAACGTAAAGGAAAAACCGGTATCGCGAAATCACACTTGATTGAAATGCAAAATAAAAGCAGATTTGCAAATACACTTTTAGCTATGGTCATGGAAAGTTGTGTTTCCAATCATTGCTTTTGCTCTGTTTCATTTATATTTATTTGCAAAAACTTATTTTTTTCTAACAATATTTCATTTATATTTCGCCGTTCTTTATTTTTGTTTTTGCGAAACAATATTGTTTTTTCTTGCAATACTTTTTTTTTTGCAGTTCTTTATATTTGCTTGCAAAAAGCATATTTGTTTTTCCCCCAATGCTTTCATTTTTGTTTGCAAAACGTTATTTTCTTTAGCAATACTTCAACTCTTCAATTCTTCAATGGGAGGTCGTCAATGCGGGCGCTCATGGGAAATTGAGTTCTTTCTGTGAGCTGATTGGTGGAGTAAAGCAGCAATATCAACTACATATCCCAGTGTACAGCATTTCCGTGCCAGTGAAAGCATTTCCATATAAGAATAGAGGTGACCCCTCCGTCCGTGCAGAGGTGCAGTCTGAGAGGCAGATCAGAGCAGCACATCTATCTCCACCTGCACAATCAGACCTGAATCATGGTGAGATACTCGTTTTAGTCCTGCACAGTATTTTGCACGATTTGTGCACTACATGGCGGGCTAATTTAATCTACGCTTTTAGAAAGGATTATTTTACAAAATCTGTTTTAATGTGAAATCTGTGGCCAGGAACTACCTAACGATTCATATAGAATTATTTTTAAGCATTTGACGACCATTTCCGCGTTTGTGGAGTGGGTGTAACTACGAGGTGGAATCTCTTGTGAGTTACTCATCGTTATTATTTTGTCGCCATTCTGTCAGATTAAATGCTTCGAGGCGGAAATTTGCGTCGAAGTTACAGTCTCGGCGCGTAATGACGTTCCCATCTCGCGGAGCATCAGTTGCAACTTGCATCACCGTCTCATTCATTCATTATCTGAGGATATACACAGAAATAAACTCCCATGCACTCAGACCATTATGTGCAAATGATCAAATCTTCTGATATAAATCGTGACTATACTCATTCCAGATCGCTAGGCCTTTGTTCACATAAATAGGTCATGATATTGACTCCAGTGACTGTGTTTTATTTCAGGCCGAACCGATCCGTGTGCTGGTGACTGGCGCAGCCGGACAGATCGCTTATTCTCTGCTCTACAGCATTGCTAAAGGAGATGTGTTCGGCAAGGACCAGGTGAGACCGTTAGACCAGGCTGTTATTGTGTAACGGGACACCGGGGGGAACTGGATTTTAAACCATGCTCTTGTGTTATATAAGAGTGTGATGTGTGGTCCCTCTGTGATGCATGTCTGTGTTATGTTTCTGCAGTATATAATATATGAGCATGTAACAATGCATTTTTTTTGTCATTTTGAGATTATTGTTTGAAACCGATTAATAGAATCCATCTGATTTGGATTAATGTTCCGATAACTGATAATACAATGCAACAGAAGCAATGATAAACAGCCTTTTCCCAGGGAACGTTATGGTAAAGGTCAGTCAAAGTTATGAAGAAACGTTCTTCCAGCAATGTTAATAGAAAGTTTTCTGGTCTTTAATAACATTCTTAACATGTTAGCACAAAAATATAATTTATACGTCATTCATGGAACATTTCTCTTCTAAAAAGTTTTATTGAACATTCATGTACTACGCCTTTAAAAATGCACATTAACCTATACTGGATCCCACTGTAAGAGGACATGTACACATTGTGATAGTGATACTGTATTATATGTGTATCATTGTATGTCTATGGTCTAAAGCAGCAGTTCCAGTCCCAGTTCCAGGTGTCCACTTCGCAGGCCACTTATGGTTGAATAGAAAAAACGTCTGAAGGGATAAAAGAAACATATAAAATATGCAGAGCAGTGGTACGCTAGGACTGGAATTGAGAACCATTGGTCTAAAGTATATACATGTTATAATGCAAATATCCTGTTCCGAACATGTTTTGCAGTCTGTGCTTGATGCAGTGTAACATGCTTGATGTTTGTCTCCTCTCTCTCAGCCAATCATCTTGGTGCTACTGGATATCAGTCCCATGCTGCCCGTGCTGGATGGAGTCGTCATGGAGCTGCAGGATTGTGCTCTTCCACTTCTGAGGGGTGAGGGTTACTTCTCTTGATTTTATCAGTTTAGACCTTATCACAATGAATGATTCTAATAGGACATCAGGTCGAGGAAGATGTGGATCAGTTTTCACCGCAGTTTGACTCCCACTGTCTCTTTGTACTGCAACTTGATTTATTCATAGCCGACATCTGGAATGTGTTAAAATGCAGAAGAGCAAGCATGACTCTGCAGAAGAGAGCTGCAGCAGAAAATAGCATGTGCTACACTGTCTTTGAGGAGTTGGGAGGTGTAACCGGTGCAGACTGATCTTATTGGCTCATGCTGTAGGATAGTCACGGACCAATGAGAAACATGGTGGTGCCACAACAATAGAGGCGGAGAGGAAGAGGACGAAGAATAAGTTCTGTCACAGAAGTTGTTGCTTTGGTTGAAGTCCAGTCTGATAAATAGTTCTGTGCTAAAACTCCTTCTAAAGATCATCAATGAAATGAGCCACTTCAGGAAATATCGGCAGCCTGATAAATGATTTATGGTGATGGGTGATGAAAGTTTCAAGAGATAATGTCAGCATATTCTTCTGAGGAATGATAGTCTGGGTACAAAGATAATGAGGCTGTATTTCCCAATACTGATGCTGAAATATTTGCATGTGCAGATTTATCATTCAGTCAAAGGCATTTGCTTAACTGAAATAGTCTTGAGGCTCAAAAATTGTTTCTTTGAACAATAGAAAAATTTATCAAAAATAACTTGTTTATAAGCAATAAGAATGTTATTTAATTCAGTAGTTATAAAAAAAAAGTATTCAGCTACAAATAAAATATACTTAGTTTAATATTTTGTATTTTTTTATAAAATAATTTGTGATAATAGTTGGAAATATTTGAATAATCAGTAATAATTAACTTGCGTTGGAAATTTGTTAGCCTAAAAATGACTGTGAAATAAGCCTTCTGTATCCTTAGTTTTTCTCTCTTATTCCTTCTCAGAGGTGATTCCCACTGATAAGGTTGAGGTGGGCTTCAAGGATCTTGACGCTGCCATCTTGGTGGGCTCTATGCCAAGAAAAGAGGGCATGGAGAGGAAGGACCTACTGAAGGCTAACGTGGCCATTTTTAAAACCCAAGGTGAAGCACTGGAGAAGTACGCCAAGAAGACTGTCAAGGTACAAGACTGCAACCGATAATGCAGCTTGAATCGGTTTTGTGTGTAATTTGATTTCCGGTTTTCATGAATTTTCTAGCCGCCGACTTTTGATTTAGACAGCACTGCGAGAGTTTAAAACGGGCCGAATCAATCACTGCTCAGTTTTTGGTGTTTGTTGTTCTGCCGTTAACTTTTTTTCCTTTGCTTTCATAGGTGCTAGTTGTCGGAAACCCAGCCAACACCAACTGTTTGATTGCCTCCAAATCAGCTCCCTCTATTCCTAAGGAGAACTTCTCCTGCCTGACCCGTCTGGACCATAACAGGGCCCGATCTCAGGTCCGAACCCCACCGCCTCTATCACTTTCACTTCTTATTCTGCTTTATTGAAGTTCTCTAACTCAGTCTTTGTGCTTTTCAGAGCTGCAGGTAACCAATATTTTTTTATTGTCCAATCATCCATATCTAGCTTAGTTCTAGAGCAGTCATATCTAGTTATGTACTCTGGAGTAGTTCATAAACCAATACAGTGACCTAATTTTAGAAGGACTGTTTTATTTCTCTCTGCAGGGGACATAGTTGGCCCATATTACACACACAAGCATTTTTGCTCATCTGCAGTGTTCCTCCGTACCTATAGGTGGCGATGCGTGTTGGTGTGCCCTCTGACAGTGTGAAGAATGTGATTATCTGGGGAAATCACTCCTCAACTCAGTACCCAGATGTGCACCACGCTATCGTGAACAATCATGGGAAAGAGATGTCCGCTTTTGATGCAGTGAATGATGAAAGCTGGCTGAAGGGCGACTTCATCACCGTAAGTCCAGCATCTTTTTTTGAAGATGAAATTTGATTTTTCAGTTTGCTGTTCATTTAATCCCATTTGAAATGAGTTTTTTTTATATTTGATATTATTATAAAATGGATTGTTCCTCCATTACATTCTAATGCATGTTTGAAGCTACTGAAAAAAGCTGACGAATGCACCTAATATTAATGCATCAAGTTTTGATTTTCTTAGCAGCCATAAACGACTGATTTGCAACAATTATTATTAATGATATTTTGAGCTCTTGCTAAAGATTGTTTTGTGTCGCAGTGCAAAGATTTGTGGTAAATCACTGTTAAAGTATGGTCATATTTGTTGTTGTTAGGCAAGTTTCCATGTAAATCTGGAATTTTGCATGAATGAGAAAGATTACACGCTAAAACCGATTCACCACATTTACCAACAGAAAGCTGCTCGCTTTAAAAATGGTTTCCGTATGAGCTATGCTTCATACATGTCTGCGATGTTGACTGTACACATAATGGACCTTTTTAACCACAAAATTCCACTGTATTGCTCTAATTTCCCTGAAATTTCCACCACTTTACATATGACCTTTCGTAGCTTATTGCTTTAATTTATCAATCTGTGTTTCTTTTCATTTTGTTGTACACCAGACGGTGCAGCAGAGAGGTGCAGCTGTCATTAAGGCAAGGAAGCTCTCCAGTGCAATGTCTGCTGCAAAAGCCATCTGTGACCACATGAGGGACATCTGGTTCGGCACTCCAGATGTGAGTTTGCACCACATGGACCCTTTGGAGATGCATTGAGTGGCTGGACTGTTAGATTCTGGTTCAAAGTAGAGTGGAAGACTAAAACATGCATAGTTTTTCCTGATCATTTCTTTGTCAAGAATACTTCGTCAAATTTCTAAGGCCTCGAAATAAGCATGTTTAAAACTTTGCTGAAAATCTGCTGTACACAATCTACCTCCAATTGATAGTTAATACTTTTTTAGCAAGAAAATGCCTTTTAGGGTTGTAAAAGTTACAACAAATTAGATTTTTCTACAACATTATTTCATATGTCAGGTTTTACAGTGTTCATGCTAAATAATTCTCCTCCTGTCTGTGAGCAGGGTGAGTGGGTGTCTATGGGCATCTACTCCACTGGTAATTCCTATGGAGTTCCTGATGACCTCATGTACTCCTTCCCTGTTATGATTAAGGTTTGTCTTCATCGCTTTAAGTTCCTAAAATAACACTGAAATTAAATCTTGAATAAAGAAAGCAAGCATTTGGAAGTAGTTTAGATGTAGATTCTATGTCAGTACTAATAATTAAATTTCCTCCCAAACAGAACAAAACCTGGAAGGTCGTTGACGGACTCGTCATAAATGATTTCTCCCGTGGTAAGATGGATAGCACTGCAGCTGAGCTGGTAGATGAGAGAGACACAGCACTCACCTTCCTTGGAGCATGACTTGATGTCGCAACAACAGCGCGGCAGCCGTCAGGCTCTTCAAAGTCCCCAAATCCCGACTGTAAAGTCCTGTAGATGTCATAGCTGACCATGTGTGTGGGTTTGGGTATTCATGCTTCTTAATGTATGCGTGTGTGTGTGTGTGTGTGTGTAACCTCACAAGAAACATTTGCAATGTAACTTCCTCTCCTTGGAGTGTCTGGGGCAACACTTGAAGAACATTTCCAATACAAATAAATAATGATAATCTGTCATACAACAATAAAAGGCCATTTGGAAAATAAATGTTTTTGTTGTGTATTTGGATTGTTGGCATATCCATCTCATCTCCAGCTCAAAATACACAGATATTATGTAGATGTCAATTTATTTATCTAAAGGTATGAAGATCCTTCGTTGTAGGCAGCACGCCAAGAGTTTTTTAATGGAAGAAAAACATTAAATATCTGGGAATTTTATACTTTTTTTTTTTTTTTTTTTTTTTTTTTTTTTTGAAAGCCTAGATGCCTGAATATAAATTATAGTGAGTATATATTTAGTAATACTTATCTAATTATAAATAATTGTTGGGAAATGAGATGTTAAGTCTGTGAGATGTGATTATAACAGTCATAATTATAACAAAAATGGCATATGTTTTGTTTACTTTGACTTTTATGACATAAATTCTACGTGCATTTTGACTTTTTCCATTTCGTAAATATATCCTAGTTTGTCATTTCATTTTTTTATATATATTGTCATAATTATGACTGGTAAATTATGATTTATCAAAGTATGTTTTTATTTCTTATGTAGCGGAAAGGGACTTCCATATAAAACTTTAAAATTGTCATAGACTAAATAAAAACACTCTCGATTGTTAAAAGTAAAAAAAAAAAAAGATAAAAGTGTGGAATAAAAATAAAAGCCTATTGTTTACAACCATGACCAAGAGATGACGCTGTTTCACATATTTACGCAGTCGAACGCCATCAACCAATAGAACGCAATTGGCTGGCATTTGATTGGTCAAGCCGGACCGCCCCCTCCTCTGATTGGTCCATGAACAAACATTATGCCCACGCATCAATTTCACGCGACACTCCCACCCGTGAAACAGCGTGTGCAGCAGTGGACGTGAGTATCCTCGCATGGCTTGTCAAAAAAGAGCAAGCAAGCCTGTCTACTTTCTAGATGTACTTGAGTATAATAGTTACCCAGCCCTTCAAAAGCACGCGCTGTGGGCAGTGCGCTCGTGTTTGCTCGCAAGTGGCCAATGACCTTGGAGTTCTTGTACGACAAAGTTCATGACAGATCTAATCCTGGGTTTCTGTGACTTTGGGCAGACAGAAGCAGTTAGTTAGGTCTGTATTCAAGCAGAAAAAGCCAATTCACTCTCATACATTAGCTGTGTGCTGCTTTCAAGCTTGACATTAATGTGTTTAAAAGTGTTAGAAGAATTACATGGCTAAAACAATCAAATGGTGAAATGGCTTAATGGCATGGTGAATATGCCGAGTTAACGTTCACTGCACATCCAGTTTGAAGTATCTACACTTTTGTGTTTTTAATTAATTGGATTCACATAGTAACGATTGAACCCACAGCAAGGTTCAGTAAACGAGTCTTTTAAGTGACCAAATTTTAAAGATTTTAGTAATTGAATCAAAAATCCCCACAGTTACAGCAGATGGACCCAAGAACGCTTTCTACTGCATGTGAAAAAGCGTTAAGTATTGATTAATAAATGACCTGGCACGTTACATAGAGTATCTACAAGAGTTGTTCACTGTTTCTGGACATGTTTACTTTTTCCCGAGTGCGTGACGTGACGGGTGGGCAGTGCTGGACTTTGTTAAAAGACTCGTGCGCTCTTCTGTTTCTCTCTCTGCGCATCTCCTTCAGCGGTGCGTTACAAAGCTATGATCCTTCAAAACTTCAAAAGATCCGAGGCGCTACTGACGGCTCGGTTCGAGTTCGGATGCTCGGGGCTAGTTGCACGGTTTTGAACATTATACATTTCTTTTTTTTTTTTTAAGAAGATCGGAGGTTTTCAAATTGTCTTTTGTCTGCTTCCTCTACATTGAGACAGTTGTAGTTTCATGCAAAAGAAGAAACTGTTAAACAGTATTAGGTTGATGATTCGGACCTTTCTTGACTGGTGAAATCAAATCAGGATTTATATATACAGTTTTTTTAAAAACCTGAGAGCTGTCAGAAGTTGTTTTTTAAACATGTCTGTTGTTTCTGGTAAGCGGTGTCTTCCTTCAGCCTTACAATAAGGTGGTTATTTATAGTATAACAATCAAAAATTTGGAATAATGATGATTTTTTTTTTAATGTGTTTGAAAGAAGTTTATGATGCTCACCAAGGCAGTTTGTTTAAACAGAAAATACAGTAAACAGTCATATTGTGGTATTTTCAATTTAAAATTGCAAACAATTTAATTAATTTTAAATGTTAAATAACTATTTTCTATTTAAATATATTTTATTCCTTTGACGCAAAAGTGAAATTTCGTTGGTACTCCAGTGTCACATGATCCTTCAGAAATCATTCTAATATGCTGATTTGCTGGTAAATTATCTGTTAATATTGGTCCGCAGTTAATACTAATAAAAGTTCAATAATAGTAATAATAGTTCACAATATTACTTTTTTATTGTATTTTTGATTAAATAAATGCAGCCTTGGTGAGCAGAAGATATTAGTTTAAAAAATATTCTAATTCTAAATATTTTAAAATATTATAGACATTCTAATTGTTCCAAACTTTTGACTGGTTGTTTACTCTAATTATTTAAATTCTACTCCAAGTCACTTCAGAAAACCAAAAACCATAGTTCAACGAAATAGTTCTAAGAAAGACAATAGTCATCAGTTGCAATGTCATCACAGCATTTCAAGTTGTTGTCATTGTTTTCTTTCTCTGTGTTTGTGTGTGTGTCTAGCTCTGTACAGAAACGGCCCTAATGCAGGGATGGTGGAGTTTCAGGAGAAGCTGAGATTGCAGCAAGAGAGCTCCATGCACACAGAGCTGGAGAAGCTGCTGACCACTGCCAAACCATCAGAGACGGAGGTGAGACCCCTGTCCTGCAAACTATGTGCTCCGCTGAGGTGACAAAAACGTTCCAGTGGTGCTTCTGTCCTCGACTCCATGTACATCTAAACCCCAGCTCATGCATGTTCCCAAATAAGCTATAGACTCACCGTGCTTTAGAAAATAGAATAGAAAAACTATTCTTCACTATTGGCACTGAAATAATAACCATTATATTCAAATTGTAAAAACGTGAACTGTAATATTCTTATTTGTGCCTCTTGCAGATCTCCAGGAAGGACTTTGAGGGCTTCACTCGGCTCTTTCACCGTTTCCTTCAGGAGAAGGGGCCGTCTATTGACTGGGCCAAGATCCAGAGACCCCCCGAAGACTCAGTGAGACCAATGACTGCACAATACCTAATGTGACTTAATAAATGAGTAATGGATGAGTATTAAAGCTTTTGATATTAAAATACAGCTAGAAAACAATATATAAATAGATTTATTTTCAGCAATATTGCGTATTATTACAGCAGTATTTATTACAAATTCATGAAATGATAAATTGATATTGATATTTGCATTATATATATTTTTTACTTCAAAACAAGATTATTATCAATTCTAATTTCCATGCCCTTTTTATATCATTAGCTTATAAAATATTAAAGTGCCTCTATTATGCAATTTTTAAGGTTCCTAATATTGTTTTGGGTATCTCTTGCAATAGGTTTACATGCATGCAAGGTCAAAATATGTTTTTTCAAAATATGCATTTTATATCACCTCAATTTCCAACAGTTCTCAAACGATTCGTTTGAAGCAGTTCTACCACGTTCAGTGTGTGTCTGAAACAATATGGCCAATGCCATGACATATTTTGAACACTTAATAGAAATGAAAAAAAACCCCACAAAGTTTTTGGTTATACTGCTGTTTTAAAATAAAACAAGGGTACTTTTACAGTGTAGGACACAGCGTCTTCTCGACATAAACAAGTAACTGTGTTGAGGGCGGCTCAAGCTGTTCACGGTTGGCCAATGTAAAACACAGACAGGCATTATGCAAATGTGTTACCTTTGACGTGTAGAAATCACAGAAGTGAGATTTGAATTACTGACAGTTCAGGCTGTTCAGAGTTGATCTGAAATGGCATAATATGGGAACTTTTTAATATTATAGCAAGATATGAGTTTTTCTAAGGACTGAAGTAAGTCTACATGTCCTTCAAAATCTTTCCTATCGCCACATACACAAAGCCGCTGTACAGCGAGAAAGCAGTCAGTGTATGTGACGTTTATCAAGTCCATGACATTTCCCTGTTAATCCCGTCTCTAAATAACTCTACAACCTCTTCAAATATCTCCACACAGAAGGTTAGACTATAAATAGCACAGCACTTCCAGCATACCACAACCTTGGCTGACATTTCTTTTCAACGCGCCGCTGAGAAACTCATGTTACAGCACATAGTAATGCAGGATGACTCGTAGCTCCAGGAGGTCGAGACTCATCAATCCCATTACTGAATAAACATCACAGCTGCTTCTAAATCGACACTTGAAGCTTAAAGCGTAACTCTCAATGGTTGTATTTCAGTCCTCATCCATGGAAGTGTTCACTGGCTGGATGCTTGATCGGTCAGCTGAGTATTTGTGTGCGTTTAGTTTTCTTACTCCGTGTCTCAGATGTTTTGTTTGGTCACACTTGCAGACGTGAGGTCTGGTTTTGACTTTACTGTCAGTCACCTTGAATATACTTCTTTAAAAGGGGTTATATGAAGAGAAACAGATTTTTTCAATCTATTGTGTCAATATATTGTAAATTGTATGAACTCTTTCAGAAGTTTACCGCCAATCCAAAAGAGCATCTATTGACATTTTGTTGAGCAAGTTGAGCTTCACCAGAATTTGACATAAATGTTGCTGTGATGAAACTAGGAAGAACGCATTACACAATTTTAGCTCATGGTTCATGAAGTCGGTGTGTGTGCAAGACCGGAAACTCTTATCAAAAGGAGCACACCCAAATTCAAGAGATCAGATCAAATCAGCTCATATTTCATAATTCATAATACTGTATACAAATCTCTTTTTTTAGTAGCGCTCACAGTTTTCTGCTCTTCATGTCATGATCTCAAGGTTAATGCCTTTGGAAGACAGGAGATATTTCAAGGTCAGTTTAAAGGACCATCAGCTCTGTTTGACTGGAGTTAATAAACGGTCTTTCTCAAACCTAATTATATGTCCCAAAACCTTTTCTCTGATTAAAATGGGTGTCCTGTTATCTTCATGAAGAGTTTCCTCTACTAAAACCAGATTGTAGGCCTGCAGTGCATTTCTAATCAAGTAAAAAAAAAAGTGCGAAGAAAGCACACTCCAGATAATGAATTACTTTCAGTCCACCCCACACAAGGTTTCTGTATCCTGAGATTGGTAATGTGTCTGTGTGTGTGTGTACTGATCTGTAAATCTCTGAACATCACAGAGCTCAGTTTGCATGTGTATTTCGCTCGACAGGTTCAGCCCTATGAGAAGATCAAGTTGAAGGGTCTTCCTGCCGATGTGGCGTCCAGTCTTAATAAACTGGCTGTGGTGAAGCTCAATGGAGGTTTGGGGACCAGCATGGGCTGCAAAGGACCCAAAAGTCTCATCAGTGTCCGTAACGAAAACACTTTCCTGGACCTGACTGTACAGCAGATCGAGGTATTACTCCATATATTTCTCACAGACTACTAAAGATGGTGCACTCCTATGAATGGGAGAGAGTATAACATGATAACAATAGAACAATAGCTATAGAAACAGTCTGCATTCTGAGACTGCGCATGCAGATTGTATGATCTAGCCTGACAAATAAGCTATTTTTAACACTTCCTTGGTGATTTCAAATATGAAATGTAATGTTTTGGAGAATTTGAAAGAGGAACTGCACTTGCATGCCCGAGATGCGTTGAAAATGTGAAATGACTTGTCTTAAAGGGACTTTAAAATGTTTTCAGTGATAACCGATGATGAGGTTATGTTTCATAATACTGTTCAGTAAGATTTTTTTCTTAAGTCTCTTATGCTCACTATGTTATTACAATTTAAAATATCTTTTCTTTTCGAATATATTTTCATTTATTTTTGTGATGTAAAGCTGAATTTTCAGCATCATTCCTCCAGTCTTCAGTGTCACATGAGAAATCACTCTTATATACGGAGCTCAACAACATTTCTGATTATTATCAATGCTGAATTGTGCTGCTTTGTTTTTGTGGAGACTGTGATATATTTTTCTGGATTCTTTAATGAATAGAAAGTAAAAAAAAAAAAAAAAAAAAAAAAAACATTAAAATGATTAAGTGACAAAGACAATTACAAAGCATCCTTGATGAAACAAAGTATTAATTCCTTGTGTAAAATGAGGCAAGACTATAGTTGCAGATTCAGACCTTAGTTTCCTCCTGTGTCAATGACCGTTTAAGTTGCATAATGTCAGGGTTTTTCCAAATGGTAAAATTGAAGGCATTTACAGGAAATTAAGAAATACTATTTCATGTAATACCTATGATAGACCATATGCATTGAAATGGGGATCAAATCCAGGTCTCTGCAGCGATCTGACTGTTTATTTCATAACCTGCACACAAACAGCCATAGCATTTTATTGTTCTTTAATTACAATATTTGCTCCTAGTAAAAAAAAAAAAAAAAATTATTTTAACATCCCCAATCATTTAATTGAG
Source organism: Carassius auratus (assembly GCF_003368295.1). Classification (NCBI taxonomy): domain Eukaryota; kingdom Metazoa; phylum Chordata; class Actinopteri; order Cypriniformes; family Cyprinidae; genus Carassius; species Carassius auratus. Next base: position 6,352,953 of record NC_039243.1, read on the forward strand.
CGTCTTTTATGCAGTCTCGTGCTTTTTGTAATGGTCATACAGGAAGTTATTGAAGCTATAACAAACAAATATATGTAGCAATTCACATATATATATATATATTACAGTGCCAATGAAGTGGCTGAAGAATTATTGGTGTATGAAATTAAAGATCTTGGGTGAATCTCTCTTTCAGCATCTGAATAAGTCGTATAATGCAGACGTGCCACTGGTGCTCATGAATTCCTTCAACACAGATGAAGACACCAAGAAGATCCTGCAGAAGTACACACACAACCGCGTCAAGATACACACCTTCAACCAGAGCAGGTACACACACACACATGCACTTCTCAAATATGATCATACTGTGTCTTTCAGAATTAAACTGACAGGTTTGTGTCGTGTGAAACATGCTGTGGTTTATTTAAAACCATTCATGTCAAGCGTGCAAAACATGTACATGAGTGCCCTTTTATTGATATAGCACATTTCCTACATGCCAGTCATTTCAGTTATGCTTTAAATAAGTTAATATAGGCTTAACACTCATAATAAATATTGTTTAAAATATGTTTGTTTTATACTTATATTGTTCATTCGCTGTCTGTTCTAAATTAAATGTAAATTTGTTGTGGAGTGATGGGAACTGATATACGTGATTATATTGTTTATAATATTTGTAAAGGTTTATAAATGTTTTTACATTACACATTGTTTTATGTAAAAATTTATTTTACATTATTTCTGAATGTTATTATAAAATGCGACCTATGTACTATGTTTTATCAAGTAAAGTCATGAAAATCCTTTTTTTTAGGGTTTATATATATATTATATTTATATTATATACCTAAATTGTTATGAATTTGCAAAAGAAATAAAATGATGATTTTATATATATACAATATAAAATAATTATATATATATATATTGTGTATATATATATATACATACATATATATATATATATATATATATATATATTGTGTATATATATATATATATATATATATATATATATATATATATATACATACAATTATTTTTATGTAGCAATTAAGTGATTTGCATTTGAAATGTAACATTTTATAGTGAGAATTTATATATATATATATATACATGGTGTTTAGAATATACCACAATGTTATTTTGCATGTCAACCTTAATTGTTATGAATTTGAAAAAAAAAAAAAAAATATATATATATATATATATATATATATATATATATATATATATATATATATATATATATATATATATATGATAAAATGTGTATATATATAAATTCTCACTATACAATGTTACATTTCAAATGCAAATCACTTAATTGCTACATAAAAATAATTGTGGCATAATTAAAAAATCTCCCCAAAATATCAAATATATTGTGAATATGCAAAATAAATTATCAGCCAGCTTTTGGGAACGTCAATCCTTACAATAAACAATAAAACATCAGTGTCAGAGCTATTAGTATTTCAAGATTGATTGACACATTTATTGTTAGTGCACAGCTTTGACTGCTTTTCCTTTGTTTTGTCATCCTGTCTGCTTTCCTGTCCCTCACAGGTATCCCAGGATCAATAAGGAGTCTTTGTTGCCCGTGGCCACTAACATGGGCCTGACAGGAGAGAATGAGGAGGCCTGGTATCCTCCTGGCCATGGAGACATCTACACCAGCTTCTACAACTCCGGCCTGCTGGACAAGCTGATCGCGGAAGGGAAGGAGTACATCTTTGTGTCCAACATTGACAACCTGGGCGCCACGGTGGACCTGCACATCTTGAACCACCTGATGAACCAGCCCGGCGACAAACGCTGTGAATTTGTGATGGAGGTCACCGATAAGACTCGAGCTGATGTGAAGGTGAGTGGAGTTACGAACAAACTTGTGATGTCATTTTGGATGAAATCAGGCCAAATCAAAGTTTGTTAGGATTTGGGGTCGGGAGTTTGAGTGGACTTTTGCACCAGCTGATAAACCCCTTCACACTACCACTGTTCAGTGATTATATAAAACATGAACACAACGAAGAGCTGATTTATAGCAGAAATTGAAGTTGTAATTCTAATTGAAAGCAACACACACACTTTATTTTTTCTTTAATATTGTAAAGCTGCTTGCGTCAAAGCAGAAGTGCCCAAACTATTTAACAAGAAGGGCCAAAAATCTAACTTGAAGAGCCCAAAATAAACCCGTTATATCCAACTTTATATTACATTTTAATATTTTCAATTAAAGCTGCAGTCGGTAACTTTTGACGCTCTAGCGGTTAATAAACAGAACTGCTTGCGTCTTGCGGAAGAACATTGTAGCCGGAACTACTTCTCTCTGTTTATGTCTATGAAGAATCACAAAGGTACTGGGTTACTCCGCCGCGGTATCCCCGAAGCAATCTAAAATAGTCTGAATATAAACACTTATTATAGGTGCACCCTAGTGATTCAGGACTAGCTAAAAACACAGTTTGGAAAATGGATTCATGGTGTACTCGCCTATTATGTTCATTTTTCTACATTTTGAACACAAACAAAGTTACGGACCGCAGCTCTGATTGGTTGTTTCTTACCGGGAGCGCATGACTTTCTGCAAATGGCAATAGGACACTGGGAGGAGCCAGAGGAGCTGGATTTTTTTCTCATATTCTACTGTCAGGACATAATGACAGGTTTAATAAATATGTAAAAAATATATTTTTACAAAAGTTACCTACTGCAGCTTTAAACAAAAAAAAATTATGTAATTTTTTTTACAACCATATTCACTTTAATTATGGTTTTCTACATTTCAGAGCAGAAAAAATTGTGAACAAATTAGAAATTCGAAATGAATATATGCTTCGATTTTTATAAAAAAAAGATTCATTGTCATTTTTGTTGTGTGTATATTTTGTTCTTGAGAGGAAAGCGTGCAGCACACATTTAAACATTGATCTAGTCATCAGCGTGGGTCATCGAGATGTTGCCTAACAGTAAACCTTTCTATACCCCCAAGTGAAGAACGAGTATATCTGGGCTTTAAAGCTCATTGGCTAATGGCAGTCGTTCGTTGTTGTGTGTCTCAGGGTGGCACGCTGACACAGTACGACGGTAAACTCAGGCTGCTGGAGATCGCACAGGTGCCCAAAGCTCAGGTAGACGAGTTTAAATCAGTCACCAAGTTCAAGATCTTCAACACCAACAACTTGTGGATCAGCCTGCCGGCCATTAAAAGGCTTCACGAAAAGAACGCCATGGACATGGAGATCATCGTTAACCCTAAGGTGACCTTCACGCCTTCTCCATTACAGAGAACAACACTTGTGTAGAGGTTTGTGTGTGAACCGGGCTTCTGTTCTCAGACTCTCGACGGCGGTCTGAACGTCATTCAGCTGGAGACGGCTGTGGGCGCTGCCATGAAGAGCTTCGACAACGTGCTCGGCATCAACGTGCCCCGCAGCCGCTTCCTGCCCGTCAAGACCACCTCGGACCTCCTGCTGGTCATGTCCAACCTGTACAGCATGAACGCAGGCTCTCTGACCATGAGCCCAAAGAGAGAGTTTCCCACAACACCTCACGTCAAACTGGGCAGCTCCTTCACTAAAGTAAGGTTCACTGAGGACTTTGACACTGTGCTGCTTATTCTGCCCCCTTAGACAGGAAGAGAGAGCGCGACTTTAATGTAAAGCACTCAGTACCTTAATAATATAACATGAGAGGCAGTTTATATATTATTATTTAAAGAAATGAGTGTAAAAGTTACTTCTTATACGTAATAAAAAAAATGCTTAAATTAGCTGTTCAGTAATATTTAACAAATATTCATGATAAAATATATATATTTTTTAATATTATTTCTATATGAGCAGAAAATGGTTTTGAAGTTATTTTACAGATGTAATTCAGTTAGAAACTACTGTCTTTAAGGCCAAAAACATTCAATCAAGTGTTTGGTTATGAAATATTTTCTTGTATTTAAAATTGTATTGTATTAAGTTTAAAACATGAAATTAGCTTATTTCATTTTATAAACATAAAACAATTAAAGAAACATTAGCTGTTCGGTCATTAAATACTTTTAAATGATTGATTTTATTAATTAAATATTTAATTTTATATTTAAAAAGTTTATATTGTTGTTTAAAACATCAAAGGAATTACCAAAAATGTAAATAAAGTCAATGTTATTGTACAGACATGATTTAAAGGCTACTGCGTCTTTAAAGCCAAAAACATAAAATTAGGTGTTTTTCATAATTAAATGCTTTTAAATTATTTATTTTTAATTATAAATTTTTAAAATTTTATATGATTCTATTATTTTAATTAAAACATTAAAGAAATGGCTGAAAAGTGAGTTATTTCACAGACAAAATTCACTTAATTTTTTTCTACAATATTTTACATATTTTATGTTTATATTATTATTATTATTAAAGAAATAAGAACACATATAATTTTTAAATTATAAAAAAAAAAAAACAATTACGGACATTTAATAGCTTCACCAAAGCGTTTTTAAGGCCTGAAACATTAAAATACCTGTTCACAGATAAACTTTTTTTTTTATTAATTTATATGCAGTTTTTGAATAATATTCTTGGTTATTTTTTCATTTATTTTCACTGTCTAGGTTCGAGACTTCCTGAAAAGGTTTGAGAGCATCCCAGACATGCTGGAGCTGGATCACCTGACTGTTTCAGGAGACGTTACCTTCGGAAAACAAGTCACAGTCAAGGTACAGATGTCTGATGCTTGTGAGCGTTTGCACACTTTGTGTGTACATGTTGTGACCCATTGTTTCTGAACAACAGGGAACGGTGATCATTATCGCTAATCATGGAGACCGAATCGACATCCCGGCCGGAGCGATGCTGGAGAACAAGATCGTTTCAGGAAACCTGCGCATCCTGGACCACTGAGGCCTTTACTACCGGACCACAACCACATCTGTCATCTCACCTGGACATTTACACGTGTGTGTGTGTGTGTGTGTGTCTGTCCATCTGATGATTAGCATTAAAATTTCTGTATGAAAACAATCAGAATTGACTGTAAATGCTTTTGACAGTAATTTTTTACGAAGGGCTATTATATAATGTGTTTTTAACACTGGTTTTGCTGCTGTGTGGCTCACTCAGTAAAACACTGAAGACTAGTGTAAGAGGATGGAAGCTAAAAATGATGATAAAGTGTTTGTGATCTTCAAAATGTTGCTTTTTTTTGTAATCTACCAAGTTGAGCATAAAAGCATTAGAATGATCATTCTATTAACGCTTAATGTAATTTATATTATAAATATTAGGTAACTTTAATTTTACAATTACTTATGTTTTCTCACAACAAACTACCCAAAATTACATGTGACTAACCCTAAACCAAACCCTCATCCTAACCATAGTAAGGACATGTAGTTAATTAATATCACTCAGTACTATAATTTATAATTACACTGTAACAAGGACATGGTAAAATAAAGTGTTACTAAATTATATACACACACACACATATATATACATATATGATAATTTAAAATATTAAACTGCACTTGAAATGAAATGAAACAAATGAAATGAAATTGTTGCCCAGTGGCTGGCAAGTTTGACATGGTTTCATTATAAATTATACTAATATTCCAAACATATTTTGTTTTTATTTTATAGTAACAATATAATTTTAAATATGTAGCTTTTTAACATGCACTTTACAAAAAAAAAAGGCAAATTTGCTCACTGCAAACATTTCAAAATCTGCCATTAATGATTTATTGAATTCTTAGACTGACATTAACTTCGAAATTACATTCAGATCGTAAAAGTATTTTATTTTTTATAAATATGACGCATCATTTCAAATATTTTTAAACGGTTTTCAAAAAACAACACATTCCAATCTTGCTATCAGTCTGTTAAGAACTTCACAAATGAATCAGATGGTTTCCCGCCTGCTCACTGCAATCATTTAACATTATTAAAGACACCCCAGACTCAAAAAACATTTGTACATGGAGCAATATCATGAATTCAGTACTAGCGGAAGACATTTACGTTCAGTCTCAACTCATGCCCCCTAGTGCTTGGAAATGGAGGGGGAAAAAACTAAAACAAGGAATGCTGGTCAGTCTAAATGGTTTCTAATCAGGAGATCAAACAATACATTCTTTAATTGTTCATTGCACACATCATTTCCCATCAGGATTCACTTTATCTAGATAAGAGAGGAACAAATGCATCTGCACCTAGAGCACACAAACGCCACAGACGCCAACTGCTTTATCATCCACACAGCAATCAAGGTGCTGAATTCAAGGAAATGCTTCTTGGCTTTGTAGAAAAGTCTCGTCTCGCTATGCGGTCCACATCGTCTTGAGCTCTGGGTGTATTTGAGTCAAAGAAAATCTCCACCTGAGCTACAAAGACCAGATCCGAGGCAAAAGCAAAGTCATAGAAAAGACAAAATGATACAAATTCCCTCCCAAGATTTTAATTCCACGTCGTCCTTGCATAGAGCGTGTCGGTGTCATACAGCGGTCGTGTCTCCGTACTGTCTGTTCCAGCGGACGTACTGTTCCAGCGTCTGAGGACTGACGCTCCGCTTTATCCTCTTGAGCGAATCCACAAAATCAGAGAAACGGATGTCCCTCATCTGAACAGGAAAAAGACAGGAACGTGAGGGAGAAACACTGCATGATACATGCTGTGATTAAAAATAGAATATGAATGAACACTTTAAGCAGCATCAAGTAAACTTCTTAATATTTTAAGCCCATTATTGTTTGGAAACGTTCGTGGTTGCAAAACGAAAATCTAATTTAGTGTAACTATATAGACATTAGACACTATATATCTATACACAAAAGACAAAAAAATATAATAATAATAAAAAAAGAAGTCTGTACCTCATTGGCTGGAATGTTCCTCACTTGTTCAGGCCTCAGTTCTGTGTTGAGAAAGAACAGGACACAATTATCTAGCAAGAAGTCCACCTCTTGACCAAATGTCATGGTATAATCGACATATGAGTGTACCCCGTATAGGACCAAGAGCAGCGTCTTTAGCCAGCGAGGTCAGATCACTGCCGGAGTAACCCTCAGTCATCCTGAAAACACACCGTACAACACAGAAAGACCCAGCATTAATATGCTCATACGCATACTCTACCGAAATATGAAGCGGTGCTTCACCTGGCTAACTGATTCAGCTCTTTCTGAGATAAAGTGTTTCTGTGTTTGCGGAGGAGGTTCTTGAGCAGCTCCAAACGAGTCTGAAACACACACACACACACACACACACACACACACAGTCAATTAGTGTTGGTGTTCATGGCTAAATAACTGTAAAACCTAAACCATGAACATTACATTCAAATGACTGCTGTTTTCAAATTTACTACTAAATTAAAGGAAAAATATCAATGCATTACATTCATAACATTTTACCAGATGCTTTTATCCAAAGCGACTTACAAATGAGGACAAAAGAAGCAATTTAACCTACTGATGTCCATAAATTGAGTTAAAATTCACAACCATGATCTGAAAGAGAACCGATCACTTTTGCCCAACCCTGGTGTGAACACAGTACCTCCTCTGTAGGTAAAGCCACATAAATGCGTTTAGCGAATCGCCTGTGAGGGGAAAAGCACATTAGGGGATGTCATTATGAAGGCTTTGAAAGTTAGTGTGTGTGACTGCAGGTCAACGTTACCGAAGAACTGCCTCATCAAGCTCCTGAGGCCTGTTAGTGGCTCCCATCACTAACACACGATCATCATCTCCGCCTGACTGCACCTACAACACACACACACACACACACACACACCGGGAGAGTCAGACACCAGTGATCGGAAATTGTGTTGAATTTTCAGATAAAACACACACACACTTACTCCATCAAACTGGAGGAGGAACTCTGTTTTGAGTCTTCTGCTGGCGTCATGCTCGCCCTCTCTCCTCTCACAGAGCAGACTGTCGATCTCATCTGCACCGAAATCACCATTAATCACGCATTTAAAGAAACACGCAGCTTCTGAAGCAAACGAATGAGTCTGAGCGACAGTTCTCACCGATGAAGATGATTGACGGCTGCAGTTCCCTAGCAACCGCAAACAAAGCCCGAACCAGTTTCTCGCCCTCTCCCACCTGAACACACACACCACAACATGAATACCTTTTTAAGCCACAGTCAAAAGGAGCGCAACACCAACACACAGTGGCTTATTGCCATCATAAATGGCAGCAACCATAATATGATGCATAAAATAATATTTAGACACCACTAAACAGTATTTATTTAAAACAGTGATATTCAGCCAGCACGAAAACACAGGGAACGCTAGATAAAATGTAAAGCCATAGAAAAAAAAGTTGCAGTACTTCAACAAGTGATTGAAACAAACAGCCATACTGTTGGGAAGCCTGCTGCTTAACCAATGTGACAAGCTTGTTATGATGCAGGGGAGAGATTTTGCATGATAAAACAAAAATTAAAAATAAGTCAATGCTAAACTGAAAAAAACACATGAAAAAGAGACAACCTTCCATCCAGATGCTCGTTTGTCATGGTGTGCCATGAAGAGGAAACACTAACCCTAATACCAAGAAGAGCTTCCAGTGTGACAATGAACACACAAAATGTGTGAACCAACAGATTGTGGCAACACTTTATAATCATTAAATATTATGGTGAATGACATCAAGTGGACCCTTCCAATATGGCACACGGCTTATGTATAGTGGCCCATAGAAACAGTTGATAATGAGGCATCTATGTAATATACATATCTATGTGTTGACATGAACATAGCCTTACACTGATTTAATGTATGTGCATAATTTACGTCAAATTTAGAATAATAAAAAACTATATGGTTGTTACCATTTCAATTAAATAAGTTTCAACAAACTCCATCATTCCACTGCAGAGGAAACAGAAGCTGCATCAAAAGTGCCATTTAGTTGTATTTACTCAGAATTTAATGAAGATTAGATGTTTCCATGAATCCATTTAAACAGTAAAATTGCAAATGCATTAATAAGATGAGTAAAATTAATGATCAACTTTTTTTAACATACAGATATGAAATATTGGGAAAATGCAATTATCCTTTGAAATGTGAAACCAAACCACACCAGTAGGTGGCAGCAAGTCACAGTCTTTCTGAGCGAGTCATTGATTCAACCGATTTGTTCAAATGGCTGATTCATTCAATAAATGCCGCATTTGACAGCCAAAGTCTAATAGATTACATCCTAGATTCAATGTGAAACTCTTGGTAGAACCAAATAGCGATCATAAACATGCTGAGGTTGAGTAGTTGTAAAAGTTTTTAATATATGCCGACTCGTGCATATGATCCACTCCGTGCGATCGCGTCTCTGGATCAGAGCCAAAGTCCGGATCAGACTGTGTGCCCTGCCGTGGTTCATGTGAAACAAGACCTCACCTGCCCCAATCAAAAGCTTATTTACACAGTCTGAATCATTCCCTATCGTCTACATTGTGCACTAGGAGCCATATACACGCTTATATCTTCAAAATGCAAATTTTATCACTGCCTTGGAGCACACTGCCTTATATATAACTTTAAAACAAAAATATTAATACTAACCCCCAAAAAACTTTAATTTTGATTTAATGTGGACTTTAACCGTTAGTAGCACATATCCGCCATGTTTGTAGCTTTTAATGATTTTTTTATTCGTGTTTGTAGTTCTGAACCGAATCATTCTTTAAAGCGCAGTGGATTGTGGGTAATATTATCCATCAGAGTGTCCACAGATCTACACTTCAAAAATCTACCTGAAATAGATAACTTCTGGCATACTCTTTTCAACATACAATGCTTTGGGACACACTTTTTTTCATAGCTTGGCTGGTCCTGTGACTTATAGTCAGGTGCGACTTATTTATCAAAATGAATTTGACATGAACCAGGAGAAATGAACCAAGAGAAAACATTACCATCTACAGCCGCCAGAGGGCGCTCTATGCTGCCAGAGATGCTGCTCCTTGCTCCTGTAGTCTACACTGAGCAGCAGCGCCCTCTCTTGGCTTTAGACGGTAGTGTTTTCTCTTGGTTCTAAATAAATGCGACTTATAGTCCGGTGCGACTTATATATATACACACTCTAGACGGTAATGGCGGTGCTTTGAATACACCCAGCATCCTAGTTTTCCTCATTTTTTTTCCTCGTCATGACGTATTTTTGGACCGATGCGACTTATACTCAGGTGCGACTTATAGTCCGAAAAATATGGTATACACAATTCATGAAGTAGATGAGGAAAACTAGGATGCTGGGTGTATTCAAAGCACCGCCATTACTGTCTAGAGTGTGTGGAATGGTGCGCTGTGATTGGTTGATATTTCGCATTCTGCAGAGAAAGGAGACTGGCGTTTGTCACAGTTTTGAAAAAAAGGGAAAAAACATGACAGATTAACAATGGCGGATATCACATTTTGCGTAAAATCAAAAATTGACTTTTTTTAAATGGCATTCATAGAGTTTTAGAACCAAACTTTTCATGTATAGAATTCATGTATCCCTTTTCTGCTTGGCCCCAAATAAACAGGATAAAAGATATGATAAAGATGTTGCCGAATACAAGATTCAAACATCCAACCTTTTGATTGGAAAGCCAGTAACTTATGATGTGCCACATAAAGCCAATGATGCTGAGGACAGTCTATGAGGAGAGATTCAAAGTGAGAACTCTAAATATATTTGACATGCTAAAAATCATTAAATAGTGCCATGCTGAACTAAAAAGAATACATGAAAACAAGAGGAAAACAATGTACATGGCATACACTCGTGGGAATCGATCCCTCAAACCTCAGGTGCTGTCCGAATATCATGGTGGACCAAGTTTTCCTGATGTTGAGGAAAGATTAAAGGTGAGAACGAACACATTTTTTTTTTAAATGAGTGCAATGCTGTCCTGAAAGAGTAAATGAGAACAAGTGCAATATAATGTCCATGGCATATCAGAAACCATCTGGGCATTCTTTGGTTGGGTGCTTGATGCTTTTCACAGCACCACATGGAAGCCAGATTAGTTTGATAGCAAGAAGACCTTCCAAGGTGAAAAAGCATACACTAGCATGTTAAGTGATTAGCAACACAATTACGCTAGGAAAATATTTTTTGACAATTATTTCAATTATTTTTGGGGGAGAAATTATCTTTGAAACACTAGGTGGCGCTCTCTTCAAACTTCACAGATAACTTCAGGATGAGTTTTCAATGATTCATACAAGTGAGGACAAGATAATGATAAATCACTATGATAAAAAGTGGTATCGGTAGATTCGGCATGACTCAAGATTTCATAGACACATTCACAAATCTTGAAACATGTTCTGACAAACATCTCACTAATTATTAGCAAAAACTGCCATTTTTGAGCGTTCAAGACCTGTAGGTGTGGCGGTCGCCAAATCTGGCAGATGCCCTCAGATCATGGTGCTAAAGAAGAGTGCAATGTTTCATTCTAATAAACTGAAAAGGCACAGTCTCAACCAATTTCGGGTAACACTGCTAACTTTGCATAGGATGAATAATAAGAAAACTAACAAACGCTAGAAGGGCTACACACCTTTGCCATTATTTAAGTAACCTTAGACCATCTCTAAACAACATCTCATAATACTCACATATTTGGAGGTGAGACTGGCAGCACTGATGTTGAAAAACGTAGCGTTAGATTCAATTGCAACAGCTTTCGCCTGTGAGGAAATGGAAAAGATCAAATTTGGTACTGTTCTCATGGTATATAAATAAAAAAACACATAAAAATGTGTTTTACCAGCATGGTCTTCCCATTTCCAGGGGGGCCGAAGAGCAGGAGCCCTCGAGCAGGAGCCCTGAGACCAGTAAACAGCTGGGAAGATCAACATAAAGATCTTTATAATTGTGAATGTTTTCTATGATATTTATTAGCAGCACAGAGTACCAATATTGAAGCATGTAAACAGACAGGAACAAAGAATCAAGTCTGCAGAATACTAAGAATAATATAACCACCATAAATTTACTAAATACAAAATTTTGATTCACAGTACATTTGTCTGGAGCTAAGTGACATCATCAGTGGTTTTAACGTAGTGTACATGAACCAAAAAAAATAAATAATAATATTTGTTTACCAGCCCAGCAGCCGGCTGCATCAAACTGCTTTCGCTTAAGAAAAAAAAACAGTTTAAACCGGGCCAGATGTTTACAGATGTGGAGACAAACCTCTGGACGAAGAGCAGGCAGGATCACGATTTCCTGCAGTGCCTGTTTTGCCAATTCCTGTCCTGCTATGTCCTCAAACTGCACCACAGCCCCGCTGAAACAAACACAAGCACAGAAATCATCAGCTCCAATGTTATAACTCCTAACCATTGCATATTATCTCAAAACATATCTCAATATTTTCTTTTTTATATTTATGTCATGATCCTTCAGAAATCAGTCTTATGATCATCTTTGTTGAAAACCATTTTTGCTGCTTAATATTTTTGTGGAAACCATGATACAGCAATCTGCCGAATAGTAGTGTGTAAAGGCTGTTTTTTTTTTTAAATGTTCTGGAGAACATCAAATAACCCTGAAAAAAAAGGACTACAGTTTCCACAAAAATATTAAGCATCACAACTGTTTTTAACACTGATAAACAGAAATGTTTCTTGAGCAGCAAATCAGTAAAAATAAATAGCAATTTACAAAATATTAAAATAGAAAACAGTTATTTTTAATTGTAATAATAATTTCACTTTACTGTATTATTTGATCAAATTAATGCAGTCTTGGTGAAACTTCTTTGAAAAAGCATAAAAAAAATGATGTTTTTATTTCACTGATGTACTTTAATATGTACTATAAATATAATATGCATATCTCATATTACTATATGAAATCATTTTGATGTACTCTGTTTAAATAGATGGCTTTAGATGCAATAAATATATACTTATAATATACTTCAAAATAAAGCTTATTTTCCATTAAACACGCAAATTTAATTATTATCATTTATATGCATTATTTTAATAAAACACTGTAATAAACAGTGATATTTAAGTGCAGACTTTTTCTAAACAATTAATATACAACACATTTCTCACAATTCTGGGAACAAAAGTTATGCATTAAAATATCTGATGTATTTATTTGTAACATTATTAATGTTACCCGTCTACGATCTCATTGAGGATGAGGCTGGCCAGTTTGGTGTCTACATTTTTCAAGTTCAAGTTCTTCAGGTCTCTCTTCCTCTGAGGTGACGCAGTGGCGGTGTTGCTGGCTCTAACGTTATGTCTGTTACCGCCTCTTCCCGAAGTCCCCTACAAAAACCAAACAAGCACACAAAGTTCAGACACACACACTATTCCAAAACCTAATCAGATGAGGTCTGACCCCTGTGGGACGAACCTTCAGGTTGTTCTGAGGACCGGTCCTGCTGCTGTGACCGGTTGAAGATGTGCGGTGCATGGCAGCCGCGGACACAGATTTGGGTGGGTTTTTGGGCCGCGGATGGCCTTGACTTGTGATTGTGAGAGTGTCTTTCTTTTTGGAAACTGCTCCACTGCCTGCAGCAACAAGAACATACACAGAAACATAAGTGTTGAATCTCTCTGATCAGAATCTGACACAACACACAGATCTCCCAGAATCTAAAGCAAACACCCACCTGGACGCAGGTTCCCATTGGAGAAAGACAGGCCAGTGTGATCAGAACAGCCCTCTGCTGGGGACTTCGAAAGCAGTTTGCCTTTGTGATCGCAGAAAAGGAAAGAGACGGAGGAAAAAGAGACATTTAAGAGGAAACTGACAGGGTGAAAAGCACATTCAGGTCGCATTTCACTTCAAAATAGGAAATAAAGAAAATAAGTAGTGAAATCTATAATTTTATAATTTGTACTTGTTTTATTATGCTTTTCAGGACACTTAAACATTTTACTTTACATTACATAAACAGTACAGCAAAAATACTGTAATTAATTGTTTAGTCAAAAATAACAAATATATGTATGTGTGTGTGTGTGTGTCTGTGTGTGTGTGTGTACTTGTTTTTCTATTCTGGTGGGGACTTAAACCTGAATACACACAGACTCATGGGGACTCGTGTCACGGTGGGGACCTAAATTGAGGTCCCCACGGGTAAACAAGCTAATAAATTACACAGATTGAAGTTTCTTGAAAATCTAAAAATGCAGAAAGTTTCCTGTAAGGGTCAGGGTTAGGGGTAGGGTTGGTGTAGGGCCACAGAAAATACGGTCTGTACAGTATAAAAACCATTACGCCTATGGAGAGTCCCCACGTGTGTGTGTGTATATATATATATATATATATATATATAATACATACTAATAATAGATTATTGTTTTGGCTTTACAGTAAACAAAACAATAAAATAAACCAATAGTCATTATTTTTCTTTGAGTGAACTTTAAATGATTTTTTCTTATGTTTTTAGGGTGACCTGGGCATGTTCTTGATTGGTTGATTAGAACCAATGCAGAAACACATAGAAGGAGTTATATGCTGATCGAAAAATAAGAACAGAGCGTGTGTGCATGAAACAGTGCTTGATTGAATAAAAGGGAAGTGTTTATTTTTAAAATGCTTACTCACCTCCCACTTTAATGTGCAGAGACAAACATATAAGTCTTCATTTCAACACATTTTTTCTGCCAATGGTCTGGCATGAAATAACACTTCACCTTTATATGATCGGGTTCGGCTGAATCATTTAACAATCACACAGGAGCACAGGCAAGCTTTCACAGAAGAGCATGCAAACACAACAACTGACATCATCTCTCAGAAGAGTTGATGAATCAGCAGCACATCCTCGTGACCTCACTGCGTCCGCTTACCCAGAAGCTCCAGCCGGTCTTGGGCCATGTCGAGGTTGCTGGTCATTTTGTTCTGAAGCTTTCTGGCTCTGTCTGCCTTCTCACCTACAAGAGCCAGATGAAGACCTTCTGTCAAACTTATTGAGAGGAAAATAAACTGCAGGGTGGGACTTGGGAACTGATTGATCATGTCCTTATGGAAGAAAACAGGGTCAAGCTTTTTTACAATCAATGCTGTTATAATAGTTTAAACCATGAAATCATGTTAGATGCATTGAAGCATAATACAGGCTGCATTCTGTCATGAAATTAAAAATAAAAGCTAGTGTAATTAAAACACATCACATAGTTTGTTTACACACTACCAGAAATCAATATGACTGAATCATCTCACCAGCTCCAGTGACCTGGATACAGATGCCTTTCTCCAGTTCAGCGATGCCTTTTCTGTACCACTGCACCGCCTGCTTCTTATCACCTACAACACCACATGCTGATTAGACATGTTATAAACATACAAAATAATAAAACTGCAAGCCTAAACCAACACGCCTGGGTTTCAGAGTAAAACTTGCAGATGCAGTTCATTTTTCAGCTTTTTACTGTCAGTACCATGCTGTCAATGCTTTATGTTAAAGCTTCAAAAGGAGATTTAAATTGGAAAAGATGCTCTTAATATAAATATGTACATGCTAAATATCATGCAGGCCCAGCCATATGGCCCTGAGCATGATGGGATTGAGAAACAGCCAATGAAACTATTGAACGGAGTCGTTTGTTTTCACTGACGCCGCTGGCATCTCTACAGAAAACAACATAAGCACATGATGTGACGAGTGGAACAAATCCAGGTCACAATGTTTCAAAATCACATACAAATAAGAATAACTTAAGAAATGATTAAATATAGAAACTAAAGTTTAGAATTAAATATATGTAATGTTTATGCTCAACAAGGTAACATTTATTTAATCAAAAACACAGTTAAAACAGTAATATTGTGACAGTTTTCTATTTGAATACATTTTAAAATATTATTTATTCCTTTGATGTGTAACATGATCCTTTAGAAATAATTTTAATATGCTGAAGAAACATTAATTATCATCAAATGCTGAAAACAGCTGCTTTGTATTTTGGTTTATTTTTAATAAAGAAATGTAACTGTTTTAAAGACCATTGCAATTTTTTCTCATGAATATTTAATGAGGTACTCACTAAGATGGTTTATGATTGGTTATCTTTTGCTAAACATCTAGCTGTAACTTTACATGGTCTTAACTTGCTTTAAAAATGACAAGTGTGAAAATCTTGGTTAATAAGTGGATTTAAACCAGGGTTTAAGGACTTTAATGCAGAGTTTGGTGCACAGTGAAAAGCCTTAAAATAAGAAAGAAACAGGAGGTGCCGTGATAGAAAAATGTGGGGACAGACATGCAAAACTGAGCCACTTATTCAGTTCTTAACAGAGCTTCAGTACATGGGGCCTCATTTTCCATTCAGCTGCTGATGAGGACATTCCCTGTCGACCTGAATCAGGCCTCTCAACTCTACTGACCTCAGAGATCAAGCTGATCTGGGGTTTAACAGCACCACTGCATCCGAACTGTCTGACTGACCGCCAAGACAGCTCTGGGGCCGGGTTTATCATGGCAGACATCCAAGATCATCTCAGAGCCGTATTCTTAGTCAAGAGTATAAGAACTTCAAACAGAAACCATGACTATATTTCTCCTGAAAAACCCAGCTTCTGGTGCTTTTAAATGGTTTCTAAATGGATGGTCCAAACCGGTTTAATCATCTGGATGTGACTAGGTTAGCCTGGTTAGGTCTTGCTATAATTATATATAATTAGCATACGTAACAAATAAACCAGCAATTAATGGTCACTATCCAGCCCACTCTCTATTTATCGGTATCTGCGCTAGCCATTCATATCTTCTGAGTACTCTCACATCAGACTACTGAAATGTCAATCAATGTGGCCGACAAACTACATGATCCTAATTCATTATAATTTAATATATATAAATGTGTGTGTGTGCTCTTGTTTTTGTGACATATCAGGACACAACTCTGTATAATGACATGGGTATGACACGGGTATTACAAAAAGAGGATGACTTATGAGAACATAACCCATGTCCCCATTTTTCAAAACGCTTATAAATCATACAGAATGAGTTTTTTTGAGAAAGTAAAAATGCACAAAGTTTCCTGTGATGGTTAGGTTTAGGGGTAGGATTGGTGTAGGGCCACAGAATATACAGTTTGTACAGTATAAAAACCATTAACGTTACGCCTATGGGATGTCCCCACTTTTTACAAAAACTAACATGTGTGTTGTTGTTGTGTGTGTGTGTTTTAACATGCATAACGGTAGTAAAAACAGATACCTTTCTCATCCTCATCGATCTGCAGAGCCAGAGAAATGAACTCAAACGCTTGTTTGTGGTAGTTTCGGATCAGCTCTGCGGTTTCCTCACAGTCCTCGGACCCGTGGTCTTTGGATCTGGTCGCCATGGTTAGGCGGATCGGCCGGGACAGCCACCAGAGGAGCAGCAGGAGAGCTCGCAGCAGGGACACCGGGAGCCGGTAGACGGTTCGGAGGAAGCAGCGCAGCCGATCCAGCGGAGTCCGTCCGGTTCTGTCAGACACCTGTCCGTGGGTGCGTCCTCCTGCACGCGCTGATCCTCTTCGTCTCGGTCGGTCCCCAGAATTCATTCACCCTACTCGGGCTCTCCATACCATAACTGGCCAGGAGTTTGACAAAGAAGGGCTATATTTCTCTGCTATGTCGGTTTGTTTTTTGCCAGCATCGATCGATCTCGGAAGTCTCTGAATATGGTCTCACGCTAATGACGTACACCACATCGCGTCGCGGGCATTAAGCGGAAGAGAGAGAGAAAGAAAAAAACAAGTTGTATTTTCATGGAGTAACGTTACATAAAATGAAATTGTCCTGGCCCATTTTTACATGTCTTATTAAACAAGTATGATTTATGAATTTATAAGAAAGCAGGATATCAGAGCATCCGCTTGTATTATTACCATTATTACATATAACATTGAACCCCTGCTGGAAGTGAAGCGTAATTTTCCGTTTTTTTATTTTATATAATAATCTTTTGTGTTTTCACATTTTCTCACAATTTCTTATTTACACAATTTAACTAAATGTTGTAAAATGTTCATATTTCTGTCATTACGTTAATATGGATGTCATCAGTTTATTTATTTATTTTTATTTTATTATTATAGATATTTTTTACTGTTTTATTTTATTTGTTTATTTATATTTTTCGTGTTTACAAAGACTATCCTTGTAATCACAAACGATAGTGATTGGCACACTTTCTCAATCGCGGCAGTGTTGCCAGGTCCGTGATTTAGTCGCGGGTTGAAGTGACCCCAATAACGTGATATTTATTTCCTGATTGGGCGGGTTTTGTTGTGACAACCTGGCAACCCTGAATCCCAGCGTAAAGTAACGTGTCGCGTAACCAAACCGTTAAAGTTTATCTTCATCAGTGGTTTGGATAATGCTTTACACCTGAATAATACTACTAAGAAACGCAATATGAATACACTGTAAATAGTTAAAAACAGGAGACTTATTATAGTCCTCGCCCATTTTAGAACCACGCTCGCGTCGCGTCTTTCAATCGTGTGATTTGCGCACGCGCTACGTCAATTGCGTAGAAACCAACAACAAACAATGGCGGACGGTAAGTGCTGTTTCTGAGCTTTGTGACTTATTTTGCTCTGATGAATTGTGCAGTGGTAATATTTGCTGTAGTTCTAGACCTAGTCAGAGTTAGGATACGGTTATGAGTGCTATATCTCTTGATTATGAGCATTATTGTGAGCGTTGAGCTTTTTTGTAGTTTCCCCATTGAATCCCGCCATTCACTGCAGTGTGTGACTGTACATATGCACATACAGGTGGAGATTACTGTGTGCTTGAGTTTCTAAACCTGTTATTATGGTCATTTCTCAATGAGACCAGACGGTTTTATTATGATGCCTGTACAAAAATGACTGTAGCGGTACCAGCATAAAAAATACTGTGATTTATGGTGTTAGTGTAGCTCAATGGTTTTATGTTGATCCTTCCAGAACACACTGATGCTGAGCAGAGCATGGAGGGACACACTCCTGTGAGCAGCATTACACGATTTCATTACAGGAAGACTCTGTCTTCAATACAAGTGAAGCACTGTCAGTTTGCCTCTTTCAGTTGTTGTTATTGAATTTCTTGTTTATTTTAGGTCCCAGAAAATCCTCATGCAGAATATGGCCTCAGTGAAAACATCCAGGTACAACATCAGAACTGCTTTGTTTTTCAGTTTGGGGAATATATATTGACAGTCTTAAAAACTGCATTTGAAAAAACATTCAGAATTGGTTGCAGTGTGAATAAAGTCTTTCTTCTATGATTGTATTATAACTTCTGTGCTTCTGTGTGTTTGTCTAGAGAATAGTGGAGAATGAGAAAACAACGGCTGAAAAGGTCATCAAACAGAAGGTGGACCCTCAGACCCTGCAGAGCCTTCCTACACGAGCGTACTTGGATCAGACCGTGGTTCCTATTCTCCTGCAGGGCTTGTCAGTTCTGGCCAAGGAAAGGTCTGCATTAGTGCACAGACTTCTTGCTTAATTCGTTCCAAACACAAAACTACATGAACATGATTTTTGTTTTAGTTTTTGGATTAAGATTGCCTCAAAGGAATGATTCACCCAAAAATGTCTCAGTACTCACTCTCAGGCCATCAAAGATTTATTTCTTCATCAAAACAGATTTGGAGAAACGTAGCATCACATCCTCACCAATGGATCCTCTGCAGTGAATGGGTGCCGTCAGAATAAGAGTCCAAACAGCTGATGAAAACATCACAATAATCCACAACACAAATCCAGTCCATCAATTTACGTCTTGTAAAATGAAAAGCTGCATGTTTATAAGAAACAAATCCATCATCAAGGCGTTTTAACCATAGTATCCTGCCAAAATATGAGTCCATATTTAATGAATCCAGCTTTCTCCAATGAAAATCTTCTGTTGTCTCTTACATCAAAATCAACAGACATGTTTGTTTAAAGCTGTTTTGAATGTTTTTCGCTTATAAACGGTGCATATTTCTCTACTTATTCAGATGAGCAGTCTCTATGACAGAGACAATATTTTAACCAGAAGCAAAAATAAAAATATAGTTAAAATCTTAATGATGGATTTGTTTCTTACAAACACACAGCTTTTCACTTCACAACTTCACAAGACATCAGTTGATGATGTTTTTATCAGATGTTTGGACCCTCATTCTGACGGCACCCATTCACTGCAGAGGATCCATTGGTGAGCAAGTGTTTCAATGCTACACAAAAAAATCAGTTCCAATGAAGAAAGAAAGTACATCTTGGATGGCCTGAGGCTGAGTACATTTTCAGATATTTTTGTTTTTTGGGTTTATTATTCCTTTTAAACCTTTTCAAATGCCCTACCAAAAAAAAAAAAAAAAAGGAAAATAGCAAAGGAACATTTGCGATCACTGTTTGACATTTTTTAATTGCCTTCTAATGCTGAAACTACACTATGTAAACATAATGAAACTATTTAGCCTGATCAAATTAACATTACCTCCTTGAATCATTTAAGTTCATGTACGGTATCTAATTTCACTCTCCATCTTCCTTCAGGCCTCCGAATCCCATAGAGTTTTTAGCTGCATTCTTACTGAAGAACAAGTCCCAGTTTGAGGAACGGAATTAAAGGCACAGCGTGCGATGTAACCCCAAGTCTTTCAGTTTTTTGTTTTGTGTTGTGAACTTAAATGTAATGGTGTCAAACTCTTCAAATAGTTTGTTTGTAGTTTTTTAAGCTCTAATAAAAAATTCAAGCAGCCATATGTTTCACTAGTGTGTTTATTCTTTATTTGGTAATTGACAAGGCAGCTAAAACTTACACTAAATTGGCTTGGCATATACAAAGTTCCAGTATAGGAAAAATCCTTAATTCCCATTTATTAGCTTGATATTTTATTATTACACGACACCAGGCATTGTGCATAACAATAACAAAAATGAGAGAGAAAGGGAAACAATTCCTTTTAACTGTGAACTTATAAAAACAATCTCAAATTGAATCTGTAGTAAATATAATTTCTTTCTTCAGTATAAAGATTAAACGCTCTCAGCATATGCAAAATATTCCTAAATCACTCAAAGCACATCTGTTTCTCAAGCAGCTGTAATCACCATGTCCATGAAAGATCTCTACATTCGTAAAGCAGTATAAAAACGACTATATGACTATACAGTAAAGGATCAACACCTTTTCAGTCAGTTTGAGAAAATGCATACTAAATGTATAGATGACTTTTTACATTGAGTGTGATGTTTAACTGAAGATGCTATGAAAAACAAGAAAAATACATTGTTACTGACCTGAAACTTAGTAAACTAGAGTAAAAGTGTTCCATCTCTAACATATTGCAACTCCAGTGCACTAGCTCTCGTGTGCAATTTCAATGGCACAGAATAACAACAAAGCAAGGCACCAACAATTTCTAAGATCTGGCATACCTGATACGGCTCTAGAAGAAATCCTAGATATACGTTCCCAGTGTACTTATTTGCACAGTTTGTGGATAAATGTAAACCCAAAACTTGGTCAAATTTGTAAACCGATGCCTGCAAATGTGCATTTCAACCAAAAGTGTTTCTTCAGTAACTGATTTTGATCATGTTTCAGGACTAGAGCTGGGTGATATAGCTTAGGAAATATCAAATGCATCATCAGTGTCTTAGTATATTTTACATCCATTTGACATTATTCAATTGATATCTTGATATTTATGAATTTGGGTAAGACTTTAAAATAAAGTTTCTTAACTACATAAGTACATGGTTGACTACATTAGTTAGCATGATCAACAATGAAAAAGATTTCTATGACATTTATTAATATTAGTTCACGTTAACTGAAACATTTACTGAAACACAATTCAAATCAAAAGTTGTCTCTGTTCATATTAATTAATGGACCGGAGCTAACATTGAATAATAATGACTAGTTGTTAATGTTAACTAAAATGAATACATTTTGAATGTATTGCTCTTTGCAAATTAATGTTATTTAAAGCATTACTTTTGCCTAGTAATAAATAGCAATATTTACCAACATATTTTTACTAAAATCATAATACATGGAAAAAAAAAAAGTTATATGAATATGTAATGAGTAATCACTGAATATTTTTAATTTAATTTAGTGAAATAGACCTTTCAAACTGATTAAAATATACTTTAAGGCCATTTTTACTACAGAAGTAAATGACAAACACTAGTATTAAAACATCTTTGCATTAACACTCTTCAGTCGCAGGACTTATAATTTCACTAAAACTGATCAAAACATTTTTACAAATGCTGCAGTTCGGTCTGGTTTGGTTTTTCTAGTTCAGTGTTATTCCTGTGTTTTTGAGGCTACTTAAACACAACATTTCCAAAACATTTATGTCTTTATGAATAAAATCACATTTCTCGAGATTGCGGTTTTGGTACCAATCATTTGCAGCAATCTGGAATTGTTAATGTGTTTTATTTTAGGTGTTATTTCTAGGCTTAGAACAATGTGCTGCAAACAAAATTAAACATTGTGAAATGTAATCGTAAATAAAAAATGAATATTTCTGAATATTAAATATATCACCCAGCCTTATGTAGGTCAAATCAAATATGCTGATCCAGGATCATATCCTGCTTGCCAAAATCATGATTTCAACCTGCCATAAAGTCAATGATTATAAAAATGAAATTATGCAGGAAAAATGATTTGTGTGATTAGTTTATTATGCTGTAACCGCTGACAAACCTACAGCACTCACTCAGAACATCAGCTGCATGTAAGCCACATATACAGACTACTGTCTCACGACTGAATCGAGCAGCAATCTGTTCTCCTCTGTAGAAGTTATTTATGAAAAAGAGCCTTTATTTACTGCATCAGTAAGTACAAAAGAAGAGTAAATCACTGTATATTCTTAAGAGCTGATGTGCAGCTTTTCAAAAAAAGCCAAAATGCCAATGCAAGGATGCATGAAAAAACAAATAAAATCGGTTTACTTGTTTTGACACATTTTACACGTTCATTCACTCACCTAGAGCGTATCAGAAATATCAGAAACCTTGCAGATTCATAGGAACTAAAAACCTATGAATCTCATTGAAACATAAAGACTGTTTTCTGATAAAGCCCTTCATGTGTCAGTGGGTTTCTGTCAGATGTAGTATTGGTGGGCTGCCAGACTGTCCATGAAGGGCCGTACCAGATTGTCCGTGGAGAAGTAGAAGACCAGGCCGAAGGTGATGGAGATGGGAAGAGCCGGCAGAGCCTTCTTGAAAATGGCCAGCAGGAGAAGCGTCAGGCACAGTCCCTGCAAAACAACCAGGACACAACATAACATCAGCCATTTCTTCTGCTCCGTTTCAAAACCAAGTGAGCTGTTCACATGCCATGATGGATCTCACATTGTAGTTGTGCTACTCACAATGAGAATGGCCACGAAACAGGCCAGTGTGGTGTTCCAGTCTCCTCCGTTGGCAGCCGCCTTTCCCACCAGGACACTGTAGAAGATGAAATCACCAAGACCCAGCTTCACCCCTCCTGTGAGACAGAAGACAACCAACAGGCATTTCAGCATATGACACTAGAATGAAAAATAGTTCAACCTATTTGTCAGGTTTCCTTTGATTCCCTGGGGCATTTTTAACTAGTTCACCTCATTGTCACTGGACATTCTCTACACAGTTAAGTATTATAAGCAAAGAATATGATCTGTATGACACTGAGGCTGTAGACACAGAAACCACATACGGTCTTCTTCAAGGTCCTCTTCTGCTGAAAACCGCCGCCTCCCTCCCAGAGCTGCATCATCCTCTGACTCCACCCCTTCCTGTGCCAGGGCTCCGCCCTCATTACGCTGCCTTTGATCAGCTGAGAGGACAACAACAGCTTATTCACCATTATCTAGGTTAAAGAGATTACATTCCACTTTCTAAACAAACAATTTCAAGGTCTTGGTAAAAAGTACTAAAATATTATTAAAGTGCTTGTAAAAAATTAATGCAGCTCACCAGAATTTGGATTACTAGAATCAGCCATTCCAACCATCCAAACCATGGCAGCTGAGAAAAAAAGACTTTGATTAGTGCATGACCCATCTTGACTGGACTTATCCCATATGTTGTGAGTCTGTATGCTGCATGTTCTGGGTTTCATTTTTCAGGATTTACATGAATATATGAGTGCAGGGAAAATTGGCTCGTTTCTTTCTTGAGCAGTCTCAACCAGCATCCTCAAAGGGCCTTTTGGAGAGAGTACCGCTATCAGATCTGGAAAATAAACACACAAACCGTGAAACAATCATGTGCACTAATCCCACAGATATGAGCATTTTCAGTGATAAAAAAAGAAGACATTTCTGTATCACTCCAGAAAAATACAAAATATATGTTCTGTACCTTTAAGAACTGAATTTTTAATGAGGGATACCAAAAATTACAATTCTGTTATAATGTACTCATGTTGTTCCTAAAATGTATGCGTTTCTTTCTTCTACAGAACATAAACGAATATATTCTGAAAGATGTTTGTAACCATAGGTGAAAAAATACAATGGAGGTCAATGGGAACCATAACTGTTAACAACATTCTTCACAGTATTATTTCATGTTCCACACAATAAAGAAAGTCAAAGAGGTTTGGAACAAGGGTGATTACAGTTTAAATCGTTACAGAATTTTCATTTGTGGTTTGATTAACCCCTGAAAGAAATAATAATCCTTGTTCTAAACGTGAACGAGAGTCACTGTATAGGATGTGACACAGAAGTTGAAGAACAAATGCAGAAGCAGGTGGTTTGTGGTCAATCTTCTGGCACCATACCATATATGGAGATGGCTCCCAGTATGACCCATGCTGACCATTCGGGCAGGTATTTGATGAAGATGAGAGCCATGAGGGCACTGATGATAATGAGGTACGCCTGCTGCAGCTGCAACGGCCCTTTCCAGTGAATGCAGATCATTCCCACTACGCCGAAATTCCAGATGATCATCGCTAACGTTGGGTAGTCCATTGCCACATTATACGTCTTGAACACCTCGCTGAAAAGGGTTTGACAACACATTTGAATCAACTAAATCAAATCAAATGATTTGGCAAAAATCATAATCATTATATTGATTCCAATAGTTCCAAATTCTGTTATTCTGCTTCTTTAATGTATTGAAGGTGATTATTCAAACATTGTGATCATGACACAATGTTACAAGAAAGCAAAGCTCAGCAGAATCTCACCCCAGATACATGAAGCTGAACCAGAAGAGCAACATCAGTGAAGACAGAATCAGCCAGCCATGAATGAACTGCACACACACACACACACACACACACACAGATAAACACCTCAGAAAACACAGCTAGGATTTTTAGAACCAGACTGGACTAGTTTAGTTATAGTGTTATAATCATAAAGTCCCAGTCAAAACCACAGAACTCTATAGTGTGGTAGTAATAAAGAGGATCTCACTTTATAGCAGCGATACTTATAAAGCACCACCAGTATTATCGTCATGAAGACAATGACACTGATCATGACGATGGTGTTGAGGAACGAGTTCAAGAGCCTCTGACCGACAGAGTTCGGATCCTCTTCGAACGGCGTGTAGATACTGCAATACACACACACACACCATGACTTCACTGCATACATATTTGCTTCTCTGTAAAGGACTGACTGAAATAAGAAAACTCTGTCATCATTCATTCACCCTCAAATCTGTTTTTGGTTTGTTACTTGTTTTGAGACACATCCTACATAGCATAACTATGATGATAAGAATATTAGTATTTTATACATTTTATAATATTATTAAAATAGTATTAAAAACAAAAAAAGGAAATGAAAGCATTTTTTACATTTAAAAAAGAATTGAATATTATTTTAAATTAAAATAAATTAAAATTCTTCTAAGGCAGTAAAAATGAAAAACATCTTTCTTTGATTTTAATTATTTTTGTTCTTTTATTTTTTATATGATGTGTTTAACATTATAATAAAAAAACATAATGCTAAAAAACATTTTACTTTTTATTAAATAATGCATTTCAATAGCAATATCGTATAGACCAGTAAACAGCATTTCTGGATCTGGATCTACCAAAATCAGTTAATATTATAAGATACTTTCATATTTAACTTTTTTCTGTGGCTAAGATGGGTACAATAATGTTAAATCATGCTTCGACTTGTGCTGTTTAGTGCTCAACATTAATTATTTTAATGTTATGGCTGATAACTTCTGATATTTTAGATTGTTTTATTTTTGTTTTTTTTAAGATGAAATATACCTTCTAAAACTAAATTCCATGGAAAAATAACAGCATATAAGTTTTGAACGCCATGATGATGAATAACAAATGACAGATTTTTTCATTTTTGGCTGAACAGGTAACAAAGCACGTACAGCCGCTGTGAGGTCTTCTCCGAGTAGAAACTGACGGACTTGATTGTTGCCACCACGACCACCATGCAGAGCGTGACGGGGATGAAGAGCATGATGACGTGCTTAGCACCATATTTGAGGGTCAGCTCCTCTTCCTCTCCCTCAGGAGTGGCCGCTCTCTCTTGCTCCACCGGCCCTGGCTCGTCCAAACCTGAGCTGACTGACCTCCGCTGCGGGATTAAAGGAGAGGATGAGGAAAAATTTGATTTGTGGATCAGGATACGGATCATCAGACGCAATGTAACAACTCTATATAAGCACACGTCAAGCTTTTTCAAAAGAGAGGAAGGAGAACTCATGTCCACTTACCTGTTTGCTGTCTGTTTCCTGGGGGAGAGACATATCATGATCTTGGTTGTACGAGGGGATGGTTGGGCTTTCACACTGGACCAGAGCAGACCTCTCGTTGTAGGAGTCCTCTTCACTGTCCGAGGTATTCATGAAGAGAAGGTGACAGAAGCCAAATGCCCAGAGCTACAACAAGTGCATCACGCCAGATGAATAAGTGTCAGCATCATAGAAAAACAACAGTAACACCACAGTTTCATTTTTTGTGGACTTTAGCATGATAGTAATGCCTTGTGGCATGGTTTATGAAAAAGATAATACTATACTAGTATAGTGGAAATATATATATATATATAACTGAACTCTTTTGAAGTGCTTTTTCTTGATGCACTAATAATTATTTTAATGTCATGGCAAATAATTGATAAATGACTGAAATTATACACTCATTATCTGCTATAAAAACAAGTCAACTGTAAGTCAGTAACTGATATGCTGCTGATATATTGTGTTTCTCTAGTGTTTCTTTAGGGATGAAATATGATAGATTGGAGCTTCAGTGTGAACACTTTTATGAAACGGACAAAAGAAAATAGATTTTAAAATATCCAACTGTATCGGCTAAATGTTCAAATCATATGTTAATAAGACATTACCATCTTATCAATGTTCCATAATAGTACTACTGTTCTTCAATAAATGGATTACAAATTAAAGACAGAAAAAACGTGGATCTTTTAAAACGAATAATAATCTTTGGGACAAAAACACGCGTTTATCCCCATTTACAATGACTGTAAACCGCCCCTGCTCTTACTCATTATACTGTCATATTCTAATAATGTTCCACAAAACCACATCAAATCATGTATCATGGTCTATGTCTGCCCAACACTAGCACAGTGTTATTTACACCCCGGACGCGAGCGGAGAGGCAAAATACTATAGAACTTATTATAATCAGTGACGCAGTCTACACTGGAAGCCGCGCGACAATCCCCGACAAAACACTGCTGCTGCTGCGTTCTATTTATGACGTATTGACACACATTTCAAGTGATTTTCAACGGTCGCTTTGTCGCGTCCAGACAGATTTAAATGACACCGGTGTATGTGTCTGGAAACCCAGCTCCTCCCCGCGTCTGAAGTAAAACCACATCTGATGAAGCGTACAGGTGAGAATAATGAAATACCTTCAAATACGACCGTATTTACATGAATGACAATCCAGCAGCGATTTTTGCAGAAAGACTCCGTCAAAACATCGCGAATCCCAATGAGGAAGTGATGCCGATCAGCTGATCCTCACCACCCCACGTGAGGCTGGAGCGCGTGACGTCAACTGACCACATTTCAGCAAATCTATACATTAAAAAGCTCAAAAAGGATATTTTCTCTAGTTGCTCTTTTCTGTGACACCTCTGATGAAACTGTAGTTCATCTTTTTTGGTATTATCCTTTTACGAAAATGTTTTGGCAAGATGTTTTAGGATTTATTAGGTCTGAAATCTCTAATGAATGTGTGTTGTATTGGCAGAATGTGGTCTTAGGCTTTGTTGATTTTGACCAATCTAAAAATGTCATTTTTATGTGATTAATCTGATTTTGATTCTAGCAAAATTCCATATTCACACTGAAAAAAGTCTAACATTGCTGTTATTCGTTTAATGTGTATTTTGTCGTTGAAATAGCTTAAAATTATTGTTTTTTTCATTTAAACTAAACGTTTTAGTTTATATTTATGGTTGAATCCATTTTTTTTACATGGATACAATATGATTTGCAGCGGGACATTAAACTGAATTTATTCATTTAATCAAAGCAATTTTATTAAATTAAGCATGGTTTGCACATGCGCATTGCTGAGTTGGAGTTCCGCTCTCTGACCACCTGACCTGTTTATTTAAAGAATTTAAAACAAAAAAAAAACGTCCGTTACAGTTGAACTGTGTGTTAAGCGGCGGCTGCAGTAACTTACACTCCAACAGACCCCTCCAGGCTGGCTGAGAGACACAGAAGAACTACGAGCAACCCTGAAGAAGGTAAAATAATCAACTTTGTATACCCTTAATGTTTATTTATTTTTTTCTTTCAATTAAAGTTTTACCTGACTGGCCTTGACTCGTAATTTCATCATTCACGCTCGATAGTATGTAACTATCACTAGGATATCACTATTATTTCTAAATGCATAATTATGCTAGACATTTTTTTCCCGCTGAATTTCTGACACTTGAAATGCAGTAGTAAATCCCCAGGTTCAAGCTTCAAACTTCATGGATGCAAACAGCGCGCTTTTCGACACCTCCCGCTTTTTTCGCGTCAGTCTGCATGACTTGTGTGAATCGTGCAGTTCTGAGAGGTTCTGATTATAATTTCACAAAGTCATCTGAAGTCATTCCATAGCTTAATCTGAGGGACAGAATTATATTTAGATCATTAAATTACAGTTTACGGAAACTCGTCTTCCCTCTCCCTGCGGCTGTCAATCATTCTCCATTTTATATTCAAACCGCGCGCCTCGTCCGTTACAGCAGGATCGAGCAGGATACACGGTAAAACTCTCTCCAATATGATATATTCACATTATGATGCTTGATCTGTAGATAAAGGGCTGTGGATTTGCATAAAATGATTATTTTGTTGGAGTTTTATGCTGTTTTAAAAACGACTCGCCACCGTGTGTCTGTTAGATCACACATTACAAGAACTATGAATTGGCATCAAACCAACAATAAATGGAATTTAAAACCGTGAAGAAACAAATGATCGATAAACTGTTGGACAGATATACACGAGGATTTGTGCGCTCGACATTTCTTCGCTTTGTGCCGTGAACGAATCGTTCGATTTAACCGGTTCTTCTTAGTGAACCGTTTGAACCAGTTCACCAAATCGAACTGAATCGTTTGAAACGATTCACGTCTCCAATAAGCATTAATCCACAAATGACTTAAGCTGTTAACTTTTTTGATGTGGCTGACACTCCCTCTGAGTTCAAACAAACCAATATCCCAGTGTAATTCATTTACTCAAACAGTACACTGACTGAACTGCTGTGAAGAGAGAATTGAAGATGAACACCGAGCCAGATTACAAACGAACACGCCCACTGCTGGAGCGGTTCTCTTTCTCGAGTCAAGAACCAGTTGCATCAGTTTAGTGATGGGATTTATGGCTCTTTGAGGGGATCCGGATCTTCGCGATCCGTTCCTTTCAAAGAGCCGTTCAAAAGAATGGCTCTTTTGGCTCTTTTTAAATATTTAGTCAGTTTTAAGAAGCCAGCTTGGGAGCATCTCAGTTTATCCTGGAAATAATCACTGGGAGGTATTATGAGGTGAGATTTGTAGTCAAATAATTAAAGCTCAGATATCACACACCAATATCCGAGTTTGAATTATTCTGAAATATTGATTATTACCTCATTTCTCATGTGTGGACTATATTCCATAGGGTTGCACAAATCCCTCTGCTTAGACAGTGACATCATTATTTTGATTTACCTTTAGTACAAAGTGTGTGTGTGTGTGTGTGTGTGTGTGTGTGTGTGTGTAAAACTACGTTGACTTATGTTATTCATACAATACCTACTCACAAATAAACATAAAAAACAAAGCCGGCTGCAATGAATTTCTGTGCAAAACAGCTTTTACTACAAACACTTCCACACAAGAACATTGTTATCACACAAGAACATTTTGATAGAAAACTATTTTTTTTTTAAAGTAGATAAAATTAGAATAAATAAAATGGAAATGTCTACATACTACATACTATTACTACTGTAAACTTTGCAAATAGGACATCAGCCCCTTCAAGTCAATGAACAATAACAAAGTGGGCTGCAATGAATGTCTGTGGAAAACAGCTTTTAGTGAAAAATTTCTATACAAGTAGAGTATCACAAAAGAACATTTTTAATGATTTTAAAATAAGTTTTAAATGAACACAAAATGCAATGTAAATGCATGCACAACTAATAACTAATATCATCACGCTATAAAGGGTTGGCCTGCGCTGGGTGCGCCCCTCCCCCTATAACTGTTCTGTCTCCTGGAGGAGCTCATTTGTATGAATCTGTGTGAAACACGTATAGGAAAAAAGAACGATAGAAAGAACGGCTCCTCTCCAGTCGCGACTCGGCTCCCATCGTTCATGTTTATGAGCCGTTCAAAAGAATCGGTTCGTTCGCGAACGTCACAACTCTACATCAGTTTTCCGATCAGCAGTACGTACACTGAACCGAGAATCGTTTCTGTCGGACACGTCCGATTTGATAACCGATGAGCTGATGATACTGCGCATGCATGATTCAGCGTGAAGCAGACTGACACACAGAGCGTCTGAACTGAACTGGTTCTTTTGTTATTGATTCTGACCTGGCGAAACGTAAGTTTATTTCATAACAAATACATTGCAATAAATTATGTATAGTAAGTGGATTACGATTTCAGCCCTTATAACATCTAATTTATTTACTTTATATCTTCAAGACTTAAATCCTCATGCACATTATTGCTGTTACTGTATTCGGTGTGTTGTTGCAAAACTTAATTGTAAACTTTCCATGATTATGAGGTTTTTAACTGACTAAAGTTATGATTACGGACTTTATATTTGATAGACTTCTCTAATGACGTCAATACGTTGAGCGTAAAAGAACAGATGGACTGGGTTGTTTTTTTTTTTTTTTGACAGGTTTCTGCAGAGCAAAAGTGGGCATTTATCACCTTGTGAGTGTTTTCAAACTGCTGGGTGTTTCTAAATCATGCAATTAAAATGATCACCCTTACCCAACCCCACCTCTAAACCTAACATCACTATGACATTAGCCAATCAGGTATCATGGTGTAAAAACACCCTGATTTGGTAACTCCCATTACATTCCTGCAGAGACCTATGCTGTTTTTTTTTCAACCGTTTTATTGAATCGAACTGCCCAAAATACTTTTTGACTCCATTTTACATGTGTTTGCATCCCTGAAACTCTGAAACTTGACTAATGGTAATGGTTACTTATGCTATCAATAGCTAAAGGTCCTATGTGATCTTTTATTTACACTCCTATTTATCTTGTGTTCAGTATTTATCAGCCATAATATTACAAGGCGCAGCTATTTGTATCTGGTAATGTTAGTTTGCTACACTATTAACAGCATTTACATGTGGTAGAAATTTACCAAAATTTTAGCCAGCTTTCCTAAAATCATAAAATAAAGTATAAATCTATTAATGTTAAATGTTGGGTATTCTTAATTTGTGTATGATGTTAGTAGTTAACACACTTTGATGGCTGAAACTTAAATCATGTTTTCTCTTTCAGCTTCAGGGAAGCAGCCACCAATCAGCTGTTCCTGCTGTGCAAATTATTTGGAATCTCCTGCCAGTGATCGTTGCTTGTGGTAAGTTCTATTTCCAATGTCATGAGGACGTTTGTGATAATTAGGCATCCTAAAGTGTAAAATTTTCTCTCATCTGGGAAGTTGTCTACCAGATCTACTAAGTAAAACTAGATCATCACTTTTAATTTAGTCACATCCCTTGTAATGAACATTTGATTATTTTGATTTGCTAATGAAATGTTTTGTTTTGAAAGTTTAGATTATATAAGAGCTTGGCACATTATGATCTAACATGAAATCGGGAGATTTTCTGAAATTATAACATATTTTCTTTCTTTGTTTGTGCAGGATAATGAGGTTGAAGAACTGGAGCAGACAACCATGGCGATCTTTATCACTGGGAAAGAGGATCCTCTCCATCCACCTAAAGACATTAAAATTGTTGTCGAAGGAAAAGAGGTCCTGAACGAGTTGCCATCGGTTGCTGGGCTCATATATACACTAAACCTAAAATATCCAAAAAGGCTACAGTTCACCTTTGAATTTGTGCAAAAGGTCCTGATGGAGCTTGATGGAATAAAGATGACCCCAAAAGTCACTAGACTGACCACCCAGCTGTACAGGGATTAATTGTATAATTGCATAATTGTTACATTTTATTGTGTTTTTACAGCCAAAACTTTAGATCCTTTTAATAAAAAGGTTGTACTAACAAGGCTGCATTTTCACTGCAGCATTTACAAATTTGGCTGCCCAAGTTCGATGGCTACCAGGTACAAAGGTTGAATAAGGCCAAGTCTTATGAACAACTGAAGAGACTGATTGCAGTGTTTCAAGTATTTCTGCTGTCAATCTTCATACATTTGAAGCAAATGTTCAATGTTGTGAGTTTATTGAACAATAAATGTGTTCTAAAGGAAAAGTGTTCTGAGTAGTCATTGATTAAAATGTATTGAAATCATTAATTAAATAAAATAATTAATTTAATCGGACCTATAAAAATTAGTTTGTTCCAAACTAAAATAATTAATTTAATTTAACCTATACATATTAGTTTAGTTGGTTTGTTCTAATTTAAAAAAATTAGTTTGTTCCAACCTAAAATAATTAGATTGATCAACCTTTAAAAAGTGGTTTGCATGGATTTAAAATTTTCAAGTTAAACTAAATTAAATTATTTACATTGAGTCAATGTCAAATGTTTCGTGTGATTGATTACTTCAATTTTTTTAAGTTGATACAAGGTTTTTATTTTTTCAGTGCATAAATCTAAATATCTTAATGCTAAACCTCTCTTTCTTATATTTGTGAAAGAACTTGAAAAATACTTATTCTCAATTAATTTGTATGAGAACAAAAAAAGCCTTAAAAACATTATCTATTTGTAACTCTTTTCCTTTTTTCAGTGTCATGTAATTCTCATAATTTGTTCATGTTTAATTTAACATATATTTAACATATATTTAACACATATATTATATTCTGTTGTTATCTGTTATTGCGTGTGTATTGTTTTAAGCATTAATAAAAAAAATTAATTAAAATAAAAATAAATTAGGCTGTTTCTCAGTTTCCAAGAACTGAAAGAACGGACTTGCCAAGCTTCCTTGGAAGAAAAAAGGACGCGAGAACACAGAACACACCCTTATGAGTACTGAGATGTGCTGCGTTCTTCCATTGTCACAGCATAAGCAGAGGCCAATGAACAATAAATATAACATTACAAACAAATGTCATAACTTATTAAAACATTTAATACTATTATATATATTATTTACATATAACGGTATAATGTTTTATTTTACAGTGTTATATGTTTAACTATGACTAAGTTAAGATTAATTTTAATATGACAATAAAAAACACTACAGACTTTCTCGGGGTCTCATATTTTTATTAAAATTAAGCAAAAACTAAACAAATGTTTACTTTCAAGATTTGTTTAAAAGTAAACTGGGACTACAGTACTATTATTTATTATATCATTAAATTATTATTCTTATAACGTTACTGCACATCAACAACTCACCAGGAAAATTAACAATCTCAGACACCTTGGTCCACGTATCACTTTTAATAAATTTTTTATGTCCCTGTACGCAAACAGGGACACATCATAGATTATTGCAAACCCGAAACAGCAATTATCTTGGGAACTAATGTGGTCGGAGCTGCGTTCTCTGGAATCCTCTCAAGTGGTGGACTTCTATGTTCCGATTGGTTGATGCCCAACAGCGTCATAGCTCATTACCAACTTGTGTTGATTTCAACTCTCCTCGACGTTCTCAAGGGCCAGGTCACGCCGCACTGCTCCTCGCCGCTACTCGATGCTGGCTTACATTGAAATGAATGACTTCTGGCCACTTTGACGCTCCAGACGCCGGCGATGTGAACGCACAGTTGGTCTCTGCAGAGTAAAAGTGGACGTTTATCACCTTGTGGGTGTTTTCAAACTGCCGCGTTTGCACCAAAATTACCCGGAATATTTGTACCAGGAACTTTTTTTCCCAGGAACATTTTCCCCCCAGACTGTGGTGTATTTTGCCGGTCCTCCAAAGGATCAAACTCAGTCAGGGATTTTTCTCTCAGAAGAAAAGACTTTATTTTAAGCAAAACAAAGCCGAGAGCTCGTTGCAAGGAGATCTCGGCTTTGTTTTGCTTAAAATAAAGTATTTTCTTCTGAGAGAAAAATCCCTGACTGAGTTTGATCCTTCTGAGAACTGGCAAAATACACCACAGATTTGGCACCCCAGATGGGACTGGAAAGGAGCAGAGTGGACGACTGCTTTTGAGCTGACTGATGAGCAACACACACACAGTGGTGGCCACCATAGAATAAGGTAAGCATTTTTGCTTATATAATTAGTGTGTGTTGTTGACTGGTCAGTTCTGAGTGGTAAGGACACTTAAAATCTGCTCTTCCAAATTTAGAAAAATAATATGATATCTAAATTAAAAAAGGGGTTTTACTCCAGAAGAAATAACTGCATGCACATATTTGGGTTATTAATAGGAAGGCCTTGGAAGGCAACCTCGATTTAAGACAAATATGGTGTAGGCAGAAAGACATGGCATGCCGTGTGTCTGTGTTTATTGGATAGCTGGGCCTAGGTAGGACAGTGATAAACGGATAAGCAGATTAAGGAATCGCGAGGAAAAGTCCCACGGATACCGCTTTGAGAATGTATAAGTGAAATTCTCGAAGGACAGAAATAGGTGGGCCCTTAAGGAGCTCTAGGTGAGCTGTGTTTTGTTGTGTGGATGTATTTGTGTCCGGACGAATAAATGTGTGAACAAATAAATTCTGTGTTGGGTTGGTAAAGGTTGCGCACCATTCTTGGACCATCACTTCAGGGTGGCTGGGTGGAGTTGGACGCAACTAGTATCCACTTGAGAGGGATGAATGTATGATGAGCCTTGATAATAAAAGGACAATTAATGACTGATTATCCCTTAAATGAAGGGAAAAAGTATGCAAGAATAAGCACTCTGGCTCAATAAAGAGTGCAGAAAGTGTGAATGAGGTTAGGAAAATAGCATCAATAAAGTTTGAACCAAGATCTATAATAGATTTTTGCATTTAGGATGTCTGGGGCAAAGGGGAGAAAATTTTCTGAGCCCAGTGTAGTGGGAGTGAGAACAAAGGAGGACGTTTCCACAGTAAAGTTGTATTACATGGGTGGAGCAAGAGGTGCTCTCCCCTCCTGGACCATCACTTGGGAGTGATCAGGTTACAGAGACGGGGGTGGCTGGTGTTGAGAAAGGAATGCAGGAGCCCTAAAACAATAAAGTTAACTGAAGGAAGGTTGTTTTAGAGAAAAATAAATACAAATGTTCCAAGAAATGGACTAATATAGAGATGGCAGATATGGTGGAATATAGATATAATAATAAATTAATTAAAATAAGATATGCATTTATTATTTAATAACTTATATTAATAGATGAATTTAAAAGATGCACGTGCTTAAAACTTTATATCTAATATGTGAAGACATCTAAAATTTGTATCTTGTTATCCCTGGGACAGTATGAAAGTTAATCCATTACAGAGTTTCAGAGATTGGGCTTGTGTAAATGTAAAAATAAAAGAAATAACTTGTGCAATGTGGAATGAAAGCAAGATTGGGTGACCAAGTTAATAGACATTTTGATTCAAAAGCTATAGGTATTTTATAATAGGAAGGGAACTAGTTGCTTAAAGAATTAAATTTAATCATTTTATTTACAATAATAGGAATTATTTTATGTTGGTTAGGAAACATTAATTCACAAATACTAGATTATTCTGAATCAAGTATGCAAATATAGAAGAAAAATTATGATTGAAGTCTTTATTTTAACATATGTCATGCTGTTATAAAAGGAAGGTTAATTTTATTTTCAGTATATTTAGATAATAAAGGTAGCTGATTTCTGCATTTTGCAAAGAAGAAAAATGCTTGCTATTTTCCTGCAATGAAGAACTTGCTTTACTAACAAAGAATAAGAGAACTGCTGTTTTCAACCAGATGATTTTGTTTTTATTAAGGGACCACTGAAAGAGGAGGTGGAAAAGTGAAAATTAGAAAAAGAGCTGACTGCTTTGTAACACGATTTGGTCAGAAGTTACATAGGTACATTTGATTAATGCAGTCTCTGAGTGTTAAACTTTCAGATGATTTCTGGAACAGTGCCTTGACAAAGGAAAGCAATGAAATGGAGTCTGTCGAGGAATGGCAAAGCAGCAAACAGCTGCAGAGAGAAGAAGAGGGAGGGGCTGATGGATGTTCCCCTCCCCTCCTGAAAGAGAAGAACACTTTTCAGCATGGAAAAAGACTGAATCAAAGCAGGAAAAGGTGAATCTTTCACTTGAGACTTTTCCTGAGGGTGAAAAGAACATTATGAAATGCAAAACTCTGGCAGAAAGCAACCAGAAGCCAGACTGAGAAGAAGCAGAAAAACAACGGAGACCGTACACCACAACATCAGGTCTTTGAGTGCCATCACAGACTGACAACCCGGTACAACAGCCCAGGCCTGATGATGTCATCAGAAGGACTTCCATGCCTTCAGTGCACAGGTGCTGCATATTCAATGAACACTATAGAGACTGCTTCAAATGTTAATTATTTTATTTAATTATTTTATGTATTATGTTTTAATCTTGATTATTCAGTGGTCCCACAGCATTTCTTTAAATTCTGTGTTTTAACTAACTCTCTCAATCTGCTTTTCAATAGGTACCAGTCCAGCCTCATGTCTTAAAGAAAAAATAATATTTTGACAGACAGAAGTGAGTACTTGACTCACCAATCAGATAAACATGGAGCTGGATTTGGCATAGTAAGACAGTTTCATTAACCAACTGGGGGAAAGTGCACAACTAAATACTTGACAACAATGCTGAGCGCTTTGGGAAAGAAGAGAATAAATAAATAAATAAAAAAGGGTATCCTGATGAACAATAGAAAATATTTATTGTTGAGAAAATAGAAATATTGGTCACTCCATTTTGTTTAAAGGTAATTTTCTAAGGTAAAACTGAATAAAATAATAATGAATAAAAAATTATTCCAAAGATCCAAAATCATGTAATCACATATACTGTCATCACTGGGGATAACCAGATGGAAATGTAGATGGCCATGGATCCTAGATTATGCAGAGATCTCCAATCCTCTTCTCAGAGTTGCTCATGAGCAATAG